>NC_136797.1:16518167-16535667 GCF_951216825.1 Electrona antarctica
TCAAACCATCTCACCCAACACTATTAATTATCCACCGGCAATCTCCTTATACTATATATTCCACCATGGAGGATTGAATATCTGTCCGAGTGATTCAGTCTCGAGCAATATCCTGGCGATAGATTTTTGGCTCGACCACAAAAGTGGGGCCAGCCCTATAAACATGAATGTCTCTGAGTCACGGAGTGATGCAGTCGAACCATTGGTCCGCCGGTTGGCCTAACAGTAACAATGAACTATCCAATCACATAGCAATCGTCCCTACAGGCTCCAGGATTTAGAAGTTACAGTACAAATACTGAGGAAAAACAACGTGCTATTTATATACAGTAGCCTCTATCACATCACATCATCTCCATGGACAAAAGTCAGAGGCGCTCATTAAATACCTCATAATAAGTGAGTATTATATAATCTATAAACCAATCATTCTTGTAGGATTTCATACATTAGATTATTATTATTTACTTGTTTTACTTTGCCTACATGTGCTGGTGTATACAGTTGGAGGCCATCGATATTGTCCTTTTCTTTTTGCTGAGGTTTGCGTGATCTGCGCAAAAGGACAGTTAACCCATTTTGGGCGGGAACCCCTTTTGGTGTTTTAAACACTGTTATAATTTAGCTATTGAAAAATAGCAGATCTACAAGCTCATAGCGCGCCACCAAGTGGCGCGCTACGAGCTTGTAGGTCTGCTATTTTTGAAAAATCGTGGAAATATTTATTTCAGAAAACTGGAGGATTTAGAAGGATTTTTTTTAAAATTTTGAGGTCAGGCCTAAATGGGTCAAATGATAAGGGACAATATCGGTGGCACCCAACTGTACATGTGCTGGTGTATAAATACAATACACAGTAATTTGAATTGGGAGAAAGATGGATGTGTCTATGACAGCCAGCAAGAAGAATGAGTCACGACGATATGGATGTGTGGGTGGTGTCACGCTGTACAATGTAAAGGGACACGGGGCAGAGGCAGAGCTGACAGCTCTGCGGGGACCACTCTTTCTGCAGCAGTGCCTTCAGAACGGTCACTCCGGGTGATTTCGGATAAATAAAACGACACCTGGCTCTTAGAGAAGCTGCCGGCTCCATGCCAAGTCCTAACGGGAGGCAACCTGGAGCAGGGTTGCAGCCTCAGGCTGGCCATTACATTTTAAATACTTGGGACAAACAAACAGTGGAATGCATGTGACAGGAAGCACAGGAGGACATGAGGACGGGTGTCGCTGCTGTCACGGCCAATGTGAAATATAACATAAAAGAATGCCAAGGAGGACACAATCGTTCCTTACGCTTTGGAGACGCTGCTATCGTCTAAGATGCCTGTGGCATTCGAGCTGTTGAATGTGTCAAATGGTTCTCCTCCTACCTGACTGGTCGGACATACTATGGTTTCTTGTAAAGGTTTGCTTTCTTCTCCCCATACACTCTTGGCTCTGCTCTGGTCCCCTTTCCTCCCTTCCAAACTAAATCTCTGGGCTCTCTGCCGTCCCTGCTCAAGCCCTCCTATCACTTTTATCATTATGACACTTGTTCTCCACCCCCCCCTCTGTCGCACAGGTTGAAGAGCACATCGCTGCATGCCTGGCTGACATCTCACCGTGGGTGTCTTCCCACCACCTCACATGTTCAACGCAGACAAGACCGAGCTTCGCTTCTTCCCGGTTTAAAGCCCTTTGTCTTAATTAGCCCTGCTCCATGCGGTATCTCACCATTTCCACTGACAACTCCCTGCATGGTGGCTTCTGTTCCAACTGCCAATTGTCTGGGTATATAATAGTATGTCCTGGACAGTCAGCTGTCCATCAAGGCACATGTTGCAGCGATCACTCATCCTGTAGGTTTGCACAACATCCTAAGGATCAGGACCCTTCCTTGTTCAGGAGTCTGCCCAGGTCCTTATTAACACAAGTGCAGTCTAAGTTTAGACTGCGGCCGTGTGGCCACAAGTGGTAAATACTATAGCTTGCACGGGGCCATAATTGGGGTGATTACTACTCAAGTACTTCCGTTTTACACGCTCGCAGACACCTCACAGACCTCCGTTGTAAGAAAAGGCTAATGTTCACGCTCACGCTAGCTATCTTTCTCGAGAAACGTTTATATTTCAGTGCGATGAAATCAGATCCGAACCTCGGATGTCTGATGGCTATTACAAAACGTATATATACAGCAGACTGTGTTAAGGCCTCATGCAGTTAACTCAAAACAACTCCCTCTAGGCCTCTTGGCATCGGCACTGAAATAACTCAAAATGAACCAGAATGTAACAGTACGCCTGGTCTTCAACCTCCCAAAATGTGTCACACCTCTCCCCTATTTCCATTACATTTAATTTCCTACCTGTTGCTTCCTGCACCCAGTATAAGTGAGGAAGCTGGACGATATCATGGACTAAACGATTATACCTCCTTGGGGTAGATTGATCAATCTACCCCAAGATGAAGAGAGTATACAATACATTGTTCAGTTAAAGCCCTCTTAAGCCATAATAAACATATCATGCCAATGATAGTGACCCCATGCACTTATGAAGTAACTGCGTGTGTGTGTGTGTGTGTGTGTGTGTGTGTGTGTGTGTGTGTGTGTGTGTGTGTGTGTGTGTGTGTGTGTGTGTGTGTGTGACGCAGAGAGAAAGGGAGAGAGATGCAGTTGCAGTGTAGCATTACTGCATCACACAGAGTAAGTATTACTATTATTGGGGCCAGGCAGTGCAGAGTGTTAGAGAGGCAGGGGCTGAAATCCCATAAGAGGGCACTTTTGGCCCAAAACAGCGAACATAGCAGATCTACAAGCTCTCGAGCTTGTACTGTAGATCAGCTATTTTCGGGGCGCAACCCTGCACTCTTTATCTACTGGAGATGTGGTGTACGGCATGGATTTCGAAACAAATGAGTTCAGGAGACTTCGGGGAAAAAAAATCCCCTGAATGCTGCCTTCCGGTATGGCATGGAAAGGCAAGGAGTGGCATTTGCCGCATTTGCATTTCTTTCACCATTAGTAAATGCTGCATTCGTGGTCTGGAGAGGGCAGTTGTTTTACAGACGGGTATAAAGGGCAGAGGCTGAAGCCCCCTTTGATATCCATTTGTACACGTCCCTGATTGGGGCGTGCTAGCCTGGTTTCCAGCCCATAGACCCCCGCCCACTCCACTGAGTGAACTGCTTCTTTGAAGCTCCAGAGTCTGATAATCAGGCTATAGGGGCGTGCCTCTCGGTACTTCAACATGCTGTGAATGGAGAACATTCAGAGCCGAGTGTCATTGCTGTCATAGCCAATGTGTAATGAAACGCACGGGAACAGTGAACACCATTCCACAGTACATTCTGGAGACACTGCATGGCTGCTACAGTATGCCACCTGTAATATGCCGCACGCACGCACGCACGCACGCACGCACGCACGCATGCACGCACGCCTGTTTTATTTCTGGAAGTAATTTGACCTTAAACAGGGTAAAGAATGGTAAAGAATACACCCCCCCGCTCCCCCACCCCAGACCTCTAATTAAAAGAGAGAGAGAGAGAGAGAAAGAGAGAGAGAGATAGAGAGAGAGATCCTTTTGAATATTTATAAAACCCTTTATTTACAAGCTAAAAACAACAACAATCACTTTACTTGTTTTCAGTCAAACATTCATATCATGAACCAAGGGCCACCTGTAATATGCCCCACACAAACACATGCACGCACGCACGCACGTGTGCCTGTTTTAATTCTGGAAGTAATTTGACCTCAAACACGTTTAGGGTAAAGAATACACCCCCCCGCCCCAGACCTCTAATTAAAAAAGAGAGAGAGAGAGAGAGAGAGAGAGAGAGAGAGAGAAGCAATTAATGGGGAAAGACATTGACAATTTTCCCCAGGAATGATAGTGTTCGCCCTTGACCTACATTTATTGAACACTACAGCTGTTGCCATAATCACTGCAATTATTTTCAATTTGCCATCCCTTTCTCCTTGGTGAGCTTAGAAAGGACCCCGAATGAACAAGACTGCGTTGATTGTCCCAATGAATTTTAAGTGTCACTCTCCTATTTGGATTGGACGAGCCTTGGGTCACGTTTTCTGAAGTCTTTGGCTAATCTGCCTTGGCGCCATCGTTGGCCTCCATGGAATATGTAAGATTAGATATGCAATGTCAATCACGCTATAGTCATCAGTTATGCCACGGTGAACATTTAGATCAGCGCTGAGTGATGATGGCATCACACCTCACGACCTTCCGCCAGCACAGGGGCTCTTCTTCAGCCAGAGGGTGAGACCGAGACCAGGGTTTTTGGGAGATTTCTGTGTCAGGGAGGAAAAGTGACGGGTCGTTCCTGACTCGGGGGACAGAAACTGAAGTGGACAGCTAGCTGGTCGATGTCTGAATGCCCGAGTACCCTGGAAATGGCTAAGAGACACACTCATAGCTGTCTACTGGCATTAGTATAACTGACATTCTCCCCACCTTCAGAGTCTCACTGGTTGCAACCGCGTATGCAAGGGGGGTGATTTTGAAAGACAGGTGATGGGAGATATGGACACATGGGACACAGAAGGCCTCCAGAAAGTGATGCTGCAACAGAGGTGCGACTGCGAGTCAAATTCCAAATGTTTAAGGTGTCGGTTCCGTCAGAGTTACAAATGGATACATGAATGCTGGGGATTTTACTTTGACAAGTTAAATGTTTCGTCAAACCAGACACCAGAAACTTCCTCATACATACAGTATATAATATATCTCCAGATAACATCAGAACCAATCTCTCAACTCGTGCCATACTTTTTCTTCATTCCCCTGGAAACTTCAGCTGAGGTGTGCTTTATTGGCGTCATCCATCGAGCTCTCTGTAAATACAGGGGTCATATTGACTGAAGACCGCCAGCGTGAGGAGTCATGCCTTGATCTCTCTCCTACTCTCCAATGCAGTATCACCCCTCCACCGGTCAGGCCATTAATCTTCCTGTTATTGGAGAGACGCAATGACATCCCTCCATAAAATGCCACTTAATTTATGCATTATTTATGCCTCATTTATGTGCTCAGGTCCTCAACTATTTATCAAGTGTCCCCTCTTGCGTCAAAGTGTGGAAATTGAGTACTGTTGCTCATGATATTTTCAGCAAACACATCAGTGGACGGGGAGGCACTGGGGACCTCCGCACACTGTCACAAGGAAATCTTTCCCATGGCAGCTGCATAAGACAGTGGTTCCCAAAGTGGGGTCCGGGGACCCCCAGGGGTCTTTGAGGGAGTTCCAGGGGGTCCCCAGCTAAATGATAAGTTTGGAACCAAATGCACCCTTATGGGTCTGTAACTATGAGAGTGTAGAAATGGAACCAAATGGACCCAACAGGTCCATTTGGTTCCATTTGTACACTCTCAAATTAACATTGATTTTACAATATAAATTGAGGTCCTAGAGACAGAAATGCCATTAAATGGGGGTCCGTAGACTAATGCATGTCCAACTGGGGGTCCTTCAAATGTAACGGGTTGAGAATCTCTGCTAGAGCCGTAAAAATCTTCTCTTGGGGGTCCCTGGCATATATTTCGAAATGGGGGTCCATGGGCTAATTAGTGTCTATTTGGGGGTCCTTGACATGAAAAAAAGAACCACTGGCATATTTTCTGTGGCTTTTGCCTTTATTTTATTTTTTTGTAGAGGGATAGAATCACAGTAGGCTGACAGGAAATGGGGAGAGAGATGTGGGGGTGACATGCAGTAAAGGCCGCCAGGAACGGGACTCGAACCCGGCACACTTCCAGAATAGATTACCAGCCAAGGTGCCTGGACCGCTGAGCCACTGCCAAGGTGCCTGGACCGCTGGACCGCTGAGCCACGGCCCAGGCCAGGGCCTTGACAGTGTTGCCAGGTGAGCGGCCAGGTCTACGAAAACAAGCACTAAAGAAGCAAGTAGGACTAGTTTTACCCACGTAAACCTTTGAAAAGTAGCAGATCTATACAAACTCACAACCTGTCGCAATACAGTGCGTTGTTAGCTTGAAGATGGGCTATTTTCCAAAGATCTTGAAAAAACATTAGGAAGGAAGCCCAAATAAGCCACACTTCAGAAACGAGGAGAAAAACATGCAACCCAAAAACAGCTAAGCAATATTTACAAGTAACTTTACAGAAAAACAAGCCCAAAGTCGCACACTGGGCATTGCATATAACCAAGATCCAATTCCATTCCACCCACATGAATGCAAAAGGGCCCAATGCACCTCGCCAGGGGTCATACATTTGTCCGTGGCAAATACTTTGTCCCTGGCAAAGTTTAGATTTTTTTTTTTACACACCACTATAATGTTCTTATTTTGATCATGAGACCCAATTACTTCAAGTTAAGTCTCCAGGTTTTCTTCAGAATATTAATGACACTTACCCTATTAGCCTGAATATACGACTACAGTTTTTTCCAATGGAAATATCCTAAAAAAATAAAACTGGGTCGTATTATAATCGGGGACTAGATTATTTGACATTCAATGTTCTTTTTCCACAAATTACTCTTGAAAAATGGGGGTCGTCTTATATTCGGTAATACCGTAATTATTGGACAACTAGTACTGGTGATACAATAACTCTGAGAGTGTACAAATGGAACCAAATGGACCCGTAAGGGTCCATTTGGTTGTGCAGGGCTAGCTCTTTGTGCGTTTCTGGTAATAGTATTATCCACAAAGCTTTTATGTCCGTGGCAAAAATGGATCTCGTTTTTTACCCAAATGTCCACCACAAGCCAGCACGGTGATGGCTATACTGCACCCCAATGATGACAGTTTCAGCACCATTACTTTGAAGTATGCACGTGGGTGCATGCCTTCCACACACGTGGGTTCATTATACGTTGCCTGTAACTATTAAAGTTGAGCTGAATTGAAGCGTAGAGGAATGGATGGATGGATGGATGGAATAAATCATGATTGGATTGACATTTTCTTTGGGGCGTGTGCTGGTAAACAGCGGCACATTAAGACAGGGGGCCGTGATCTAAAAGGGTTAAAAAACTGCATTATTCATTTCGGCTCGACTTTTGGATGAATAATGCCACAGACAGTCATAGGATGCCTGGACAGGACAGTGCTCACCGGTGCAGCAGTGTGTGACAAGCCAGACTGAGATGCCGCACGCACGCACGCACGCACACACGCACACACACACACACACACACACACACACACACACACACACACACACACACACACACACACACACACACACACACACACACACACACACACACACACACACACACACACACACACACACACACACACACACACACACACACACACTTTTGATGCCAATATTTTGTACTTAAGTCAAAAAATGTATACAGGCCTTTTACTGTACGTAACAGAGTATTTCTTTTACAGTATATTGTGGTATTGCTTATATTTTACTTGCAGTAAGTGAAAAGAAAAGCGTGTACATCTTCTGCACCGTGGTGTCGCCTCGGCTCCGCCCCCTCTGTACCGTGGTGTCGCCTCGGCACTCAACAGCTGCCACCGCCGTGTCAATGAAACCGGACGGATAACCACGGTAACCATGGCAACCCCAGCTGTCTCCTCGCCTCACCGTCCGTCCGTCTGTCAATCTGGCTTCGGCTCTCGTCTGAAGTTGATTCGTTGACACCTTCTCGTTTCCGTGGCTTTCATTCTATCCCCCCCCGCCCCACCTCGCCAATGCCTATTGGTCCATCTTTCAGTTTTCTCGCTTGCGCGCTCTCAAGAGCGAAGGCTTTGGAAATACCTGTCTTAAATGGAGTCCGAAGCGAGGGACGGACTTTACTTCCTTATCTTTTTATGGACAGCTCTTTCATGAACTAATATTTTTTCACTCTCTCTTCATGGTCCTTTGACGTTTTTATTTTTTTCCCTTTTGTGTTGCATTGCATTTCACGCTTGTGAGATGACTACAAAAGGAAAAGCTCCAGTGTGTGTACACATATGAGCGCACACACGAGCGCGCGCGCACATACACACACACACACACACACACACACACACACACACACACACACACACACACACACACACACACACACACACACACACACACACACACACACACACACACACACACACACACACACACACACACACACACACACACACACACACACACACACACACACACACGGCAGAGCATTAGCCTTGACCCCAGCACCTCTTTCCTCCTGACCCTCCTGACCATGAGAGCCAGGGTCTCGGCCCAGGTCTCCTGCCACACAGACAGATCCATAAGGTCTGCTTACAGGAGCAAGGCGTCCAATTTGTCTGGGTTTTTTCCCCCCCTGTGAGCACGAAATCAATGGTGGAAGGACAAGGAGAGGACTTAACATTGTCATGGGGGGAGGGGGGGGGGGGGGTTCCTTCTCGACAGCTGATACATCTCGTCGCTATCCGGGCGGAAAACGTGCATCCCCATATTTCAACGTCTTGGAGATCAATGTCCTATACTTCGTCGTACAACCGTGTTGAAAATAGCACTGATCCACAAGCTCACAACGCATTCCATTTGCGATGCGTTGTGAGCTTGTAGATCGGCGATTTTTCGCTAAGTGTGTCCGTGGGTATTTATAGATATTAAACCAATGGAAACTATTAACAAGAGCTTGTGAGTACATAATAAACTGCTCCACTTACTAGAGCACATGCAGGTTCCTTTTTCCATTTCTTGAAAAGTAACAGTTTTGGACAAGGTTTCCACCTGACAGTGTCGAGGTCGCTTAAACTCAGCAGATGTGAGAGTATACTCGCAGTACTTGTCCATCATTGGAATTATAGCAGAAAGACGCCCTGAGGGCGATAAGCGGTCCTAAAGGGCGAGGCCACTCTGAAACAACAGGTCTGGGCATATAGACCTTTTTTTTTTTTATATATTTTTTATATTATTAGATTTTATAGTATTTATACATTTATAATTGACGTTTTTTTGACGGACAGACGGACGGACTGACTTTTTGCAGGTTTTCTTAGAAAAAAACATTACATTAACATTTTTTTCCCTTTCCGCCACCACCCAATTTCAACCACTTTCCACTTTCCACATAAGAAAAAGAAAAAGAAAAGAAAAAAAAGAAGAAGAAAACGTATACAGTGGGCTGGGTGAACTCTGGCCAGAGCCACAGTGAATACTTGCATCCCCTGAGAGCTCGGCTTGTTATGGCGAGACCTGCTGAAGCCGAAAAAAAGTTTAACTTTGATTGGAGTTCGCTGCAGACTTAATCAGCATAACGTGGGTTGGGAGAATGAAGAAACAACACAGATTTGCTCATTTGTGTTAGAGCACACCAGTCACTAGTAATGCACAGGTCATTTGTGTTAGAGCACACCAGTCACTAGTAATGCACAGGTCAGTGTTAGAGCACACCAGTCACTAGTAATGTGTTAGAGCACACCAGTCACTAGTAATGCACAGGTCATTTGTGTTAGAGCACACCAGTCACTAGTAATGCACAGGGCAGTGTGTTAGAGCACACCAGTCACTAGTAATGCACAGGTCATTTGTGTTAGAGCACACCAGTCACTAGTAATGCACAGGTCATTTGTGTTAGAGCACACCAGTCACTAGTAATGCACAGGTCATTTGTGTTAGAGCACACCAGTCACTAGTAATGCACAGGTCAGTGTGTTAGAGCACACCAGTCACTAGTAATGCACAGGGCAGTGTGTTAGAGCACACCAGTCACTAGTAATGCACAGGGCAGTGTGTTAGAGCACACCAGTCACTAGTAATGCACAGGTCAGTGTTAGAGCACACCAGTCACTAGTAATGCACAGGTCATTTGTGTTAGAGCACACCAGTCACTAGTAATGCACAGGTCATTTGTGTTAGAGCACACCAGTCACTAGTAATGCACAGGTCATTTGTGTTAGAGCACACCAGTCACTAGTAATGCACAGGTCAGTGTTTGTGTTAGAGCACACCAGTCACTAGTAATGCACAGGTCAGTGTTTCTTTTTAAAAAACCTCCCCGGCCCACTGGATCTGAAGAAATATACCCTGTGGGTCATCTGGTTGCACAATTAGTTTTCAACACAATACTGGAGAAGTTAAGAGATAATCGGACAAAACTTCTTTCCTGCCCAGGAATCACTGGCACTTAAAGAACGACATAACCCACCATTTTCAACCTATCTTCATATAATTGGTTCTCACCAATGCTCATTGGGCTGTGGACACTTCAGAAACGCGCCTCCCAGTCATCATCGTTGGGCAGGAAACAAGATTTAAAATGTTTTATTTCGATTATTAACGTGCAGAGAACAATGGCTTCCATCATAGCATGCCAACTTTCCAGCAATAGCTTGGATTCTACATTGATGATGTCACTGGTAGGTGGTTTTCGGAACTGTCCACAGTCCTCTGAGACACAGAGTGAGTAGACAAACTAATGAGCATTAGTGAGGACCAACTGTATGAAGATAGTTTGAAAATGGGTGAAGTCAGGAAGCATGAGGTCAGTCCGTTGCTCTGTGGTGTGTGTACCCCTTGTGGTGCACGAACGCCCTCTATGATTATTATGCCATAATCATATTAAAAATGTATCATATTCGGTCAAATACAACGACACCGAGCGTTGGGGGCTGCGTCAGCTAGGTCAGGAGGTAACAGGGGGTGTACGGCCCAGAACGTTTGGGGACCGCTGCATTAGACAATAAGGCACTGGGTTGCAAAAATGGGTTGAAAAAATCGTGGGATAAAAATATACAAATGAAAGAAAAGGGTCATTCTTTAAAGGCGTAGTGAAACGGAAATGGTGGACATTTTATTTTGAAGTTTCAGACGGTCTCAAGTTGAAACACCGCTATGAAGTTTCTGAACCAATCAGAGCGTCGCATCCCTTCAGGCGATGGGACGGTAGCTAGGGACTGTTGCTATGCTATACGCAGCAGCGTGGTGTGTGTTTGTTTACAAATCAAATAGACGGCCAGCTGTACCAGTTTACTGTTATGTGGCTTATTTCTACCCTATAATGTTTTCAGATACATATTTTAGCGTGATGATTAAGTTGAAACCGAGTAATACACTGTCTGGATGTTATCTGGAATGGGAATAAAAACGGAGGATTTCTGTAATCAATAGCAGCTGTGCTGCACGGATGCGCACATATGGAGAGGATACGGGTGAGCTTCATTTTTATTGGCTTTTATCGATGTGGGCCTCGACACGTCATCACGCAGCACGTTTTCGTTTTCAGGAAGTAATACAAAAAATATTTTTATGGACTTTTGATATAAAAACACAAAAATTTGAATTTTCCCATTTTTTGGCATCCATTGTTAGGTATGCTCATATGATGACCACGGAGATGGTCTAAAAGTGTGAAAAACGTATTTTTCATTTCACTACACCTTTAACGACTTTTCTCATGTTGCATGGATAAGATATCACACACACATACCCAATGTATTCTGAATGGACCATTGCAAAGCGATTTGAGTAAGCACGTTCGACGTAGTGCATAGAAAAGTGCTATAAAAATGCAATCCATTATTATTATTATACCTGCACGTAGCACACAGTTACCTCAAAATCGTTTTACCGCCCCTCTGAAATGGGAAGTGAATAAAGGTCTTATTGGCCGACACTTCACCAACTGAGGAGATATTTGGAGCTTGTATAGCCAAGCAGCTGGCTGGTGATTAGTATAGCCACAGCTGTGACCCATTCCCTGAATGTGCCTAATAAGGTCGTACTGCCCATTCACCACCACCTTACTAGCTGTGGTCACTGTCCCTGGTGCTGAAGTCTGTCACTGTCCCTGGTGCTGAAGTCTCTCCCCAGATGGCTTCTCCCCTTCGTACAGCTGCAGCTCTCTGTGGAGGGTCACACTCACAGCAGTGTCGCTGCTGCAAAGCTCATTTCTAATCCAAAACTTATGGCAAGCCTAAAAAAATATCACTATACTTGTAATGTGACCATTAAAAAGAGTCAATATAGACAAAGACCAATACAGTATCTTTCTGTTTGTCAAAGCACGCAGGCATGCACAAGGTCAGACACAAAATGCCATATTAGTATATTTGTTTTTAGAAGGCTTGAGGTTGAGTTTACCCTTAATTGGTTGAGGAAGCATATCCTGGATAGTGTACGCAAGTATGGTTTAAATACAGTATATACAGACCCCAGTTAAGGGGTGTTATGTTAGAAAGGTGATTGTGCTAGTGTGGGAGGACCAGTATTTTAAACTAATGGACGCATTACACTGTTCTCAGTCTCACCATCGAGTGGTATTCCCTCTTCTCTTTATATGAACGGGGAAAAAAAGCAATAGAGCTCCATAAAATGAAAATTGGCTCTATATAACATTCTGACTCTTTGAATAAGATGTCTCTTCAAATTTCCAATTCAGATGTTTGGATTTTTCATCAGCATAGAAATGAGTTCTGAGCCATAGTAAAAGAGGTTTCATTGAGCACAACGCCCCCCCCCCCCCCCCCTCACCTTCTCTCTCTCTTGCCTCAAACTGCTGACTTAAAATTACGCTCTGTAAGATATGCATGTTTACAGTACACAGTCTCCTGGTGACACCCGTAAGCAAATCTTGCGCAGAAAAGAGGCCCTTTGTCTTCATGGTCAACCATTCCCTGTCGACGCTCATTGGGAGTAGTGTCTCCTTGATGAGAACAAAGAGAAATATGACTGGGTTAACCCATTTAGGCCTGACGTCGAAATAAAAAAAAGATCTTCTGAAAGAATATATATTCCTGCCGCATTTTCACGATTTTTCAAAAATAGCAGACCTAAAGCTCGTAGCGCGCCACTCGGTGGCGCGCTATGAGCTTGTAGATCTGCTATTTTTCAATATCTAAATTATAACATAATGTTTAAAACACCAAAAGGGGTTCCCGCCCAAAATGGGTTAAACATGATTATGCCCTCTAGCCTCAGCCCTGTTTATTAATACACATTACTTTTTAATGTCTTGTAATAAATAATGTATTGGAATTGTGACAATATGCAACTTGCCCATTACCCGTGGGCAATCAGATTGATGGCAGGGGCCAGCGCGGGCCTTGGCCCCTGCTGACAACATTAGCCATAAATTAATGCTTCGATGCTAACAGAGAGAATTTATGACCCAAGCAACACAGGGGATGGTAAGAGAACCACACGGCTTCTGGCACTGATAGCTATTGCTATAATATGGCATCTGATCTGAGTTGATATCACCCATCCACTCCCTTAAAACAAAATCTGAATCCTACTTTATAAGGCCATTTTATCCCCCCCAAGTGGTTAATTTAGAAAATAAATAAATAAATAAGAAGAAAGAAATAGAAACATAAATACGTATAAAACTGGATCCTGGAATAAACTGACGCACTGAATATTTTATGGGAATTTTAAAGACACCATCACTTCCCTTGCCTGCATTCCCTGCTGTTCCAGTGCTTGTGATGAAGAGATAGGTTGCATCTAAGGCTGATCGTCTGGTCTGGCCCCCGTGAGTAGAAATTCACTGGTGTCTTTTCTGTTTGCCCCCATTTCCACTAAGACTGCTGAGAAAGTCATAATATCTAACCACACGAGAACTCTGAACAGCTATTTGAATCTGTGACTAACATTTACAGTTAACAGTGTGTGCATAGTACACATAAATAGGCAGTGGCAAACGGAAAGGTCTTTCGCTACAGCAAAGTCTCTCACAAGCAGGCCTTTCGAGACCAGCAGCTGTTTCCAGATGTGCTGTCCAATTACGTCATGCTGACTTCCTGTCACAATCAAAGAAGTCCAGCGGTGCCCTCATCTCAGAACTGACAGAAAGCGGTGGGACCCTCGTAAGCCCATCTACAGTCTGCAGAAAGCTGCTCAGATCCCCCCTGTGTGGGAACAAAATAACTCACCTATGTCCAAAAACACAAGAACGGGGATGCAGAAAATGGCACCATGCAGGTGCCATGGACTGACATCAGTCCTGAAATGTTGAAATATTTGGCTCTATAAGGAAAGGCAGTTTGTTCTCTGGAGGACTGGAGGACAGGAGGGTGCTACAAGGAGTGTTTGCATGCAATGGTGAAGCATGGTGCACATGCCGGTTTTGGACAGCTTCATAGGAAAAGGGCCAAATATTGATAAGCTTACACTGTGTACTGCACTTTTGCAAGTTATTGGGTTAGTAGTAGGCTATATAAAAACAAGTCTGTCTGTCTGTCTGTCTGTCTGCCTGCCTGCCTGCCTGCCTGCCTATCTGCCTATCAAGAGAGAGAGTTTATTTATTTTGTTTATTTGTTTATTTGGATCCCCATTAGCTACTACCTTAGTAGCAGCTACTCTTCCTGGGGTCCACACATAAAATACATTACAATCAATACAGTCATATGAAATACATTTTACAAGACTGTAAGAAAAACAGTTAAAAAAAATAAAATACAACTAAATATAAAACAAGTGATTAATAACATTGCATATATATACAATTTCAGTTTGAGTAGCCTACCGTTACAGTATGAAAGATTTTAAACAGTGCTCAATGACTCAAAAAGCAAGTGACATGAGATATTTCTTTAACTTATTTTTAAAATCTGATTTACTTGTTGCCTGTCTGATTTGTGATGGAAGACTATGCAGCTCTTTCATTGCTCTATATATTACTGTGTGTTGCATTGCATTAGTTTTTGAGATGGGAAACGTAAAAAGACCTTGTGCTGAATGTCTAGTATTGTAGGTGTGTTCGTCAGAGCTGAACTTCAGCCTGCAATACAGGACAGCCGGAACTTTAGATGTAATAATACCTTTGACAAAAGACAGCAGGGAAATATGAAGTCTGTCCTCAATCAGTGGCCGAGTTAGAGAGAGAGAGAGAGAGAGAGAGAGAGAGAGAGAGAGAGAGAGAGAGAGAGAGAGAGAGAGAGAGAGAGAGAGAGAGAGAATGGTGAATTGCAACTATCAGTCAAGAGACAAGTGGTTGTGGGTGAGGCAGGCTGGCAACGTCAACGAGAAAGAGAGAGAGGAGGAGGAGGAGTGATGGACAGTTCTCTTGACATTTGAAAACATCTATAACAAAACATGCAAAGTGTGATTGCAGAAGGTGTGATTCAGCAAAGAAGAAAAATGAGAGTGCACACAGACCAAAATAATGTGGGCTGGCTTGGCAAAGTGCCTTGTGTGTGCAACGTTGTCAGTGTTGGTGTGTGTGTGTGTGTGCGTGCGTGCGTGCGTGCGTGCGTGCGTGCGTGCGTGCGTGCGTGCGTGCGTGCGTGCGTGCGTGCGTGAACGAGAGAGCGAGCGAGAGAGAGGAGGGGGCACTCATAAGAGATATACAGGGAGGAAGGTACATGACTGAGAGAAAGAGAGAGACAACACGAGAGATGCATGACTTGACTATGTACTCGGGGCACCAAGGCAGGCTGGCAGGGGTTGGTGAGAGCATCTGTTCCCAGTGTAATGAGTGTGTCCCTCCCTCCTCTTACACACACTCATCATTAGCAATGTTTAATTAGCGACATCCCACTCTGTTGGTTGGTGACGCCGTTGATAGGTGAGGAGGGCTGCTGCGACGCGCGCAGTGTGAGAAACTGAATATCACAGATACACACGGAGAGGAGAGGGCTTCACAGGCCCGCTTCACACTCGGCTCTGCAAATTTGAAAGTTATTTTGTCTTGCTTAACGACAGGCTTTCACTGGCAGCACCAACTTTGGCAGCTCCAACGTGGCAATTCGAAAGGAAGTTATTTTGTCTCACTAACAAGAGGCCGTTACTGGCAGCGCCCGACTTTGGCAGTTCCAACGTGAAAGAAATGGCATGGCGCTACCTTGCAACTCTCCAAAGGCTTTTGGCATCGCTATGTTACGGTAGAATGGGATGGGAGAGGTGGGGGAAGCCATTGGGGGCATCAGAATTACCGCAAGGCAAAGACGTATAGATATGGGTATTTCATAAGGGCTCAGAATAGGTAAATCACATAATGTGGGTTTACCAGCAAAGCAAATAACACCAAAATTAGTCAACATAGGGCGAACATACAGGATTTACATCATTGATTTTCTTTGCTGCAGGTTGCAGCAGCCTATACGTGCATGAATACTATACAGTGGTTTATTTTGTATGCTGTAATTTTAATTGTAGTCAAGCTAATATAAGCTTATGCGCATGCCCCGTCCGTGGTGAATTGTAATTATCAGTCGAGAGACAAGGTTGTGGGTGAGGCAGGATGGAAACGTCAACGAGAGAGAGAGAGAGCGAGAGAGAGAGAGAGAGAGAGAGAGAGAGAGAGAGAGAGAGAGAGAGAGAGAGAGAGAGAGAGAGAGAGAGAGAGAGAGAGAGAGAGAGAGCACTGTTCATTCTGGAAATAGAAAATTCTAAATGACATAGGCTAAATTTATATTGTGCCATTGGATAAAGTTACTTTAGCATCGTCTCCCAGGAAAAAAGTTAGGAGACAAGGTTCCATTTACTTGGCTGTGTGCCACATCAGCAATAAGACCAAAGTAAAAAAAAAAAAAAAAAAGGATCCCCAAGAATAGAAAAAAAGGCATGACCATAGACGTCAAGTAACTACAGCCCTTTCACAATCCGGTGCCAAACACAGCCTATTTGATTTGTACAGATACGTGTGTCATTCTTGTTTAGGGTGTTTAAAGACATAATCCTCTCCTTCACAGTGAATACATACATGCCTACTGTAAATAGGGCTAAAACCTTTAAGAAATATGTTCTTCAAGATGTGAACCTCACTGACTATTTCTATTAACATTTGACAACAACTCAAAGTACTTAAACCATATACATCGTTGTACGATGGTGGCACGTGGCGAAAACAGCAGACTGGCTATTTTCATAAATCTTTGTAAATCTATGTGAATCACCTATACAGTATAATGACATGCCCAAAGTAGGGATGCAAGGTTGAAAGTGGTTTAGAAGAAATCCTGACATATTGTTTTAGTGTCACACTACATTTAACAAGCGGGTTCCTGGGGGCGAGTATAACCGCCTCACTGCATAGAGGAAGTAACCAGTCCAGTATATTTTATGGAAATCCAGAGAGAGCTTATTATTATTATTCAGGCCATGCATGGCAAAGCCGCACGTGTTCCATCCAATCTCCAAGTCCTCTGATTCAAGATCATTCAACTTGATGCGGCCGCTCCCTGTCTCTCTACGCATATACAATCTCATCTGGCAAGCTACAGCATTGATAGTTTGATCATCCTGTTTTAAATCCACCCCTTGACCCCGATACCCGCTCACATCATGTCTGCCATGTTACGCCCTGTTATTTGAGGAGGACAGTCAACGTAAAGCTATGCTGAGTCAGGTGGAGACAGTGGACTGTGGAGGTGAGAAGCCACTGACAATGTGAAGATGATTTACAGACACGCTTAACAAGTGAGGGCCACAGAGTGTCTGGCAGGCAGGGTCACAATCTGTGTGCATGTGTGTGTGCGTGCATGTGTGTTTGCGCACGAGAGTGTGCTCATTGCATGTGAATAAGTGGGACAGTTAACTGAAGATGAGAAACATATTGTGTGTGAAGAGAGGAACGGAT
>NC_136797.1:16540667-17013167 GCF_951216825.1 Electrona antarctica
AAATGTACAGTTGATTTTGTCGCCAAAAATGTATTTTGGCGGGCCTTGATGGCATCGTAATGGCTGATTTTACACATGGTTGCATGCTGACAATAGCTGATGTACAATCTTGCAGCGCAACGCGTTGTGAACTTGCAGATCTGCCATTTTCAGCATGTATAACCAAGCATAAAATGACTTGTCTTTTAGTTCTACTGGATCTCTTCTCTACTAGTCCCTCCCTAACAGTTTAGTCTATTTTTGTAGACAAAATTGTCCATGTAATTAGTCTTAGTTTTAGTCATAATAGCTCGGTTTTATAGTTTGTATTTCTATTTAGTTTCTGTGAGTCGACGGACATTTCGGAGTATTCAAGCCTCTTGGCAGATCTCCCAAAACCTCTGCATGGCTGATATAGCACCAGGCTATCCTCTGTGACAACTCCTTATTAAAATCTAGTGCGTTTGTCCTTTTTCACCCTCCCCTCATCTCTGCATCCCCCTCCCCACACGTTTAGGGAGCACGGTTCCATGGAACAGGACATAAATCCACAGAGGAGCTCCAGGCAAGGTCTTCATCAGAAGAACATTCCTCATTACTTTACATAAAGTCAGCAATAAAGCTATTATAATTAAAATGGACTTTAGTGAATATAGCCAAAGAAAATGCATCGAGCGATTGCTCCAAATGCATATTGTGGAACTCACAGTAATTATTTGACTGCAGCACAGTCAAATAATTGTGTCCAGAATATGCATAAACATTGTTGTAAATTTTTTTTTCTTCCATAATTTCTTATTCATTCTGCAAGCTTGACTAGAACTGTAACCATTGCAGTTGGTAGACAACACTGCAAGAAATACTGTGTAGAGCAGTCAATCTATAATTAGTATCCATAATCATCGTATGCATGTCTTACACTGTGGGCTGCCATGCCATAATAGCCGGGGTGACCTTTATTATTTTTGTGCTGCAACCATAAATGGATTTGATGGATAGCAAGCAATCTGTGAGTGTGAACTCAATTTGGCAAAACAAAAAAAAATGTTTTGTTTCCCCTATTTATTTATTTTTCATTTGCGGAATCTGTGATCCGAGATTAGATGGATATAGTAATGCAACGAGTGGTTGAGTACATGCAATAAATAATACATTGTATAATGAAAATGAGATTGTGAGATAGGCAATTGCAAGAATCAATTCACAATTCAGGCCTTTAATTTTCCCCCCCTGTGCCAGAAATGGGCTTCCAGAGACATATGTGTTGTCATTATAGCGCTGAATGGGAAACGGTTAATGCTGCAGTTAGCAGTAAGATGTAGAGAGAGAGAGAGACAATAAGGGAATGACGACTGGAAATATCTGCAGACTTTTTTTTTTGATGATGCCGCACTCGTGCTCTGTTGCTTAATTACTTCATTAATTATCCTGCCATGGAAAATTGGGGGATATTTAACAAGCAGTCATTAGTTAATCTTCAGTTACAATGCACAGGCTCGAAGGTCAATACCATAAGTCATTTTAAATGAAATACACGTTCAGATACAATGGCCTTTGGAGGTATGTTTAGACTGAATTAGGCACTGCCAGTTGGAGTCATTTGTCACATTCAAAAGGCCACAAAAAAGGACTGCTGTGCATTTTCAAACATAAAGCCATTATTACGGGTTTCCTTGCCAACATCAAGTACTGTATGTCCTTCCCTGGTAAAGGTGTTAAAAATAGACATGCAAGTATCATCTCTATATGTGTGTGTGTCTGTGTGTCAGTGTGTGTGTGTGTGTCAGTGTGTCAGTGCGCGCGCACGTGCGTGCGTGCGACGTGCGTGCATGCGTGCGTGTGTGCATACATTTACCCATTTGTGTCTGAGTGGATTATTATACTTGTTGTATAATTATGTCTCCATAGTATATGAAAATTATGCAATTGCCGTTGGGCAAAATATTATATATCTCCTTATTTTAAACTAATGCCCTACTTTATCATACAAGAACAAGAGTGAAAATCTATCTATAAGCTAGCAACGTGTCGTATCTCTATTTTCACTGTTTTAAAATGCTTTTAAAATAATACAAAAAGGAATGTTTTAGGACATACGTTTCAAGGTTTCCACCCGACAGCAGCAATAAGTAGTAATATTTGCCTGTTGATTGGTTGCAAGGTCTGTGTGGCTTTTATTTGTGCTTAATGTACCTACTCTGAGAGAAGGACAATGTGAAAAGAGTCCTCGTCTTATTCACATTTCTTGTCTTTTCATGCACTCTTTTCCTTTCTGCAACGTTGACGTATGTCATCACGTCATGGATCTGCACTACATTTACATGGCAGACATTGCAGACCTAATACAAAGACTGCTAATTCCCATACTTTTGTAATATTTACATCCTATAGAGTATAGATAGAAAGTCACTTAAAACTAAATGCATGCAATGCCTGACTCATAATGTGAGCCATTTTCACAAACTAGCTGTTTGAAGTAAGATGAGAATTAACTCGCAAGGAAAGATAATAGTAACCCACAAGGAAACGATAATGATACAGATACGCTTCTCAATAATGAATTATTATATCAATATAATTATTTTAATCACAAGGTTGGGGGCACGGTGGCACAGTCGGTAGTGCTGTCGCCTCACAGCTAGAAGGTCCTGGGTTTGATTCCCGCTGTGGGCGCTGGGGGCGTGTTCTCTCCTCCGTGTCATCAGTGCCCATACCCGAGGCGGGGTTGGCGAAAGGGCCTTTCTGTGTGGAGTTTGCATGTTCTCCCCGTGTCCCCTAGAAAAACATGCAGTAATCCTGGTCTCTAAACTACCTCTCCCTGGCCAGCCAGTGGCGCCTGATGGAGGGGAAAGGAACTGGTCGGAATAACGTGTTCCTTCCACGCGCTACGTCCGGCCGGGGAAACTTGGACTCCTCATGCATAGCAGGAGGCATGAGGTCAGTCCGCTGCCCCCCCAGGTTGGCAGAGGAAGTGTAGCGCCGAGGATTACATTAGATAATTGACACTGGGTGAAAAAATGAGTTACAAAATCGTAAAAATAAATAAATAAATAGAATCACAAGGTTAGTCTAGGACCATTTCCTATTGACTGTAGACAATCGGACAAAGGGGAAACAGGAAGCGAGTAGCCTACATGTAATACATGTGTTTCAATAGTTTTAGACAATTTATCCCTGGAGGGATAGTCCTTTTAAAGTATTAGAATTATCGGATTCACTTGAGCATTACACATAATGATACAGACCCTGAGCTCCGTGGGAATACAGCCAGATTCCGACCACTACCAGGAGTGATTATGATAAAACACACATCCGACCCGTACAGGTCTCGGGTTATTTTCAGAATCGGGGGGCCTGTGAAGAACTCTAATTTGAACTATTCAGTCTGCTCTGCCAGTCAGTTTGAGAGTGGTGGTAGCCACTAGTAGTACTCCTATAGACCGCTATGTGTGTCCTTGTGTCTGTCTCTGTATCCGTCCGTCCGACACACACACACACACACACACACACACACACACACACACACACACACACACACACACACACACACACACACACACACACACACACACACACACACACACACACACACACACACACACACACACACACACACACACACACACACACACACACAGGAGGGCTTGTACAGTACAGTACTACAGCACGAGTACAGCACCACTCAGTTCAGACGGGTCTGATTTTTTTTACTTCACTTTCTCTTCCAAGCTGGATCTGTTGGTGAACTCTTTTGTTTCTACGCTCATTGCTGCAAACAAGACAAAGGCACTGGAAATATCCTTGAGCAAAACACTCAACCCTGCTCCACAGCTGCAGATATGCGTTTGCATACAGTACTTGACAGTTAAACTCTCCCTTCATGCAGCTAATGGATCACTGTGGGTCTCTGCGGGTGTTATTTCAGAAGCATCACGCATTAGCTTACATTATACATGATTACACCTCTTGAATGTTGCTTATGGCAACATTAAAATGCAGTCCTCGACATTACACTCACCCACTTAACCTCCGAACCCCCCATTGCCAATAAGTCAATAATGATAAGCTCCGTCATGTTATGAACAAAGCGCATAAAACTGTATAAAAGCGGTCTCGATTAGAAATTCTTCTAGGGATAAGGACTCAGCCTAATACATAGTCATCACCAAACAGCCTCAGGCTCATGCTTTACCGTAATATGTTTATCTCTGGAGTAGACTGGAACCCACCTATGCTTTCTATAAATGGTAAATGGTGCATTTATATAGTGCCTTTATCCAAGGCGCTTTACATAGATGTGCATTACATTCACCCATTCACACACACATTCATACACCGATTGCGGCGGAAGCCATGCAAGGTACCAACCAGCACATCGGGCGCAATTTGGGGTTCAGTGTCTTGCCCAAGGACACTTCGACATGTGGACAGGAGGAGCCAGGATTCGAACCGCCGACCCATGGATCATTGGACGACCTGCTCTACCTCCTGAGCCACAGCCGCCCCTGTTTCTATGGCATAGGCAGCTCCCGGCAGGATCCGCCGGGAGAAACTAGACGTAGTTGCGCGACTTGCGACTAATTAATTAGAGCGACAGAGAGAGAGAGGAGTGTGTGTGTGTGTGTCAGTGTGTGCGTCAATTTAACAAAGGTGCCGACGATCAGAAATCAGCAGGGAGTGAGCGACGTTTGCGGTACTGTATGGCGAACTGAAGTGGACTCGGCCCCAGGCTTTTTATGTTCTCCTTGGAAATAAAAACGTCTGGGTTTCCGAGGCCATCTCTGGAGAGACCAAGACAATGGTCCTGCTGCAGGTCCATTTAGCTGGCTTATGAAAGAAGCTAAATGAGGTTCCAGGGAGAACGGGACTGAAAGGATTTGTACAAAAAATAAATACAGAAATCCTGCAGCAGTTTCTTATCAATGTCTTCTCACATTGTGCTCAACGGACCGTCAATCAACATACACTTACAGGCCTGCACAGCGGGTACAATAGACCAGGCTCAACGTCCAATTTATGCTCGACGATGAAAATAGCAGACCTACAAGCTCACAGGTCTGCTTGTATATATATATATATATATATATATATATATATATGTGTGCAATTTTTACCGTGAGCCTGTAGGTTGAGGTTCGGCGGTTCGTCGATCGTCATGTCACGGATACGAAGCGCGAATCTGGCTTCAGAAGGAAAGCGAGAAACTGAGTAGTCATCATGAAGGCATGATGAAATAGCAATGGTGGAAAAGTACTCAAATGTTTTACTTGAGTAAAAGTATCAATACTGCAATGTCGAAATAGGCCTACTCAAGAAATACAAGTAATGGTGTGGTATTCAAAATTTACTTGAGTAAAAGTACAAAAGTATTGGCAGTCATTATGCAGAAAGTGTTCAAAATTAAAATCTTTGGAAAATACCAGATGTACATCGGCTATTTTCAAATACCCGAAGTATATAGGGATAAAGTGGTTAATGTTTTGTAATAATAATCTACAAAGTAACTAAAGTTTATAGTGGAGTTTTTAGTGGAGTAAAAGAACAAAATTTGGACCTGAGATGTAGTGGAGAAGTACTGTAAAAGTATTGGAAATTGAAAAAAAAAAATACTCCAGTAAAGTATAAATACCTCAAAATTGTACTTAAGTACAATGTACTTAGTTACTTTCCACCACTGTGAAATAGAGAATTACGCACGCTGTTTTAGAGACTCCCAAGACTCTGTAGATGTGGCACACAATGTCTGTGATTAAGGCCAAGGGCAATTAGCCACCAGATGTGATATCGCCACGACAACCCAACAGCAACGGCTCTGTCCCTGCAGAGGTGAGGGCGGAAGCACAACCTGAGCCTACTGTTTAAATGCACTTGCTTCTATGGGTCACGACTCACGAGTAGGCGTAAATATCGCATATTTTAGCCTTTCATATAGTCCTATAAGGATTTTAGGGGGGCAGGGGACTTTTTATAAAATATATTTTTAGGTTTATATTCTATAACTTAGCCATTGAGTTCTCACAGATATGTAAGCAAATATTTACCCCTTGCCGCGCGCAAGGGGTGGTGCACTCAAAATATTTTTTCTTTCAAAATGTTTCCTTTTTTTGGGGGCACGGTGGCACAGTTGGTAGTGCTGTCGCCTCACAGCTAGAAGGTCCTGGGTTCGATTCCCCTTCGGGTGCTGGTGGCGTGTTTCCTCCTCCGCGTCATCAGTGCCCATACCCGAGGCGGGGTTGGCGAAAGGGCCTTTCTGTGTGGAGTTTGCATGTTCTCCCCGTGTCCCCTAGGGTAGGTACCCTCACAAAAAACATGCAGTAATCCTGGTCTCTAAACTGCCTCCCCCTGGCCAGCCGGGGTGCCTGATGGAGGGGAAAGGAACTGGTTGGAATAACGTGTTCCTTCCATGCGCTATGTCCAACCAGGGAAACTCCCCCCTGTCAGGTGTAAAGGAGCAACTTGGACACTCAGGCATGAAGGAAGCATGAGTTCAAGTCCGTTGCTCTCCCCATGTCCCCCATATATGGGGACTAGGTTGGCGGAGGGTGTGTAGAGCCCAGGATCACATTAGATAATTGACACAGGGGTGAAAAATGGGTTACAAAATCGTGGGATAAAAAATATTAAAAAAAAATGTTTCCTTTGACCCCCTGCACAGGCAAAAATCGCCTTTGCATAATAATAGCCGCCTAATCAATGGTGGCTGTGGCTCAGGAGGTAGAGCAGGCCGTCCAATGATCCCTGGGTCGGCGGTTCGAATCCCGGCTCCTGCTGTACACATGTCGAAGTGTCCTTGGGCAAGACACTGACGCCTACATTGCCTCCAATGGTTGGTCGGAGTGAGCTTGCCACCATTGGTGTGTGAATGTGGGAAGTGAGGACGCTGGCGTCGACTGTTGGCCGCTTCACCTAGTAATAGTAACCTTAAAGATCTCCTCATATGGAGATCCCTGATGATGTCACGTGATGCACAATGTTGTGTAATAGTAATAGAGAAGGAATTATTTCATCAGGAAGGAAAGCATGTACTAAAGTAGGTCACCGAGTGGGACTCGACTGATACATTAATGACCCACCATTCAGTCAGTCCTGGTGTGTTCATTCAAGAGCAGTTAAAATACACCGGTCAGATTTGATTGTGGACACTGTATTAAGCAAGCAACGAACAATGGAGAAAGGTTAATACAGACAGACAGCAAAGCAATCTGTGTACTAGAGTCTATTGCTACGAGGGAAACTGATATTGAAAGCTAGCTCAAAAGGTCATTTGTTTATTTGATTTGGGGCTATTAGGCTATGTGGTTGTTAGTCAGAGCTGAGGAGTGCAGGTGCACACTGCACCTGCCCTGTAAAACTGCATTAGAGTGTTATAAATAACTTTAAATATGTCAAAGCCTCCCACAGCCCTCAATAAACACAGTTTATGTAATTATGTCAGTCACAGCCAATGTGACGTGAATCATACTGATATGAATACCGTTGACCTAGAATACAATCTTAAGTCTGGGCTGTGTTCCACATAGAATTTAGGCATTTAGCAGTCGCTCTTATCCAGAGCAACTTACAATTGTGAGATTGGAATAAGCAGAGTAAGCATGCTATATACTATATAGTCAACAAACAAACAACAACAGTACAGAGAGAACAATGTGTTGCCTCAGGTAAGCAATGGATCTGGCGGCTGTCAAAAGAACATGCAATCTCTCTAAATATCATGATTAACATTTGTAGTCCTGTCAAGATCTAGAGTCAAGATCTAAGTAACAGAAACATGAGAACAAAGGACCAAGATATAGTATAGCTATAGCCTACAGTATCTGCACAGCGAACTATAGCATCTATTGAAAGAATGTGATAGAAGCGATACAAAGAGAGGAGAGGGGGTTAGGTGGAGTCTGATTTTTTTTTCACCCAGTGTCAATTAACTAAATAATCCATGGCGCTACACTCGCTCTGCCAACCTGAGGAGTGCAATGGTCTGACCTCATGCTTACTTCAATGAATGAGGAGTTCATGCCGCTTCTTTTCACCTGACAGGTGGAGTTTCCCCATTTGGAATCGTGTGTATCGTGTGGAAGGAACACGTTATTCCAAACAGTTCCTTTCCCCTCCATCAGGCACCCCGGCTGGCCAGGGGGAGGTAGTTTGAGATAGAGACCAGGATTACTGCATGCTTTTGTGAGGGTACCTACCCTATAGGGGACACAGGGAGAACATGCAAACTCCACACAGAAAGGCCCTATTGCCAACCACACCTAGGTTATGGGCACTGAATGACGACTGTGCCACCGTGCCCCCTAAGTCATAGAGTCTGATTGACTCATTCTGTCTTCAAATCAGAACAAGGATTGTGAAGGCAGGCTGAAGTGAACAAGGAACTATCATGCTGAGCTGCCACACCAGGTGTTATCCGGTAAATGCGTGGAAAAATCACTCCTGATACTATTACACTTAAACCCCCAGCAATAGCAATCACTGTACAATTACTCTAAATGATAGAATGAATAATGCAAGTGTTTGAATATGTAAAGATGAAGCAATGGAGGCATATGTAGACGAGTCGGTTTCCACGCTGAGGATGTGAATTATTTATGCAGCTTAAAAGAACAGAAAGAGTACGCCTAAGGCCTTTAACCCTTTGATGCATGGACTGATTAAAGCTTGTATTTCAAGGCGCTCTGGTTGTGCAGTGGCTTCCCACCAACGCAGAGGTTGTGGGTTCGAATCCACTGTGGGGCATTCGGCTTTGTTGAGTTTCTGTCTACACAAACACAAGTGGCTCATGTTCGGGGGGAGGGAAGCCAGGCGTGGAGGGTGTTAATTTACTTTGCACGTCATTTTACGGGCTAGAGCGGCGCCTGTCAGCAGGGAGTGTTGGGTGGGAGGTGTAGAACGAAGGTGCTTCCTCATTGGAAGCAGTGGAAGGTGAGCCACGTAGGATACAACAGCGTTGACGTGGGGGAGCAATCAATTGGCATAATGACAAAATTGCGGAGAAAAAGGGGGTAAAAAAAAATCCATTTATTCGTGTTCGGAAAGACCACCTACCTAGATTCACTGCTTGCAGAATTAATTGCTTCGATGCATTAATCGCTATGGAGTCTCTCTCCACGTCGTCCTCAGACGAGCCCTCCATCGGCGTTTCCAGTCATCTCGGTTCTCCATAGCTCATTTGTGCTTTCTGCACCAGCATCTTTCTTTATTACGTCCACATAGGTAGGTGCGGGACGTCCTATTGATCGATGCCCCTGTGTTGGGTCCCACAGTACAAGCTATTTGGCCGGGAGTTCTTGGTGTCGGTGGCAGTGGCCAGCTAGTGTCCTCCTCCTTACTGCTATCTTCTCTGATACACTTGGTAATGCCCCGTACAGACGCTTGTTGGTGATGTGCTCGTCCTGGTTGATGTTAAGTACCACATGTAACATTCTGGTGTAGCACCCATCCAGGGATGTCTGTAGGGCTTGTGTTAGTGTCCAGCATTCACAGCCAGAGGAGAACAGACTCCACGGTAGCAGAGAAGAAACTGATCTTGATATGTCGGGCCCAGGGGAAGTTGGATTTATACACTGGTCATACCATTAAGAGCTCCCCAGGCAAGTGTTTTCCTCACTTTAAGGTCTTTCTGTGGAGCCGACCCATGCGCCCAGGTATTTGAAGTCACTGACCTCCTTTAGGACAGGTTATGACCTCGGTCTTCTTTGCATTTAGCCTGAGGCCAAATTTAGCGCACTCCAACTCCACTCTGGTCAGGAGAGCCTGTGCCTGCCTTACGTGGTCAGATAGAGTGGATAATCGCAATGGCCCATTTTTTTCCCTCTCTCTCACGGCTCTACTGCATCTTTTAAATCGATCGATGGATGGATCGTTGTGAATAATAATATTCTATGATTTTTCAACGGTTGGTGAAAACGCCCGGAAAGGTAGCTTACGATGTTTTTTATAACTCTGGCGGTTATTGAGTTAATTGGCCATTGGGTGTAGGTTTCTTTGATATATTATTCACTTGTGATGTGTTAGTTAGTGATTTCTGAACCATGTTCTGATAAAAACACATGTGGTTGAATAATTAAATGTTTTCTACAACTACAAAGCATTCTGTAAATGTCTGATTAAAAAGCCTGTGATCGCACTTAACTGCAAGCATTTCAAGTTGTGTAATGCAATGCGACACTTACAGTAATTCACCATCTCTTTCTCAAGAATGTAAAGAACAAAAGGCATGAACGCAAGCGTGCACGCACACGCACACACAGAATCTCAAAATCGTTTATAACTGAGAACATATGTGACTAAATTTGACTGAGGGACTGCCATTGGATTTTTTTTTAATTTTTGTTTTTTCATGTCATATGAAAGCAGGGAATCATAGCTTCAAATTGACATATTGGTTGTTCAGTTTGGCCCACCAGTTTTGGAGATATGGCTTATAGAGTAATGTCTTGCAGAAAACAGCGAGAAAACAGGCTTGAAAGGTTCACTTCTGTGGTCTCTAACATTACACCTAGCTACATGTTTAAGCATTTATTTCATATGTCGATTTCAGCTCTGACACTTATTTCAGACATGCTCTAGTTACTAGAGCACAGGCAGACTCTTCACATACTAGAGTCTAGTATGTGAAGAGTCTGCCTGTGCTATATATTTAAAAAAAAAAGGGTTTTCTCCTCTGGAATTAGCTCTCAGTCAAATCTGGTCACATATTTATTGTTCTGTGCTTGTCGATATGCAACTCAGACAGCACTGAATCAGTAGCAACAGGCTTCACACCGCTCGGTGCAGCCACGTGCTCAGCTGGCGTCTCACTAGGGGCCACGTTAAAGGGCCGAAGCCCACTGGCCCCTGGCTGGCACACCTGCCTTGCAACGTTCAGATGCAACTCAATCAGTTGTGGTTTGCAGAAACGTTTCAATGTTAACGTTGCTTCTCTGGCGATTGGGTTAGGCAGAGAAAATGAATGGAATTAATTGAGTGATTCACAATGTTAAAAAATCATTAACATTGTGAATCACATCTTGATGTCATCAAGATGTGATTCACAATGTTAATGATTTTTTTTCATACCTCCAGTTCTAGGAAACACAGAATGGGGGGACTTTTTTGTATTATTTCCACACTAAGGTATATTAATGACATAGTCAAAAGTTGAAAAGTGGTATTCCCCTTTAAGTGGTTAATGTATCAAATTCGACACACACGTTCCACACCCCCACAGGGAGTGCAATGCCCAGTGTCGGTCGGATAGCCGGTTGTCCAGAACCATCACAAAAGCCTCTGCCCGGGCTCTGGACCTGATCACCCCTATATCTCCAAATATGGAGCTGGCCTGTTCTGACATAACAAGATCTCCAAATATGGAGCTGGCCTGTTCTGACATAACAAGATCTCCAAATATGGAGCTGGCCTGTTCTGACATAACAAGATCTCCATATATGTAGCTGGCCTGTTCTGACATCACGCAACCTTGCCCTTTATTAGCCAATTGATCACACCTGATCACCCCCCAACGGGCACTGATCTAGTGTTTTGTAATATTAATCAAAATCTCTAATAGTCTTCAAAAGTCCAATATTTGCCTCTGAGATGTAGTGGAGGAGAAGTAAAAGTATTGGAAATTGGAAATACTCAAGTGAAGTACAAATACCTCAAAATTGTCCTTAAAGGACCACTTCACCACTTTTCAACGTCTACCACATTTTTTTCCTACTCAGTCTGTGTCTCATAGGAAGGCTGTGGGCAGTTCAGAAACCCGTCCACCAGTGACATCATCGATGGTGAATCCAAGCCAATAGAAACGGCAGGCTTTCTTTTCCTGAAAAGTTACAATGCAAAAGTTGAAGCCATCGTTCTCACGATAATAAAAATCTAAATATATTTTAAAACAAATGTTGTTTTAAAAAGAATCTGCCTAATGATGATGTCACTGGTGGACGGGTGTCCGAACTGCCCAAAGCCCTCCTATGAGACACAGACTGAGTAGGAAAAAATGGTGGTGTTTTATCATGAACATTAGTGAGGACCAATTATATGAAGATATGTTGAAAAGTGGTGAAGTGGTCCTTTAAGTACAGTAAATGTGCTTAGTTACTTTGCACCACTGGGGTTTAACAGCTTTAACTTAAGTGTCAAATGAACTCATGTCATGTTGTACGCTTTCTTTGTGCTTCTCTGAATCCTAATCATTTAGCATACAGTTGGGAGAGTATCAAAGCACACATGCCATGGCCACTTTCCAAGGATCAAAAAGTGCTTATTCATGTTGTAATTACAAATGATAGCCCCTTTTCAAACACCTGGATCCTGTCCTCTGCCTTCCAACCACTATAATAAACTCTGGATTGATGATGAAAGTAATCATTTATGACGCCACTGAAATGTCATCTCGGGAATCGGGATTCCCATCTAATTATTAAAATAAAATAACTAAAATGTAAACAAGCTCTACACAAATTAAATCTATACATTTCCAACTGAGTTATTATAGCAGCGGGAGTAATGGCAGGAATGTTTAAGCCTTGCTTGCCATTAAGAGCATTTTCCTGAGCAAGGGCATGAAACCAACGATGGTATTGAGCAATGGTATAATGCACTATTGCATTTTACTGGTGTTGCGATTGTTTTTGCCTTAATTGATTATCTATCAACATATATAGACCGGTTAATATTACAGCATAAAACTTTACTATTGGTACTATAGACACCTAGTGGCACTTGGCACCCAAAAACAATTCCATAAGACATTTTATAGCAGCATTACAGCATTAAAATATTATATGCATACCGATTAGTGTCATTGCAAGAGGATAAGTTCACAAACTTCTATTATAGTGTACGAATTTCATGCTATAGATAGCTGCCCTATAAGGATCCATACAGCACAGGAATCAGCATGGGGTTCCTGACTGCACTGCTACTGCGGTGTTCCTTCACAGTTGTGACGGCAGCGAGGCCCCCATGAGGTGGTCTCCTGGGGCGAGGTGAGGAGGGGGGCCCTCTTATCCAATAGACCTTCTGCCATGGAGCAGCTCTGCTACAGCTGCCATGGGAGTGTTCAGAGGCATCGAGGCCCGCGGTACACGCAGGGTGGAGGGCTTCGGGGGAATTCTCCACATGAGACTCCCCAGCACGTCTGATCTCAGCTGGAAAGCGATCTAAACACGTGTCTCAAAAAAACATGTGTCTCTCCGCAGGGGAGGAAAGCGCCAGGGAGGAAGGAACGCAACACCTCCCCCCACCCCCAAAACCCTCATTACTCACAGGGGAGGCTCCGAGGCTGCCGAATGGAGATGAGGACAGAGACACCGGGGCCAATCAACAGGTGACAACACCTCTAGGATAGATGGGATCCAGCCACCTGGAATTTAGTCTCTCCTTTAGGCCCCTTCCTGTCGAATATTACATGGCACCTTCTGGGAGGGACCTGTAAAAGGGCTCTAATGGGATTCTTGCTGTTGGCAGCAATTTATCATGCAGACGTGACATTTACCATTACATTAGACATGTGTTTAACAGGGGATTTACAGACAAAGCAGATTAGTTCCTTTGTTCTACCCATAACGGAGCGACAAAATGCAATGCGATGTAAAAGAACATAACACAACAACTAGTGCAGAGCACGGCACAGCATGGCACAACACAATGTGTGTGTGTGTAACGATTTGCGTGATATTTGGACAAAATAGTAAGTGTTTTAAAAACAGTCCTCCTGGTGGCGCAATGTGAAGTTTCAAGTTTCACGGCAATCGGAACACTGCATTTGAAGGCATTTTGTTCAAAATGAGCCACTCCTGCAAACTTCAGATGCCAATCGTCCATCTTGATAACATGATTAGAGATAATGTGTACCAATTTGCATGATATGCTTGGACAAAATCAGTAGGAGTAATATCAAAAACATTGTTTTCAAAGGTAAAAATGTGAATCAACCTGAAAGCGCCACCAGTAGGCCAATTTGAAAAATTCAATCATGTCATGTGCGTGCAACAATTGGAGGCATGTGTTCATGATTTGAAGCATTTTGTTCGAAACAGGCCACCCACTCCTGCAAACTTTGGAAGCCAATCTTAGCCAATCAGCATGGAATATGAAAGATCTGATCTGACTTGTTAATGTGTACCGATTTGCGTGATGTTAGGCCAAAATCTGTGGGAGTAATATAAAACATATTTAGCAAAAATACTCCTATTGGCGCTATAACAGGCCAATGAGGTTCTGCTCTGACCTCCATGGAATGTGTGCACAGTTTCACCATTGATTGGTCCCACGGTGCCAGAGATTAGCTGTTCACACACAGATAAACACATGACACACACACACACACACACACACACACACACACACACACACACACACACACACACACACACACACACACACACACACACACACACACACACACACACACACACACACACACACACACACACACACACACACACACACACACACGGACGGACGATCTACTTATCTGCGAAAAGAAAAGCCTGGTCACAACCTTAGGCAGAGACGGTATCGGCGGAAGTGTCGGGCCAGAACATCCGTCAGATGTATTTCCCCCAGATACGATATTTCTTCGACACTTTCATTCACAGAGAATGTAAACAGATCTGTAAAGCGCCAACGTAATTTCCTTGAACGGTACTTCCGCCCAAATCCTGCAACTTCCGCCCAAAAAACAACGATACCATAAATGGTAAATGGTAAATGGTGCATTTATATAGCGCCTTTATCCAAGGCGCTTTACATAGATTGTGCATTACATTCACCCATTCACACACCGATTGCGGCGGAAGCCATGCAAGGTACCAACCAGCACATCGGGAGAAATTTGGGGTTCAGTGTCTTGCCCAAGGACACTTCGACATGTAGACAGGAGGAGCCGGGATTCGAACCGCCGACCCATGGATCATTGGACGACCTGCTCTACCTCCTGAGCCACAGATGCCCCAGCGTACTGTAAGTCTTGCCCAGCGTGCGTACCGTACGGACAGGCTCCATAACATGGACTCGGCCACGCCTTCAGCCTGGCGGAGACGACAAACACAACACAACCAAATGCGACACGGCAGGACGCGGCACAGCGCGGCACGGCTTACTACAACATAACCCATACTGTGCAACCACAACAAACTGTCCTGCACCACATAATGAAAAGCAGCATGAAAAAGTGTTTCAGCACCGAGTTGAGTGAGTCATAGCCTAGCTCACACAGACTGAGAAGCCACAATTACAAGTATAAAGGATAAGGAAAGACCATGATTGCCAAGATACACCCCGCAGCACCATAACAGAGCCCAGACTGGCTTTGAAATCTGTTGACAGCTTTTTGAGTTTGCAGAGAAAATAAATAAATACAAACTGCAGAAACAAGCTTCTACAGTATCTTGGTGCGGCCAGTGTCTCTTAGTTCCCTGTAAAACCACAACGGATGCCATCATGCCGCATAACTTAAGAGCTGGAAACTCGTATCATTCTTATGCTTTGGTTTAGAAATGTGAGTATGAAACAATGCCATTGCTTCTATTGATATTGTAGCGTTTTAGTTACAGGTTTTAGTGCTCCGAGCTGGAATCAAACCCCATTGTCCAACTCAGCAGACCTGGCCAGTCAAGTAACAAGGTGCACGAAGAAAATTTGCTCACGTGAGGAGCGAGTTGCAACAGAGTCTTTTTCGGCGGCTCTACAATTTCATTCATTAATTTCATTGATAAGGAATCACTGCTTTAACTTACCAGTAATTTTCTTTCTAATACCGACAATATTCATGGCCAACAACGTATGATTACATTTTTAAGATCATTTCTTTATTTTCACTTTGAAATTGCTCTATACATAAAGTGTCGGGTCGCTAAAAATGCCCACCATAAATGGTAAATGGTGCATTTATATAGCGCCTTTATCCAAAGCGCTTTACATAGATTGTGCATTACATTCACCCATTCACACACACATTCATACACCGATTGCGGCGGAAGCCATACAAGGTACCAACCAGCACATCGGGAGCAATTTGGGGTTCAGTGTCTTGCCCAAGGACACTTCGACATGTAGACAGGAGAAGCCGGGATTCGAACCGCCGACCCATGGATCATTGGACGACCTGCTCTACCTCCTGAGCCACAGTCGCCCCACCATAAAATGGGATTGTGCCATAAAAACGTTTGAGAACCCCTCTCAGTTAATTCTCAACCTTTCTAATTTCAAGGATTGACGTTTGATACAATGTTTCTCTCTGGGACCCCAATCAACGCAGATCTTCATGCAAGGGTCCATTGTTGCTTCTTAACTAGCCTATCGCTATCAATCAATTATAGCTGGAAACTCCCTCAAGGACCCCAGGAGTTTTCTGGGCATTGAGAACCGGTGCTCTATTTCAGTCATTCTCAAACGTTTGAATATAAAAGTTTATTATGCATTAAACCATGGACCCTCATTTGAAACAAATTGAATCTTAATCTATCTATGGACCCCAATCTATACTGTTAAATCCTCAATGATAATTTTGTTACAGACCCGTAAGTGTCTATTTGTCTATCTGACACCATTAAGGGCTCAAGGATTGGACATGTATTTCCCAGCACCCCAGTTATAATGATGCTGACTCCATAGTCTCTCGAGACTGACGGATGCCAATGGGGTGCCTTAATGGGCAATATATTTGTAATCACACTGGATTAAGATGACAGGAAAACAGTGTGTCAGAGCCTTGAAATGTTGTTGTTGGCGTTTAATGTAGGTCTCCATCAGACAGTAGCTTCTTCATTGTCACTTTCACTTGCGTTTGTGAGGGATACGTATTCAATCTGACAAGTTATGACTCAGAATACAAATTCTTCCATTAATGCGTGGTCGGGGGTGTTGACAGTATAGATGCAGGGGCAAAATGACAAAAAAGTTACAGACCAATGAGCTGTGACCACTCGAGTCAAACAGAGTGAAATAGGCATATCTATCTTCAATTCCATCTGTGGAGGAACTCTAAGAGGGAAATGAAACAGAATGAGGGCCACTTTTAAAGGCTTAAGAATCCTATGGGCCAGATGCACGGCTGGTTGTCTTGGTTGCATAAAAAGCCATCAAGCGTGAGTTCACTCAGAGACCTGTCTGTTCATCATATCCTCTTTACCAGCTCCTAAATGACCCACTGACAACAGCCTGTTCCGACAGAAGGGAATCATTGTCTATAACACAGGCTTTTTATTGGGACAAAGTAGCAGACGATGCAAGCCAAATACAAACAACACTTACGATGTCCCCTTTGATGTGACTGCACAGTCACATAGATGCTATATAATATGGTTAATGGACATAGTATAATTACACGTCGATAGCCACTGGATAATATGGATATTGATTGAACGCAATCATAAAAAAGTAATTAGTCATTCTGTGACCTGTGGACAGCCCAAGCTAGTTTTACATTTTCATTGCGTTTTGATTCTATTTTGTGGAGGTATACGCACATTTTGTTATATTAATAATGAACACAAGATAGACCCTCCAGAAAAATGTGTTTATGCGATCGCATAAATTACCGCATAATCAGCCAATTGGTGCAGATTATGCAGGCATAAATGTTTTTTCAAATAGGGCGCATAATCGCGCAAAGTTCCCGCATATTCCACAACTTTTTCGCTTTTTGCATATTTTGCTTTTCTCCCTGCACTGTTACCGCATAAAATCACATAAAAACCTGCATATTTCATCACGAAATCACAGATTTTAAGCCGTAGTTTGCCCGCGTTTGTCTAACAAGAGATATTGTGTAACCACAGGCTGTATGGAGACAGAGAACATAGAAAATGAGTGTGGCATGTTGTCGTCTCTAAGGTAAACATGACATTACAATATTCTAGCCTAAAGACCAATACATCATCACACACACATGCACGCCCACGCACACACAGAGTAAAAACAGTAGGGTATCTCACTCCAACTTTGGCTGACAGACAACATTTCATGTATGAATTTAGAAGGCCAAAGGGCCAATCAAAGGCTAACTAAAACAACAATTACAATTTGAATAAATGTCACCTTAAGATGTCTCCACTAAATCTATTACATGGTTTGTAGATCACAAAGCTCAAATACCTGTTTAAAAAAATATATATATCACAGGATTAAATATTATATAATGTAGACTAGAGCTACATCAATATTGTATGCACACGTCAGAAGGAAAATAGTTCATCTCATTCCTATTTTTATGACCTACTTGGATTTTCACCTGACAGAACACAGTGTACTGATGTGCCTTGGAGAGAATTCAAGTGCTACTCTGCCTCAAATTATAAATGAACTTCTCCCTTTGATTGCCATCCACTATCGTGCGTTACAGTTTCATCACACCCATTAACACCACTGAGAGAAAAGAGGCCACTGGATTGCGCTAATTAGCAGGCAGTGGTTGCATGAGACTGGAGAGAGAGAGAGAGAGAGAGAGAGAGAGAGAGAGAGCTTACTGCATCATCATGACTTGTGCCACAGGAATCCCAAAGTTCTCTCTATCGTGTATACAGTATGACAGCCGACCCTATACGTCCTCCGAGTCCACGAGCGAATTGTTCCGCTCACCCACCTGTGAACGTCGTACAGTATAGCCTACAGTATATCTTCAGTAACTGGAGGTAGCTGTCCGTATGATGTACTAATCAAATGCACACTACACACAGTTCTCATTGGTTATTTATACAGTTCCAGATCAAAGAGCCACACAGATCCCATAGTAACACTTTTTTACTCAATAAATTAACACGATACCATTTAAGGAAAGTATTGAATGTTTCGACATTCGTACATTTATAATAGTAGATACTTTTATTATCCCGTGGGGGAAATTCTGTTAAATTTTTGGATAGAGTTGACTGTGGTAGCTGCAAGATATATCCCACTAATAAATGTGGCCAGGTAAGAAAGAACTCTTAGAATAGAATAGCATAGAATAGTCCCCACTCCTTTGGGGTGTTTTTGTCACATTATATAGTATATATGCACATAGGCTACTGTAGGTGAGAGAAAAGTGGAGAAAAGCGAAAGGTACAATAAAGTCTACCTAGAAGACCGGTGATATAATTGTAAATGTGCCTATTGTTACAGAATAACATTAGACAACAATATTATCTGTCAATGAAATTATGACAATAAAAATGAATACAAAAAAAAAGCACGTTGCCCAGGTGGAGCCTGCAGAACCATTGCGGCTCAAGAATCCACCACTCCTGAATGAAGTGTCTGGTGCTGGGAGTCTGGTGCAACGCACAGGTCCTGGGCCTGGTGAGAGCAGGAGTGGACCTGGTGAGACGTAGGAGGGGCCCGGACAGGAGTCAACCCACAGAGCCTAGTCCCTCAACACGCCAGAATGGTGCCTCCCAGTCCCGGCAGAGTAGTTCCGGAGTGATTCCGTAAGTAGGGACTTGATCACCCCGGCTGGGTCGCCTGGGTGAGGGGTATGATGTTCGTGAGACCCGAAACCCCGATGACCTTGGGATACATCACTGAGGATACGTCCCAGGTGCATCCATGCAATGTTTTTTTTTTCGTTCAGAGGGAAGGTTTCACACTGGTGGGGTGAATGTTACTGTGGTTTGACCCGTTTTATTTATGTTGTTCCATATGAGTAACAGCAAGCCATCTCCCATTCTGGTCTATCTAGAAGGTAGTATTTCTTTTTGGCTCTCATTGCTCTGTTTTTCATTGTGTTATTTCAATAGAAAGAATGCAATAAGCAATAGAAAGATAACATCCCAGAGATGTGATGTGTTGTATGGCCTAGCAGTTTCTCTGAGACATAGACCATAATGTTATACAACAAGGATTCGACAAATCTCTTATCTATCCTTTACAATACAAAGTTAACTGTGGAGTCAATTTTACAGCGTTGTCAGACTCGGGACACAGTTAGAAAAGTGAATACACAGCCCATAAAAGTAATGACAAATAAAAGCCTATAAGATAAACAATGAAACAATGGGCATGAAATGGTGTTAAAGCAGTATAACATAAGGAAATACAATAGGAGTAAAACAAGTTAGAGAACATCACTAAACAACATGACGTGTGAATTAAGAAACTGCAGACTGGATCATTTTGATCACCTTAACCCATTCTGGGCGGGAACCCCTTTTGGTGTTAGCATTATGTTATGCTTTAGCTATTGAAAAATAGCAGACCTACAAGCTCGTAGCGCGCCACTCGGTGGCGCGCTACGAGCTTGTAGGTCTGCTATTTTTGAAAAATCGAAGAACGACTGAAAATGGGTTTAGGCCCGACGTCGAGATAAAAAAAAAGTTCGCTCTGAAAGAATATATATTCAAAGATTTGTGCCGCATTTTTACGATTTTTCGAAAATAGCAGACCTACAAGCTCGTAGCGCGCCACTCGGTGGCGCGCTATGAGCTTGCAGATCTGCTATTTTTCAATAGCTAAAGTATAACATAATGCTTAGTTAAAACACCAAAAGGGGTTCCCGCCCAGAATGGGTTAAGGGCTTTATATTCACTTAAGGGCTGACGTGTCATGCTGTGCCACAATGTGAGCTTGTATATCGGCTCTTTTGTGTGCATGCACCACTAAGTATACTGTAAAACCCCTAGGATCTCATGCTGTGCCCAACTCAAAGGGAGTTAATGAAATGTGGCTAGCTGAAAAGGCTGAAAAAGTACGCACCACATAGAGTTTTACTCTGGTCTGTTTTTACTAATTATAGAGGGTCTAATTGGTTAAACTGAAGGCAACCCTTATAGCAACTTTGACATACAGTAGAAAGGGAAAAAGGACATTATCTGCCTTTCTATATTTTCTTGAAATTGCAGTGAAGGAGCTTGTACGACAATGAATTTCCTCCGCTTCATTACACCGGTCAACTGTGATGTGACAAAGTTGATTCCTTTCTCAACCCTCGGCTTCATTTTTCACCTAACAACAAACTGTATACTGTAAATGTAAAAGCTGTTCATCACTGTCAGTTTTTTAAAGCCATAATAAAGCCTAAATTGTTTTTGATTTTGCCTCAGACTTTTCATTTACATATTGCATTAGGCTTTTTTGATTTGAGCTATCAAACAATTTGGAATTAAGATTATAAGGTTAAAACACGCTAAGTAGCTTCATCCAAAAATACTTTGGGTCAGACTAATTAGCACTCATTTTTTGGGGTGAATCAGCATCATTATCTGTGATGGAAATAAGTGTCAGCATATTTTTTGCTATGTGTGAGGAGGAAGGAAGAGCAGAATTTCCAGTTAAGCAGAATCCTGCACAAATATAAAAAGAACAGGATAATGACAGGAATGTAGCTTTTGAGAGAGGCAAGCTGCACCTGGAAAGTTATTATTTCATTTTCTCATTTTGGCAAAGTAATAGTTCATTTACCTAATTAGCCTCATTACTTTCTAGCTCTAGCATATTGAATAGAGCAATCAGTACTACAGGTATGCCAAAGCACACTGTAAGGGGATAGATTAATAAAGGATTTTCAGTCACTATAACATGCATTTTGTTATTAGGGGGCCAATTTTCTTAACAACAAAAAAAATATATATATCATCAGTGACAAATGACAGGTTCTGCATGAGGGCACATAAACAGACAGTCAGGGGTAGAAAAGGGCAGAGTCAAAGTACTTTTTGCGAGGCAATTGGCAAAGGTTTAGTGTGTGTTTGTGTGTGACAGGGAGAGACAGAGACTGACACACTTGAACTCATTTTCCTGTCGTACTGCGATTTGTGCCCTCCAGACAAACTCTTTTTGACCAAGTAGGAAAGTGTGTGTGTGGAGTCTAGTACACTGAAGCCTTTATATATACTATTTATTTATACCTTTATATCTATTTTGTTGTGTCGAATAGTCGATCCACAAGCTCACAACCAGTTGCATCACGCCACGTTGTGAGCTTGCAGCTCGGCTATGTTCTGTGCGCAAAATTGCCATACGACAGAGCGGCCTATAAATTAAGCATGGGGTTAGACAACTCAGGGTCAGCTCAGTGCTTTGATATTGTCACAGATGCCCTCGTTCAAAGCCTTGGGGTGGATGAATAAGTATGCCGGTCATCTAGAGTGACAGCAATTGGCCAAGGGCTTGACTGTTTGGAATGGGCACAGGTGGCACCCAGGAAGGGGCACAGCACATTGCTGCTAAAGGAACTGATGTGTCTGGAAACATGGAGGGATGGTCAGAAGGGATCCTGTTGACTGTTTGTTGAAGCTATAGTGTCATTGCACCTTCATAAACTGCATAACAGAAGTGTATGACAACTGTATAGAGCATGGTTTCCCAAACCTTTCAGCCCCCGGGCTGGACTCCAAAATAATGCTACCATTGACTTGCGACCCCAACCTAAACTTTGAGGTAATTTTATGCACATAAACGTGCATGTTTGGTGCGCATTTGTCCGCACATGTGTGTATTAAGCCTATAGGCCAGGGCTATAGCGGTTTTGTAACAATCATGGAAACCAAATGGACACTTACGGGTCCATTTGGTTCCGTTTTACGCTCTCAAGAGTTAAATGATTGTTAAATTACTTAATTACTTAATTTACAAGAAGTCTACACAATTAGAGAATGTAGAATAATTGTTATTTTGATCAACGTTTGCCTGTCATCTCTCCTATGTTACCACATGAATACAGCATGGAATTGTGGACAAAATCTTACCCAACGACAACAAATTATTCGTTAGTTTTGGGTCTGAGAGGCTAAATCTCATCAAACGGTGCTCCGTGGCTCAATTGCCCAATAAATAATGGACCTTGAAATGAAAAGGGCTGAAAACCACTGTCATAAATCATCAACAACAAGAGTAATAACTAAACTAATCCAAGGATGAGCGGCATAATGCCATAACAATACATGCAGCACACGTACGCTCCGTTGCTATTTTAAATGAAATAACACAGATCGCAGAGGGTGACATTCATTACATAAATCAGACATATATTAACACCAGATTTTGCTGTGTGGAGCTCATAATGGCATATGTAGTAAGCAACGGCTTCTCTGACACGAAGGAGGAAATAGAGTCGAGGCTATATTCACTGCAGGGAAATGAGGTCTAACAGCTGGCATGTGGGGCTATATGATGGCCTGGAGGAGCGAGTGGGGACGTGGCTTCCTTCGGTGCTTTGAATGCCAGCACCAGGGTTTATTTCAATATGATCAGCCGCAGGCAGCCGGTGAAGGGGAGTGATGACACGATAGAATTTGAAGACGCTTGAAGGGGAAGGTTGGCTGTCGGAGGAAAGGGTTTATGAGATGTGCTATCATTGAGGTTATCAAGTGGGTGCCTTATCCATTACGCTTTATTTGAAGTAAGACTTCTCTAGAGGCCTCATTTATCATTATGCTAATATGCTAATATGCACAAAAATGTTCTTGGACTCGATGAACATCGGATGTTCTTGAGTCTGCGTATAAGCACAGGTAGTGGTTTGGTGCAGGTACTGCGTGAGATGTACGTACGTACTGTACGCACGTGTGTCGATCACATATCTGTTCATCTAATCGATGTCACACTTGGCGGGTGTAATGCTGAGGGCCCCCGGCCAGTGCAGTGTTGAGTGTGAAGTTGATCGATTGAGTGGTCCATTCATCCGATCAACTTCACACATTGGAAGGTGTGTCTGTGCAAAGGACAGACATACTTAACCACTTCACTTCTCAAATAATTCATTAACCCCCAGGAATCTTATATGCTTTGTCCACTCCTTTTGTCCCTCCACACACACACACACACACACACACACACACACACACACACACACACACACACACACACACACACACACACACACACACACCCCCACACCCCCCCCCCCACACACACACACACACACACACACACACACACACACACACACACACACACACACACACACACACACACACACACACACACACACACACACACACACACACACACACACACACACACACACACACACACACACACACACACACGATTGATTTCAGTCTATAATAGCTTGTGTTGTAAATGCAATTATGGTCATGCGCATGATATGATAAACAATACAATACAAATTATAATGCATTATTTAGAATGACAAAATGTGAAACCTCTTTGTGTAGACTGTAGACTAGAGTAATAACTGAGACCATCAAGCTGCACTGCCTCACACTTCAGGAGAATCTGGATACTTTGGGTCGGAAACGCCCTTCCCAACTAATGTAAATGCTCCCCATTCGAGGCTGATCGGAAGTGATTATCTCCCCAGATAAAAGTGTAGCGTGAGGGTTCCAAGATCCAATCTTAAACCTCCAATTTGCTAACAGAAGATCAGGGCCGCCCTGATAATTTTACAGCATGTTTCTAGGCATACAACAAAATATCTAGAGCGAGCCCACACTTGCAAATGGCTCACATTTGTAGTAAAGTATAGACCACAGGCACACATGAAGATAACAAATATAAATAACAAAGTATAAACAATAAGTAAATATAACCACATCAATGTATAAGTGTCAGTCTGTAAGCAGTGTAAACATTGAGCACTATAACTATAACGATAAGTATATCATTCACCATTGTACAGTATATCTTTTTTAATAGAGAGTATGCGCAGCTTGCACGTGACATCATCACCACACAGCCCATACATCCCAACAGAAAGGTCCTATCTGATTGCATTAAACGACTGATTGCATTAAACAATCTGATTGCATTTAACTCGCTTTGCCACTAATTCTATGGAAGTGCATGCCCTCTATAGTTGGTATCAATCAAACTTTATTTCGACCATCATGTTTAAAATGAAAGAGAAGAGTATCTGTTAAAAGATTTTAAAACTCCCGTAGTGTGAAGCCAGCTTTAGTCTCTTAATCTTTAGAATTTCCCAAGTATGTGTGTGTGCGTGCGTACGTGCGTGTGTCATATTCCATATGTACAGGTGCTACAGGCACCTTCCAACAGGAACTGTTGAATATACAGTAGGTCAGTAGACGTGAAGTGATAATGAACATATGTTGTTTGAGTGAAATTCAACAGTTCTTTATCAAATCCTGTTGCATTTATTTTTATTTGATTTGAGACCCGAGAAACAACTCTTCATTCTCCCGATGCGTGTGTATTTCAATATGCAAATGTAACCATGGGGACGGATGTGGCAGGCCTATTTTTAAAACAGTAAAAAGTACATGTGAGAATAATCAAGCAATCATTTCCAATTTCCAATGCTGATTGTCAACACCTGCACAACCAAACCGTGGAACGAATGGTAATAGTCACACATTTTCTGTTTACCCAAAACTAGACTTGTTTTTGTGTTCCACTTTATGAAATTACCAAACGTAATAGTAATGAGGCCCCAGAAGGCTTAATAATACATTCCAGTGTCCCACAACTTGCCACTTATGGTCTGCTCTCACCACTAATGAGTAGCCTACTGACCTATATTAGCCTCCAACAACATTGTAGAACACACCAATTCACCTAATGGTTTCCATGCAGTATCATATTAGTAATGTCTTTCCATGCTCATTTTCATCCTTGTTTGAATGGTATATGGTTCATGACTGTAATGCCCTTTTCTCAGCCTGTGAATTCTGTAGAAGTTGTGTTGTATAAATTAGCTGCCGACCAGTGTTGGGAAAGTTCTTTTTTTATGAACTAGTTCAGTTCAAAATTTCAAAAATGAACTAGTTCCATTCATAGTTCATCATTCAAAATGTTGAAATAAAGTTCATGGTTCCAAAAAATGAACTATTATAGTTTCTTTTCTTTTTTAATTCAAACTTTTTTCGTTGTAGAATACTCTATTATAGCCCCCCCCCCCCCCCCCACTCTCTACCACCCCCCCCCCCCCCCCTGTCCCATGCCTTTTCATAACTTTACGCAATGCCAGAGCAATTATTGTAATTGGTTGTGTAATTGCGTCTCTCTTGACATGCCCAAGAGGGAGGATGATAGTGTGTGTGTGTGTGTGTGTGTGTGTGTGTGTGTGTGTGTGTGTGTGTGTGTGTGTGTGTGTGTGTGTGACACTGCGTGCGCGCGTGAGTGTGTTTTAAAGAGATTGAGCAGGGCGCAAGCACTGCTTCCAGGTCCTTCATAAATGCACTTATTTGTCTACGGTCTATGGAGCACACTCATTTCAGGGGAACGTACGTCAGAAATATGTGATACGATGACAGGCATGCTTTCATTTATATTGGTGGATGGTTGATATACCTCCATTAGTGTTTTTTTTGCCCAATTATATAACTTTGTCAATTTAAAAGCTCTCCAGCAGTCCAGCCATATCATAGTCATTCTCAGATTGAATTGATCACTCACGATTTTACTGTGGAACGAGAAAGAAAGTGACTGGAAGAATTTATAAAATAAGCAAGCAGGTGGGACATGCATGCAGGACACAATAATCAGCATCACAGCAGAGAAAATTGAAAATTGAAAACCATGTGCTGGTTGTTGATTTTCCACACCCTGTGCGAGACATTTCACCTGTTTATTTATTTATTTACAGTATTATTATTTTCTTCTTTTTTTTTCTTTTTTTTTTACTTGTCAGTGAAGTAGTAGTAATGTAGTGCATGCATGGCATTCAGGAGGAGTAACAAGCATTGTTGTGACATATGGCCCTGACTTGTTCTATGTCAGAACATACAGAACGTTTCACTTTGCCACTATACATACAATAATGTGTTAATTTGACTTGAGAGCAAAAATGGATGAATGCACTATAAACTATCACATTTTGATCCGTGCGGTTTAGTAAAGCATTGGGGTGAATCACCAATTAATCTTATCCTACTGGCTGTCATATAATCCACAATTCTTTCCAATAAAACCTCTGCTCTACCCTTTCCCATACCTTTTCCCTGCTTAGCTTAGAGACTGCTTTGATACAGTACATCTTAGTGGTTGTCACTGGGGATTAATTTGTACCAATTTGTTCCATCCCCATGTGGCTTGCTTTGTTTCATACACCTTTATATGTTTGTGCCAGGATCCCTGAATCTAACTGCTTGTTTATGGGTATATATTGCCACAGGTGCTATTCTCACTGTTTTACTGTCTGTTCTTGTGCATTTGAATTCTTCTGTTAAGGCTAGACTGATGTAAGTCAATGACCCCCTCCCCATAAATTACTGCACAGACAGTGAGAAATTTCCAAACGTATAGTCATTTTCTCTAACATCTCTACCCTTGGGTGTCTCAAGCATGGTCAATGGGCCTGATCAGACAGGGCGTCATTTTTTATTATATTTCACTTTTATTTTATCCCGGGAAGGAAGTCCCATTGAGACAGAAGTATATTAAAATGGAGATCTGGCCAAGACAGCATCAAGATTAAAAAGCAATAAAATGTCAAATAAAAAAAATACATAAAATAGTGTCTACAGCTTGTAGACACTGCAGAATTAATCTGCTTTCTATTGACCTACACGGCAAGTTTAAATCCGTTGACAATTCCTTCCTCAAACAGTGACTCTCTTATTTTGTCTGTACGGCTTTCATAACATTTTAATGCATCAGATTGTTGTAATCTACAGATAATCCTGTGGGATTTCCCCCGTCACTCATGAATAATTATCCCCTTTTAATAATAGACAGGTTTCTTCATTTGCATGGCTTCACCTGGATTACAGTCCAACACATTTTGATAATCAGCCTCATTGTTGAAACCAACAAAAAAGGCAGAATCCCAAAACCCTTTTTCATTCATAAAGACAAGGTAGTCTACAAGCTCAAAGTGAGTTTGTAGATCTGCTATTTTCAAAAGATTTGTATACATTTGAAAACTTGACATTCTGCATAATGAGCACTTTTACTTTTCACACTTTAAGTACATTTTGATGCCAATACTTTTGTACTTTTAATCAAGTACATTTTGAATTCCGGACATTTACTCGTGATGCAGTATTCTACATTGCAATATTGATACTTTTACTTAAGCAATACATTTGAGTACTTTTTCCACCACTGGTGGCCGGTCACTGCCGTTTGTCTGATATCCAATCAGAAGGACTCAGAGAGTCACGTGGCGAGTTTGGCCACCAGTCCTGACCGCTAGAACAGCCCCAGGACCTACATTGAGATGAATCCTGATTCCACCATTGCAGACTTTTAATTTGCCCAAGAAATAATGAAATGTTCTCTTTTAGAATGACAGATAATAATTGCAATATATCCAGTAATTGGATTGCATTTAAGAGAAATGACCTTCTTTTGGCAGGTGTGCGAAACACACACACACACACACACACACACACACACACACACACACACACACACACACACACACACACACACACACACACACACACACACACACACACACACACACACACACACACACACACACACACACACACACACACACACACACACACACTCTCTAATCTGCATGGGAATTACCTCAGAGGTTGGCTGAAAGTTAAACATTAATGCATGTTAATAGCATACACCCTGATATTATATTTTCATATTCCAGCCAGCCCAGTACAACCTATATATCCTCAAAGGGAAATCCAGCGTCTGTTGCAGAGCGCTGAGCTTGTCCCAGCTAAACAGATCCAGAGATAGATGCCTGTGGGCTCGGATAATGCCACTGCCGATTAAAATCCTTGACTCAAATCCATAGCCCTGTTTGAAGTGTAGTCTCTGACTGTGCTCGCTTTTTCTCCGGGTTGAATGGCTGGTCATGATACCGCCACACAGATAAAATGAACTATTACCACCATTTTGATTGAACTGTCAAGTTGTCCCACTATTTTTTTTTTTTTTTTACTGGCAGTGCTTTCGGTTTTGTAATTTTCTTTTTCTCCAACAATAGACACTTCCTGGTAATGTCTTAACACCACAGCTAGGCCTTTTCCAGTGTCATACTATCTATATAGTTATTGTGAAAATATGATCGGGGACCATGGCTGAAGCTGTGTGTGGTGGTAATATCCTTCTCTTTATGCATAAATCCTGAGTTCTAGATCACACTTTTTATAAAGGCTGTTTTAACATTGGTTTAACATTTGTGACCAGATTTGACTGAGAGCAAATTCCAGCTTTTCACCAGAGGAGAAAAACCTTTTTTTTTCTTCTTTTTTTTAAATGACTCTTCACATACTAGAGCATGTCTGAAATAAGTGTCAGAGCTGAAATCGACATGTAAATATGAAATAAATGCTTAAACATGTAGCTAGGTGTAATGTTACAGACCACAGAAGTGAACCTTTCAAGCCTGTTTTCTCAACTCGCTGTTTTCTGCAAGACATTACTCTATAAGCCATATCTCCAAAACTGGTGGGCCAAACTGTAGAACCAATATGTCAATTTGAAGCTATGATTCCCTGCTTTCATATGACATGAAAAAACAAAAATTCAAAAAAATCCAATGGCAGTCCCTCAGTCAAATTTAGTCACATTTGTTGTTACTATTAATTTCTAAGACTACCTACTTTTTTGAAACTTGTGAATGTGAGTTTTAGTCAACTACTGTACATTTCAAAGACAAATATTGTGCTTTTGAACACTCCACACGTCTATGTTGGTTGTTAATAGCCAACTTTTGTTTGTTTTGTATCAATTTCTTAGATGTTTTTTGTGGTGTGATCGATGTTTCTTCTTTTTATTTGCATTTGCCTACGGTAGCGCTTTAGATTCTGGTGAATGTAAAGTGCATATTGCATAATAAATAAAATCTATAATAATAATAATAATTAGTATTATTATTATTACTTATTTTAAGCAGAGCTTTGTTTGATGTGTAATAGTCACAGAATTCTCACCCCTCACGAGAGACTTGTGTCACTTGAGATGGACATAGCAGTAGAAGTCATTCCCAACTAAGTCCCCTTAGTTGGGAATGGGCAATAGTACAAAAATACCGCATAGCTTGTTCGAAGGCTTTGCTTGGCTGTGAGCGAATACATTGTTCATCAAGAATGTCTCGTCGAAAGCAGGATTTTAAAGTACGTTGACTGTTTTATTTTCTTTAATTTGTTTCTGAGGAATCTGCATGCTCAGCCATTCCGCTGACTAATGCCCCCACCCCCCCACGCACGCACGCACACACACACACAAAAATGAAAATGACAATGGCTGTCCTTTTTGTCGATTTGATTGCATTTCTGCTGACGTTTAAGGCGTTTCTCGGCTCTGTGCAGCATGGTGATTCAAGCAAATCAGTGCATTCACCAGGTGAGTTATGAGGTTCTATAAATACAGTAGATTGTCAAAACAATACAGGCATGTGTTGATATTAAAGAAATACTCTACTCCACAGTGTAGGCTACTGATATTTAGTTTCTATACTGTACATACGGTACTTTGACTCAAGTAATGAGGTTGTGTACTTTGTCTGTGTCTTGATGCGTTTGGCCTTTTTTTTTAACATAGATTTTTTTTTACCTTAAGACCTCCCTGCCATTTGCTCTGTCAAACAAAAGCTGCTGTGCTGACTACAGTGTAACGGTAAAGAACTCTGATAAAGAGTAATTCAAGTTTTGGTCAAAAAAAAACATTGGACAGTTTGCTGTATTGCCAGTTAACTAACACACACACACGCACACGCACACACACACACACACACACACACACACACACACACACACACACACACACACACACACACACACACACACACACCCTAATGGAAGGTAAATCACAGTAATTTTGATGGTAGTGATGGGGGAGTTCATTTGATCTCTGAGTCTGAACACAGATTTATTTCAAAGTCGGCATTGATTTCATTGCCGACAGGTCTGAGGGGAAAATGTGGGCACTTTCCGCTTCCAGCTGGTGTGTGATAGTTAGACCATTAGACAAGATCAAACCTGCTACTATGTTCCTGTCAGAGCTTTGATGTGTCCAAAGACCATTTCAAGCCTAGACCTTTTCCTTAAAAATGAAACGAGCTGTATGTGGAATGGTTTACCTGAAAGCCTTAAGTGGATTAGCTCCGTTGTCCTAACCATCGCCAAACCATAAATTAGTTGACTATAACGGTGTAGAAGAAAGAGAGAAAAAGAGCACCGTTTGGCAAAGTGCAAATCCCCAACAAGGTGTTCTTTGATACAAATGGGTGACACAATTACATTTCGAAAAAGGTTAGATACTAACTACTAAGGCACTCTTGTGGAAAAAATTGAAAGGATTTAAGTACCGGGCTATGGCATAGTTGAGTAACAGGTTCCATTTACAGAATTCGTGTAGGTTTTTACTTGTATTGATGTATGCATGGACGTACCCTATTGTATTTGTTTTATTCTAATTCCGACATTTTATTACATTTTTTATAATAATAGTAGAGGCCAGGGTCACGCAAAATGACTAAGACATTTAACTCGCAACCATGCAGTGGCCAAAAGGTGGCGCTATAATAACAATCAATATACAAATGAAAACTTTGAACGGGTATAACTCATGACCTGTATGGCCTACACAGCCATGAAACGCCATTACATTATGCGTCTCCTTGTGAGGAACAGCTTCCACGTGATCTATGAGCTCTGACCATTCCATTAGTCCTACAGGGACATAGGTGTTCTCCGCCAAACCAGTCATGAACCAATACACCCTGTCACAAGTCACAATCTTTAACACAACACACATCTTGTGTAGATCCACATCGGTCGAATGAACATCTGGAATTGAGGTTTATGTCAAAGCCCTGACCTAAACCTCTGGCTTGAACTTGAAAACAAATAGCAAACTCACACATAGGATAATTGAAGTGACTAAGAGCCACGTACACACATATACTGTACCGGTCCGGGTACCCTGTCACAACTCACCATATACACGCCACGGGTGTCAATCATAGGGGGACGCAGGGGACTTGTCACCTGCCAAGGTCACATGTGTCTCCCCCTGAAGTATTGTTTTATTGCCGTTTACAAAACACCAACGTTTCCCTATCGTGTGAAATAATACATGATTAAAAGCCGTTGCAGACACTTGTGGGTAGGTCTGCAATCAAAGACTTAATGGAGTTGGAACAACAGATGTTCAGGAGGCGGAGGAACACACCTTGACCCTGCCCTTCACGCCACTCTCCGCCCTCCACGCCAATCTACCTGACACTATTTATACCCGCCCAATACCACCCAGAATCCTCCATGCTTCACCCGCCTCGCTGCGTCGCAAACAAGCCACTTTCCTACAGGCTTCTTGCATCCCACCTCCACCCCATTCACCCCCATAGTATAGCTCCTTCGTCTTCCTCTGCTCCCCTCAAAGGAGCCTTACCGGCACTAGAAAACCTACATCCATCGCTAAAGTGGAACAAATGATTAAAACAAAACTCTCTTTTCTCTCCTACTCTCTCCCACTTCTCAGGTTCCTGCAGGGGGTGATTGTCCATGGGCGCCGCAAGACGACCTCCTGCCCAAAGACTCCAGGGTCGGCGAACCCCCACCCCCGGAACCTACACCCCCATTTCATTCATTCATGTTTGGCAGCAACGAGTTATTATAGTTACATATTACTGTAATATTATTACTATTTCCAGTAATGAGTAGTATAACGAATTACTCTGCCAAAATAGTAATATTATAACTAATATACTAATATAAATACTGCAGGAATTACAAGTTAGCCAGGCAAAAAGCTGACACCCTCCCCACCCCCGCACATGATTGAAACACATGATTGAAACGTTAATAAAGACAATATAAACTAGAAAAAGTGCCCTTCTGGGCACAGGTCTCCACCAGGAGGATAGGAGTGTGTGATGTTTGGCAAAATGTTTAGGAGCAATGTGTGTGTGTGTGTGTGTGTGTGTGTGTGTGTGTGTGTGTGTGTGTGTGTGTGTGTGTGTGTGTGTGTGTGTGTGTGTGTGTGTCGCGGCTTGGCCTGTTGTAGCGCCACCACGAGGCTGATTTGAAAACTGTCAAGTGGCATTTCTTCGTCTGCTTAGTGGGAATATTGTACAAAACGGGTACAAAGCGGGCTACTCCTGAAAAGTGTAGAAGCCAATCGTAGCCAATGAGGGTGGATTATGAGAAATCAAACAAACCCGTCTTGATCACATGACTATGGAGAGCATGTCTACCGATTTGTGTGAAATTTGGATAAAATCTGAAGGAGTAATATTAGAAAATGTGTTTTACATATGTCGGCCTCCTGGTGGCGCTATAAAGAGCAGATGTGAAAACTTCCAGGCAAAGGTTTTTCCTTGGCCTCTAGGGAGTTGGCATACAAAGTTATCCATAGATCCGTGCAGTTAGAGGTAAAAACACTTTTCGGCCAGTTATAGCGCCACCATGAGGCTGAGTTGAAAATGTTCATGTGGCATTTCTTCCTCGGCCTAGTGGGAATGTGCGTGCACAATTTCACAGAAATCACACGATGTGTTCATGATTTGCAGCATTTTGTTTGAAACTGAGCACTCCTGCGAACTTTGGAAGTCAATCTTAGCCAATCAGGATGGAGTCTGAGAAATCTGAAAGACCTGTTTCGTTGAATGGCTCTAGAGAGACTGTGTACCAATTTGCGTGACGTTTGGACAAAATCTGTAGGTGTACTGTCCAAAAACTTGTTTTGCACAAAGCGGCCTCCTGGTGGCGCTATAACAGGCCGTTCTGGAAATTTAGGGGCAGAGGTTCATCGTTGGCCAGACGGCGGCCTGGCCTGGCCTCATTGTGAATACGCCTCTGCCGCACAGTTATGACGTAGCGTATGCGCCTGCCACATACTCACTTCACTTTCAAACAACAACACAACAGACACAGCAAGATCAGGAGTGGCGGAACATGACAGAGAAATGTATCAGTATTATTTTGCATTCTTGTCTGTCAAAGATGCCAAGTATATTAATGTCCGTTGCGTGGGCAAAAAAAACACTTTCCACAGCAAAAAATACAACATCTATAAACTTGTTGAAGCACTAGTAGAAACACGGTGCTCCCCAGTGTCCCCACGCAGGCAAAACAAAGATTGGATTTCAGTAGAATAGATACCGCCGGGACATTAAATGGAAACTATCTGAAGAATTGGCTCGTCGCTGGGTGTATTGTTGTAGAGGAGAGGTTAACCCTTATCCACAGTTGACTCGGCCTCATTTAGATCCATCATAGTCCATCAAGATACATGTGAGGTCCATTGTCAGGCTGTTTCCAATCTGAGAACCCATCAGCAAATAAAGGAATAATTATAGCAGCACCCTCTTTTTCCTTGAAATTGGACGTGAGTCAACAGTCTGTCTTGAGAGACTATAGGCTGCCTCAAAAAGGTTGCTTTATTTTATTGTTTGTTATTTATGTATACAATACATACTGTCCGTTTTGAGATGCTGCAGCCATGTGTGTGCAGTTGAGATTGTTGAATTGTTGAATTCCAAATGTGGAATATGCAGCAGAAAAAGACTGATGAGAGACTGTTGACTATTTTGTTTTATATCCTGCAATCATTCAGTTTGGCTGATTGGAGACATGAATTGGATTCAGTTCTAAAAGGAGCTGGCTAAACAGATTGTGTTCTTTTGCGGGCGGAAGGGGCCCGGTTGAAAATAAATACAAAGTCATATGTAACTATTAAGGAGTAATACGTAATAAGTAACATATTGCCCAACACTGTTCAAGTGAATAAAATCCTTAAACTTTCCCAACTAGTGAAAAGTATGTTATGGGAGAACAGATCCTTAGTTTAAGCTTTACAACAAAAGGCTGTTTTCCTTTTTTATCCTGTCAGTGAATGTTAATAATTATAATGTAATGAAATTAAATTACATGTTTGTACAGGTATTGTTCGGCTTCCTTCAGACAATGCCGCAGTGATAGTAATACCGGTAAGTAAATAATGACAACAGCAGCTTTATAAAATTGTAAAAAAAAATATGTATCTGCCCGTTGCGCGCACGCCCAAAACCGCAGGCACACACACCTGTATCGGCAGGCGAGCGGAGCACTCACGTGCATAATATACACACACACTGTGCCCTAGCTGTCACAACTCACTACATTCAACATGAGAAACAGTGCAACATACACACTAGATAATTTACATCAGCATGCAAGTCCAGAGCCACAAATAGTTGGGTCCAAAAATGACAGCAATATAGTGCAACAGCTTGAATCCCATTAGTATACACACAGCATACAACACCAAGCAGCAGCCAAACCAAAGGGACAGGTTCCTACCTTCATCAGTTGATGGCCCGGGTCAACTCATCAGTGATAGAGCTCCTCTCTCTCTAGCCCTCCAGAGGCGTCTCCAGTCATCTTCATCCTCCATTTATCTGGCAAGCTTCCCTCCCCTGCTGGGAGCTCCAGGTGTCAATGGCAGTGACCGACCCGGCCAGCCTCGTTCTCCTGCCTGCCATAGCCACCCCTGAGAGAGAGAGAAAGAAAGAAAGAAAGAAAGAAAGAAAGAAAGAAAGAAAGAAAGAAAGAAAGAAAGAAAGAAAGAAAGAAAGAAAGAAAGAAAGAAAGAAAGAAAGAAGAAGAAAACAAACATTGAACTAAAAACAAACATTAAACCTGTATATAGGTTTGATGAGGTCAGATCAACATAATGGATGTCAAAACAGGTCAGCTCCATATATGGAGATCTAAGGGTGGCAGCAGGGGCAGTGTTTTGAGTGTACAGGGTTTGATGAAGTCAGATGAGGTCAGATCAACATATGGAATGAATTCTGTACTGGCCATATATGGAGCGTGTCACAAGGCATGAGACTTTCACAAGGCATCACAGTATTACTGTACATCCTGTACAATTGTTTCCCTTGTCACGTAAAGTTTAGCAGCCATGAAAAAACAACGCTATACTGCTATAGGGTTTTTCCCATCGTCTCATCTACTTCGGCTGAACTGAATAATTGCCATAGTTCCCTCGGTCACGTCCATTTCAGCAGGACTCATGGAGATAGTTGTGTTGTCGCCTCGATACCCAGGCTTTCATTTCGTCTGCGCGAAAAAGTTGTGTTGTGTCAGAGCTACTTTCGCTATTTCAGCAGCCATCTAATGCAGCAGCCGTTAAACAAGTGTCAGCCATTTTAGCCATCCTGCAGTCTATATTCACACTTGTTCTACTCTAGCTAACCCTTGGATCTCCCGTAGCTCCGTTGTGCCCTGGCAGAGACAGCTCCATCAGTCTTTGTTTCCCCCTTCAGGCCTTTGCGTTCCATTCTTTCACTCCTTCATCTACACACATCACAGTAAATATGGAGCCCCCCTCTGAGAAGTGCAAGGATTGATTTTCCCGACGTGTGCGGCGGCCCCATGCAGCGGCCTCCCAAAGTAAGGAGTTAAATAGCCCGAGTTGAGCCATTACTGATTCATTCCATGTAATATACATGCTAATTAACAGTCGTGGTTTTTACAGAGCTATAGTGTTTTTTGTGTACACTGCATGCGTGCTCCGAGATGGGGTTATGCTTGAAATCTTCCCATATGCCATGGTCTCCAACAGGGGGACAATAATGTAATGACACAGTGTGTGGTTGTTCACTCAACTTACTTGCATAGAATGAGCCTACAGCGTATAGATGTAATGCAGTGTGGATATAGCGTCCAACGTCCCTGAATAATTTCAAGATAAGTCTCCTTTAACCCTCCCCTGCTGGGGGCTCCAGGTGTCAGTGGCAGTGGCCGACCAGCCTCGTTCTCCTGCCTGCCATTGCCACCCCTGAGAAAGAGAGAAAGAAAGAAAGAAAGAAAGAAAGAAAGAAAGAAAGAAAGAAAGATCAACCACAGAGCAATTTACGGGTCGTCAATATAATTAGTATTAGGATTTAGGTTTAGGTGCTTCTAAACAAAAAATACTGACTATCTAACAACAAACTTTACACGGTGCAGGGGAATGTATGTGTTAGATTTCTCAAAACACACAAAGTACAGAGTTAAATAGCCCGAGTTGAGCCATTACTGATTCATATTCCATGTATTATACATGCTAATTAAATTAACAGTCGTGGTTTTACAGCGCTATAGTGTTTGGTACACTGCATGCGTGCTCCGAGATGGGGTTATGCTTGAAATCTTCCCACATAATCTCCCACAGATCTCCAACAGGGGGACAATAATGACACAGTGTGTGGTTGTTCATTCACCTTAAACTTGCACAGAATGAGCCTACAGTGTAGATGTAATGCAGTGTGGATATAGCGTCCACCCTCCCTGAATAATTTCAAGATAAGTCTCCTTTAACCCTCCTTAGCTTGTGTGTTATCCCCAGTGGGGCCTCACACAAACCCCTTTGCTTAATGAAGACAAAGTTCTGATGGGCACAGGAGAACAAGCACTTTTTCAAGGTTAATTGTATCTAACAAACTAACCATTTCCCCCGCTCTCTCATATATCGTCTTTGTCGGGTGGAAACCTCATTTGTCCAAAACTGTTACTTTTCCGGATTCAATTTAAAAAATACCAAAACCTAGCTCACAACTCAGCACGAAGACTTGCAGATTTGCTACTTTTGCTACTTAGCATCATCAAGTAGGGCATTAATAAAAAAAGGAAAAAAAGGTTTGAATATGAAGATAGGCGGTTTCTTGGTATACAAGCATGCACACATATGCACGCACGCACGCACGCACGCACGCACGCACGCACGCACGCACGCACACACGCACACACGCACACACGCACACACACACACACACACACACACACACACACACACACACACACACACACACAGCTGAGATATGCGAATAAAAGCATGAATCATAAATGTTTGTTCTCTTCAGACTCGACATGTCCTCGTTTAAACCAATGAAAATTCTACATAATGAAATTGTGAACATAATTATGGGGTCACAAATTGCCATTGTTGTGTTTAATAAGATATAGATGAATACACACGAAATTATAGGTATCATACCTTTTCGTTTCTCATATAAATAATAGTCTTTTCCAGCCAGTGGTGTGTAATTGGCTGTCTGATGCCCAGACGTTTTTAGTACCGTATAACCCCAGTCTAGAGAGGCTCCATGGTTAAGAATATCCAGAATGTGTATTTAAAGCTACAAAAAAAAAAAGTGTGTGTTAAAGTTATTCCTATTATTCAAGAGTCTTGAGCCAAGGTGGAACCAAGGTCCCTACGCCCATTGCAAAAACATTTCCAAGGGCACACATATAAGGCTGTGCAAATATGGAACACCATGCCCAAAGCTATCATATGGCAGGCCACGTTTTTTCAATTTCTTTTTTTATAATGAAGAATGGCCATCCGGTCCACGCTGGTTTTCATGTGTTCTTCTATTTAAACAGAGAGTGGGAAAGCTCAGAGGGAGATGGTGTGTCAGGAAAGCACAGGGGGAAGAAATCTGTGGGGATTTCGGATGTATTTTAGTCTGAACCACTACACCAGATGTCACTTTTAAGCAGTTGTTGTTGAGTGTGATTAAGTGTATAGTTTGCGACCATTGTTTGGTGGAGGAGTATAGTAATTATGTTATAGGGGTATGTTTTTAGATCGTTCCGTCACTAAGCCCATGATATTTCAAAAGAAGACTTTTCTGCTGGGCTGTTTGATAGCATTGGTGTCCGTAGTCATGTCACTATTATTAGAGATATCACTAGTAGTGGTTAGTTAATAGTGCTCATGGATAGCATGAGTAATGGAAATTGTGTTTGGGCCGGCATTTTGTTTAAAATAAATAAATAAATAAAAGCCTGGGAAAATGAGCCAGGAAAAGTATCATAGGCGCTAACCAATAACAGTACAGAGGGGCGTCTCTCAAAATTAGGTGACGTCAACTATAGTGTTCTCCGCTGTATTAAACTGGGGAGAGGGAAGGGAGGAGGAGGGGGGCGGGCGCACAGATTGGTGAACCAATAGGATCCACCGGCTGTTTTCGCCAACACATTTGTATCCGCCCCTCTAGACCAGAACTCTCACAGGCTGGGTCAGGCTATGGTAGTTGCAACCATACTATGACTGTATACAACTGGAGGTTACAGTGGTATCATTGGACTGTATTGATTGATTGAAATATTTATTAACAGTTTGCAGAATTACAGTACATTTCAAGCACAAACTCAATACAAAGGCTGTTAACTGTGAGTGGACGACCCAATTAAGCATTACACTTATTTCCAATAGGGTCCACCATGTTCAATTCATCAAAAACATTTAGAGACGTACAAATAGACACTTCTATATAGTCAAAGAACAGAACAGATCATGAATTCATCATAATGGAGGTAAAAAGGGAAAAGAAACATATACAGTGAGGGAAAAAAAGGGGTGGGCGGTGGGGGGGATTCACGTTCAGCTCCGTTTATTTGTTTGTTTTCCTTGGAGGAGCTGCGTTGGTAGGGGCTTATTGAAAAGCTAAGTGATCAAACAAATTAATTTAACCACAGTACATGACTATGCACATCATGATATTTGAATCTATAGATTTGACCTCACTCTGACATTGTTGGCAAGTTAACCACACTGTGATTATCTGGATGTGAGCATGACATTTAAAAAACAAAATGCCTACTTATACTTTGCACGCTATGTGTCGCACACCAGAAACAGCAGCTCTATACATGCTCACAGCGCATTGATGCAACGTGTTGTGAGCTTGTAGATCTGCTAGTTTTGATGTGCGATGCGAGCATGTAACAAAGTATAAAGCAGACGTAAGGATTAGAATATACTTGCCAGTTGCCATATTATCCACAACTCAGATAGTGGACCTGTAGTAACGTCTTCTGTATAGCTGTTAACTGTTTCTTGTACTCTTTGTGGTGGACAAAGTACTCAACTCTGGTTACCGGTACTTGAGTCAAAGCATATAGCCTACTAATTTCAGATTCCAAACTAATATCTCGTAGTGATATTAGCCTGGCCATGCATGCCAGGCTAGTGTGCTGTTCCTCTGAGCTTTGGATGCCCATGCAATGTAATTATATAATTACAAAGCATAACATTATTGGCTCTACAGTCCAGGGGAGATACTCTGCGTTGATGAGTGAGAATCCACCCCCTGGTGTGATAATCTACACCAGGGGGTGCGTGACATGAAAAGGGTAATGGCGGACAGTTTATGGTGTTATTTAACACAAATAGCAAAATCGGTAAAACACCGTTTTATGGAGATGTATAGAGCCGCAGCCGCTCCTTGTCTCACAGTCTCCGTGACTGAGAGAGAGTGCAGTCAACATTCCAGCCCCCCGCTCCTCCCCCTCCCCTCACACATGCACAGCGGCAGATTATTTAGTTTTTAACTCGAGACAAGACCACTTACTTTGTCCATGCTTTGCTGTTGTATATATATATATATATATATATATATATATATAAATATATATATATAATTTTATTTTCAGGCCTAATAGAATATCGGGGGGTGCATCAGCTAGGTCAGGGGGAAATAGGGGGTGCACGACCAAAAAAGTTTGGGAACCGCTGCACTATAGTGTAGTTATGGTATTAGCTCAGGGGTTTCCAACCTATCTCCTATCTTATAGCTAACGAGATAGGAGAGGAGCTTGAAATTGTCTCAATTCTCTATTGTTTGAAGAGTTTGTCAGCCTGAAATAAAAATGAGAAAACAAAGCCTGGGGTGACCTTAGCATTATTTGATACAGTGCTGACTGCTCAGCCTCTTCAGCGTAGAACTCATTTGTTATAATACAATTAAAGCCTGGATTGCTTTTTTGGGGGATGTTTATTTATGCCAATTCGTGCATGTATTATTATGTGAACTATGCGCACTGAGCCATAGCTGATTTTGAACAACATTATGCATAGCCCCGATTTCAACTGTGAAAATAGTTCAATTAAACTGTTTAAATGGATGCATGGCTAAATACATTTTGTTAAGATTTATATTGCCAAGCAGTCTTGATTATGACAATTTCTGACGTGATGTTTCAATAACAGAACTGTTACTCCTGTTTATCGTCTCCGCCAGGCCGAAGGCGGTGCAGCGACTATGATTTGCCCGTCCGTCTGTGAACAGCTAATTGACGATCGCAACGAAACTGTGCACACACAAGATCTATGGATGCCAGAGCAGAAACGGTAGTACCTCTAGTCATTAACAGGCCTTTCAGATTTTTCATATTCCATCCTGATTGGCTTAGATTGGCTTCCAAAGTTTGCAGGGGTGCTCAGTTTTAAACAAAATGTCTCAAATAATGAATGCAGCATGTGATTTCCGTACTAGGCCGAGGAAGAAATGCCACTTCAAATCAGAATCACGGTGGCGCTTTAAGAGCTTGATTCACATTTTTTACCATTAACTGCACCGATCTCCGTAAAACCTTGTATGCACACTCCCTAGGCCTAGGCCAAGGAAAAATCTTTTTTTACATTACTCCTACAGATTTTGTCCAAACATCGCACAAATTGGTACCTCTATAGTCATGTGATCAAGATGGATTTGTCCTATTCTTCATATTCCATCAACATTTCTGGCCCACAATAACCTACAGTAGGACTACCTGAAATAACAGATCTACAATCTGCTATCTTCAGCTATAAGATATTTAATGTAGAGCGAAAACAGAAAATACACTAGCTTAGAACCCAGAGGGACTTTGCTTTAAGTGTTTAGATGGATGCAATGTTGAAACTCATGGCATGGCAAGAGAACATAAATAAAAAGCTGCAAATAATGTTGAAGGTATACAGTAGGTTAAGCAAGTGTTGCAGCACATGAAAGCACTGATCAAAATATGATTACAGGAATATAATCCAATTAAGGTGTTTACGACCCATATTTCTTAATAGGCGGTATCATTGTTGCCTGCAAACATTGTAATGTTATGCTCGTATGCACGAGAATGTAGCCATTGCTTTTTAGCAGGCGAGGACTAATCTCCCACATCACTTGTTTAGCCTTTCGGCAGCCCTGCCGAGAAATTAAAGTCTGCACAGCTGGAACCCGACGTAATGGAGCCTGAGGGAATAATAGAGCAATTATAGCCGGAGCTGACCTGAAACTACTGGGCCGGGTTGGCTCCTACTGGGTTCAGAGCATCACAGCTCCAATCTGAAGTCATGAACTAGTACGTTCAATCTACAGGCCCCATCAAAAGGAGAATATTTTAGACTAACTTCTGCGCTGTGTGTGTAGCACAGAATGGGTTTTATGGCAATTTAAGGTGGTGGTAGTCATATTTCTTTGTTAAATTAAGTAGCTATTCAGATAGCAATCATTTCTCTAGAGTGTTTGTTCAGTAACAGGCATCTAAGCTCCCCCATCTGCTTACTAAAAAAAACAAAATATAACTGTTCATGTCGGCATGCATTTTGTCCAAATTATCAGAATTGAACTCATAGAGAATACAGGATAACAGAGTGCAATTTGAATTGATGAAACCAAAACAAAAACATTGCGACCAAATTGGAACAGGAACACTAAATGTGAAGCTGATGAATGGGGTGCTTTGTGGAGTTCTCTGTTCTCATTGACTAGGACTATAGACCCCCTCCTCGTTTCCTTCTACCACGCATTTGCCGAAAATAGCCATTCTACAGTGAAAGCTCACAACGCATTGTGTGAACATGCAGTTCTGTTATTTTTGACGAATGTTCCGCACATAAACAATGCCACTAGTGTTCATGTGGTAAATTGCAACCAGAGCGGGGTGCATACTTAGTTTAGACTAGTCATTGGTTAGACATGGTTAGGTTTAGGTGTGCTGCCCTGTGGGAGGTTAGGTTTAGGGTGAGGGTTGTAGTTGTAGGACTAATGACCGGTCTAACCATTGCCAATGACTTGTCTAAACCAAAAACTGTCTAACGGCTATAAGTGCACACTAGTGCCTGGACCGTGGCTCAGCGGTCCAGGCACCTTGGCTGGTAACCCAGTCTGGCAGTGTGCCGCGGGTTCGACTCCCGATCCCGACGGCCTTTACTGCATGTCATCCCCCCCATTTCCTGTCAGCCTACTGTCTGTCCCTCCATAAAAAATATAAAATAAAAAGGCGAAAGCCACAAAAAAAAACATTAAAAAAAAAAAAAAATGATGCTACGACAACTTGGCATGCACAAAAAGGGGGCAAAATACTGTGCTGTCTCTCTTTATGCTGGCGTCTGTTGTATAATGCAGTGTCTCTAAAAGTGGAGTATCCCAACCTGAAAATATATTTGCTACTAAAGAGCTGGAGCTATGGTGAGACCCCCAATTAGTGAACTAACACACTATATCAAAACATACTATAAAGCTTTAACCTAACCCTCCTCCACCATTTTGTTTAGTTTTTTACAAACAAATGTCACTTACAAAGAGAACATCCAAGTTGCATGGTTTCACACTTCATTTAATTTGTGGCAAGCTAGTGAATAATGTATCAATCAATCAATGTAGTACACATGAAGAAAGATTAGCAGGCTGGATTGCGCACGCACGCACGCACGCACGCACGCACGCACGCACGCACGCACGCACGCACGCACGCACGCACACGCACACACAAAGTGGAACACAACCATTGTGTTTGGGTGTAAAAGGTATTTCCACCTTTCTACTCAAAAGGTTGGACAGATATCGGTGGAATTACATTGCGATATGAAAAGGCTTTAATATATATCAACAAATGTGACATTGAAAAATGTCCATACATGTATAATTAAATTATATAAACAACTAGAAACTATAATATAAAACTAGTTTTATATAATAGTTTTTCTTTTCTTTTTCTTAATCAAATTAGCCTACTACTACGGTATATGAAAAGTGTAAAGCTTGCTTTTTATTCATTATTCTTTTTTAATTGAAATGACATTTAGAAAAGTGAACGCAGGATCATTATGAGCACAAAAAGCACCGCATGGTGTCAAGATAGCCTGTGGGGAATTTGCTCCATTTACTACCTTATCCCTTTAATCAAAGTCGGTTTATTGCTGCAAGCAATAGACCATGAATGTTTTGTTGAACTCCCCACCCACTCCCCTCCCTGTGCTTTATTGCATAATTCAAGCCCTGAGAAACATCTACTGTACGTAGTGGCTTAATGAGATGTTCCCTCATTGTCAGGTCCCGTCTTGTGTCAGACAAGATGCATGTGCATCACCCAGATGTACCAGATTCCACCAGCTGAAACCACGGGGGTTCCTTTGTGATTAACAACAACAACAACACCACCACCTAACACATACACTGGGGCTATCCATGGGAACAGCCTGGATATTTCCAATTTGTGGACATTTTAAGTGTTTAACAAAGTCTTGGTTACTCCAGTGTGTGTGTGTGTGTGTGTGTGTGTGTGTGTGTGTGTGTGTGTGTGTGTGTGTGTGTGTGTGAGAGAGAGAGTGAGTGAGTGAGTGAGTGAGTGAGTGAGTGAGTGAGTGAGTGAGTGAGTGAGTGTGTGACTGTGTGTGTGTGTGTGTGTCTTTTTTAACATTTTTGTAAAAACAAATTGGACTAGTAGTAAAGGCTGTAGGTTTCATATTTTAAATGTAATGTTTCATGTCTTGAAACATGTTTGTCTATATGTATTGTGCATTTGTACACAATACATCAGGCTGTCACTCGTGTTATGACACATATTTGTTGAGGATCGCAATGGAAATAAGTACTGGACTTTATTGTGGCATATCCTCGTTTGATTTAGTTCAGTGCATCCATACAATCCTACAGCAGTATCAACAAAGAAGGAAACACTGGTGGAGCAACACCATGTCATAAACTGTTAGGCCATCATAGTCAAGACACAAAAACATCCATGCATAGAAAAAAGGCTGGAATATTAAAAATATTAAATTAAAACACAAGTAATGGGGGAATCATATAATATTGCACTTGCCAACTAGCTCATATTGCACTTGGCATCATGAACATAGAGAGCAAAGTTCATGCGCGGCTTCAAAATTGAAATAAGGGGGGACCACAGGGGATCATATGATATTAAACTTGTCCAATATCCCATATTGCACTTGCATGGCATCATAAAAGGAGGAGAAAGGTGTACTATAAGGATGGAATAACCAGCGAGTGAGGCGTGTTTTAACAACCAGGTCTGGACAACATGCCATTAGGTCATATATGTTTTAAGCTACAGTCATCCTCTGGGTTAATAGAATAGCAGTTTGGACGGACGGACGGACAGACAGACGGAAAGAATAAATACATATTATAATGAATTTAATGCTGTAGGTGAATATTTTCTGGCTACAATCCAGATACAAATTCAAGGTACCAAATGCAAAAGGGAGCCAGTTAATGTTCAAAACCTAGAGCGTTCTCATGAACGTGCAAAAATGTCCTTTCCTTTTTATCTATCTTTTATCCTCTTCTTGCCTCTATGTAATGTTATTATGCTCTGTGTTGTGAAGCACTTTGGTTCGACCTCAGTCGTTAGAAATGTGCTATACAAATAAAGTTTCATTTGATTTGATTCCTCATGAGAGAGAGAGAGAGAGAGAAAGAGAGAGAAGGAAGCACTGTTAGAGGTTATACACAGAAACAAAAATATTAGGGCTGTCACGATTCGCCTAACCCACGATTCAATTCAACTTTCGATGTTAAGGTCACGATTCGATACGATTTTCGATACAATGGATATTTTTAAAAACCTCCTAATTTAGGCTAATATTTTGATTTGTAAAGAAAAACACTTGTTTCTCTGCAATAAGTCACTTTTATTTGACTAATAACAAATATGAGAATAGCATCAACAATATAAACTTTGTGTTTTATGTCATCTCATTTTGAGATGTTTCTTTAATAAGATGATGAGATAGATGACATTATTGTTAAGATCTACTCTAAGTAACTAAATAAAATAAAAAGTAAATAATAGGGCTGGGACATGTTAATCTAATTAGAATTAATTAATCTCAATGAATCACATTTTAATCGCATATCAATATTCAATATAACAGTGAGAAACAAAGGTATGCCAGTGAATCAATGAATAGTGACTACAAAAGATTAAGCAATAAAACATTGTTTTTGAGGGGCGGCTGGGCGCTAGCCACTAGCTTTTGTTTTTGCCTCTAGTTGTTCTTGAGGGGCGCTAGCTGGTAACTCCTATACTAGCCATGGTTCACAGTCATGGTTCACATTAAGCCCCACTAAAGGAGCTCACTCCGGCGTGCCCGGCGTTCTAAATGTAGCAGCTTCAGGGAGAGGTTCCATGGGCTGGACTGGCGTTAGCCTCCACGCTGGCTGCCTAATGTCTCGCACTGAACACAGATTCGCGCTGCGGTCCTCGTCGCGATGCGATACATGTCGAAGCAGCCATAGCGTGGAGGCCAGCGCCAGTCCAGACTCCAGGCAGCCCCATATGGAACCTTTCACTCCACAATTGTACACAACCATACTATATAAACAGCGATATAAACGGCTTCTTCCTTTGGGTGAATTTGGGTGTGTTGTTGTCTGCTCTGATGATAGCAACGCATTGAGCAACAAGCTGGGTTGTGCCCCGGCATATGATGTCTGACACTGACAGGCTGAAACTCGTCCTGTGAGAAACGTTCTGGGGTGAATAAACGGACGGCCGCGCATGCAATGAAATATCGCGAGTCGGCTGGTGATTTTGATACTGTATCGAACGTCAATTTCGATTCGATTTCGATACGAATCGAGAATAGTGACAGCCAACAGGAGATCAGGACAGATTTGCTCTTGGCCAATCAGCGATCTCCTTATAAACAATGGTCACACTTGAAATAGCGACCATTTGGAGCTGCAGCACAGGGACGAAGGGAAAGGGGAACACTCAATGTGAGACAATTAAGGCTTGTTTATTTTCCTCCACCGTCTAGTAAATGTCATTTGCTCTTTTTAATGGCTTGGAAACAGAGTGTGATTAAAATTCAGGCCCTCCGGGTGACCAAACATGAAACAGAGCCATAATTTTGTAGGGAGGCAGCATTTTGTGATACAAAATGACTCTCCACCACAAGATATCTAATTATTAAACCAGATATAATGATAAAGCCATTAATTAATTCTAATTTGCTATCAGCTAGGATGCAAATCACGATAACAAATTCCAATCAAATGCAGCTTTATTATGTTACCCATTGATACATCGCACTTCATTACCAGAACCACTGTGGTATACACCAGACGCACAGCTGTTCAGCTCATGATTTGCTCTCAAGCATCTAGCGGTTAAGCGGTATGATGCATATTATATCTAAGGTTAAATATAACAATATATATATGAAAAATATCAAAACATTTACGCTATAATGTATTTCTGTTAAAGCCTAGGCCTATTTCCAGTTCTTGTTATCAGTTCATGTATTTTTATGAGTAACAGGCGGAATTTACATTAACCAAGTAAAAATAAACAGGGAGGTGTTAATCACATTAACCCGTTTCGGCAAACAGCAGATCTACAAGTTTACAGAAGATTAAAAATGATGGAGCTTGCATGGACATTCCTAACAGTTTTCAGAAAAACAAAGAACGTAGTGCCAAATAACCTTTTTCATGTCAAGGACCCCCAACATTATATGTATTTGGCTGCCAACCCGCATCTCAAAATATTTTGTTCCAGGGACCGCCAGAAGAACAGATTTGAGTTAAAAATGTTCGCTTTAAAAAACGATATATGTATATTCAAAGATTTACAAGATCTACAAGCTCATAGCACGGCTATGATGCTATTTTTGAATAGCCAAAGTGTAAAATAATGGTTTAAATATAGCTACAATCCCAGTCTTAATGGCATAAAAAAGAAGGGGACCAAGTACAAACTCCTGGGGTACCCTAGCCAACTAGGGTCGGACACAATGTTTTCCTTAGAATGCATGGAACAGAACAGGCATCCTTGGGACACTCAGACAATGATCAGACAATCATGGTTATTATAAGCTTGTCACCTACTACACAAATATATGATGAAAGACTACCCCATCATTTGGAGACATGCAATATCTTCTCTGGCATGTCTAGTCACCCAAAAATGATCAGGGAACGCACTGCTTAATTCAATTAAATCTGATTACTGCAATGCATTTACAAAACCGTGTAACTCTTCTGAAAACACAATGCAATGCACTGTAGTAGAGCCACTATGCTACACAAACCCCAGAATCATAAAAACTTCAGTATGGAGATGCAAATCGAATAGACAAAATAGCAGATCAAAATAGTCATTTTACATTTTTCTTTAAAACGTGTACACCTAATCAAAATCAAATTTGTGTAAAAGTACAAAATTATTGGTATCAAAATGTACTTATTACTGTAGAAACTACTCATGATGCAGAATGTCCCACTTCACAACTTTTCAAATACAAATCTTTTGAAAATAGCAGATCTATAAGCTCATAATGTATCACATCATGATTCATACATTGTGAGCTTGTAGATCGGCTATTTTCAAATGGCCAAAATGTATATAGGGCTGAAGTGGTTAATGTATGATTTGTAATAATATAAACAATATAAACCTACAAAGTACTGTAACTAGTAACTAAAGCAACTAAAGTATTCAAATAATTGGAGTAAAAGTACAATATTTGGGTCTGAGATGTAGTGGAGTAGAAGCAAAAGGATAGAAAATTGGAAATACTCCAGTAAAGTAAAAGTACCTCAAAAGGTACAGTGCTTGAGTACATTACTTACAGTACTTTGCACCAATGCAACTGAGACCAAAGCATAATTTGCTGTGAGGCTCCAATATAATTATAAGTGAATACAGACAGTAGTCTCCAAGAAGAGAAGAGAAACAGATCAATACAATATGATGAAAGAAACCTGGACAATCAATCCTAACATTCAAACCAATACATAGTGTGTAACATCTCCATGCCAAAAAAAAACTAAAGTCATAGTGCCACAGGTCTATTTCCTCCTTGATAATGACTCTTGGATATTACTTTTATAGATCTTTTCTTTTGTTTGGTCATTTTGTACATTGACCAAATGTATACCATTGTATTATATTCATTATACAGTAGATAAGACATTTTACCATAGGCCTCATGGACTCTGGCCCTCTGGACTATGTATACATTTTTAACGCACAGTCAGTGTATTTATATTGACTTTTACTCTCTTTATAATTGCATAAAGACAATGGGTCCGATTCACCAAGGAACTTTACACCCAGGTGTAGATAAAGTGACTAAAGGAGTGTTTATTGTCGGTACGCTCAATCTCACGTGCTATTCATCAAACGTGGCGTACATGCCTTCATCTGTGCGCATCGCGGCTGTAGCTCATATTTGCCTGACAGTCATGGTCATTTCGGCCGGTTTTGCCTTGTGTAGTAGAACCTCCATGAATGGTAACCGTAAACTAGCGTGATGATGTTTATGGTCGCTTGCAGGACACGTTACCAACATGTTTCAAATGGACAGATCTACAAGCTAACAGCTCGCCGGGTGCGCACCGCATTAACAACTTGTAGATTTTGACAAGCAAGTCCCTCGATAGATCCACTGGTTAATATGGTAGCAATCTGCAGGATATCCTTCTCTGTTCTCTCACGTAGAAAGGAGGTAATTAATGTATTATCAGTTCAACCTCAGCTCAAGACCAAAGGCTAATTGGCACAACTTGTACACAACCGGTAACGGTACAACTTGGCAATAATATTATAAAAGCCATTTCTATTGAACAATTGCTCACTCACCTTTGCAAAGGTAAAAATATATCAAATCTTTTTTATCAGAGCTTAGGGGAAATCAGTCTATTTGATTTATATCATATTACTGTCGTTTATCGAAATGCCTGGGGAAATGGATCTGTTCTGAATTCTGGACACACGTGTACGCCACAGATATATTTCCTCGTCAGATGGTACGTAGGCTACAGATGCTTTCATGTGATGACATGTCGTCAATAAATAATATGAAATGAATCACGGGACATTTGGAGTTGCCGATGCATGCATGTGTGGCGTTAATGATTTAATCAAATGTATACAGTAGCCTACAGTAGCCTGTTATAAATGAATACCATGACAAAATGGGAGCGCAAGTGTGCCCAATGAGGCAGCCTGCAACGACATGATCTCATCTTTTGGAGGAGATGCTGTGTGGCGCATTCGACAAGCATTGAACTGAGCAGATTGGAGTGGATCTTCCGTTCCAGAGATAGGCCTAATGGCCAATATCTTTAAAACTTTTTAATATATATCTGTTATTTGAGGTTTGGGACTATAATAATTGATTCAGCATGAAGACTAAGCATTCTAAATACATTTACGCATAGCTTCGATCCTTGATCAGCATCATCATTTTTCGACCGCGGTCGATATCATGGATTTCACAATGCCACGCCAGACTTTCCGGTCCTTCATTGCCATACCCAGTTCCTGCTTACCGATCCTTTATAAGTTACCCTCGGAGCTGACGTGAAAATGAGTGGGCTGTACGGCGCCCAAGATGAATCCCACACGGAGAAATGGTCGGAAATCTCGGCACGCTCAAAATCTGGCCCATCATTTCACATTGTTGTATATTATACACCGGTATGGTGGATAGTTGAAATCATTATGAATCTCACAGTAAACAAGGAAAACATGCTTGCGGATTTTATAACCATGTTAGATGTCTACAACATTATTATTATTATCTCTATATGTCCTATATCTCTAGATGTTTTTCTTTTTTTGCTATCGTGTAGGGACTGTGGCGCAACCCTAACTTAGGGTTACCAGTTGCCACAGAGTCCACCAGTCCGGTGTGGTGTGGGCACACATTGATTACGTTACTTGCCCACCGATAACAGTTGTAACATTATTTGATGTAATAATTAAATACATGCATAATAGTTCATTTTCCCGTGGCACCCATGTTCTTGTAAGCATAGGCAATGGAATGCAAAATTAAGTGGGGGGACATTTAATGGTGGGCGTGGCCAGACAGTGTTCAATGTCAAATCCTCAGTGTTGGTTTACTGTAGCTCCAAAGCGATACACATTTGTATTCTCTTTCTGAGTTGAATTAACTACCGGTAAGCACTAAGCTTTAATACCAGCTCAGTGGCCTTGTGGTTAGAGTGTCCGTCCTGAGACTGGGAGGTCGGGGTTCGATCCCCGGCCGGGTCATACCCGGCCGGGGATCGAATGGGACCCAGTGCCTCCCTGCTTGACACTCAGCATCAAGGGTTGGATTGGGGGTAAGTCCCTGCGACATACTAGCGTCATGTCCAGGGGGTGTACATCAAGCTGCCTCACGCTACAGAAACAGGAGATAGGCTCCTGCCCTATGGGCCTCATGGCTCAGCAAGGCTACTTACTTAAGCACTAAGCACTGAAATGTGTTGTTGACAATTGTAAAGTTTCTCTATGAAGACCAAGCATGCTTAGATTGTAAATGTGCAAAGCCTGTAAATGTAAATTTCTGACAGCCAATTTAAGGGGAAATCAAGTTTACTCTAATGAAAGTTGAAAGAACCATGAAACATAGCATTTGTTTATAAAATAGAGCTTGTTATAGAGAGAGAAGCTATACTGTAGTAGGAGTAGGAGTGCTGAGTTAAGAAGAGACAGATTTATTTGCTCTTGAAGAGCTAGGAAGCACTCCTTTTAGCCTAAACAACCCTCTGTTACAGAGAAAGTAAAGTTGTCACCATGCAAGGGTGAGTGTAAACCTTAAAAAGGAAAACCTCCCCATTCCCCAAGATAGTCAACATGGGCGAGATCATTGGCCAACTAGTGATCACTGTCTGAGAGAGAGAAACTTGTTACAAATTCAAGCCCAAAATCGAATACTTCAATAACTTTCTCACAAGATACGACAGAGATGTGATAGTCTACTACTTTACTACTTGTTCGGGTGTCAAATCCCCACACACACTGCCAAGAAACTAATAATACGTTTGCTTTGGAAAACTCACATCCATCATCCACTTTCAGCTAACTGCTGATCTTTCACGACAGAGTTCAGGCAAGTGGTCCATGCAAAGCGGGTTGCCTTCTATTGTTATGTAGCCTAAAACGGCACTGGCGACCTGGCACAGTAGTTAATGGGGTTCAGAGCGTAGTGGTGCCACAAGGTAGTTGCCCTCATGAGGCAAGGTGGAGCAAGGTGGAGCAAGGTGGAGCAAGGTGAGGCAAGGTGGAGCAAGGTGAGGCAAGGTGGAGCAAGGTGGAGCAAGGTGGAGAAAGGTGAGGCAAGGTGGAGAAAGGTGGAGAAAGGTGAGGCAAGGTGGAGCAAGGTGGAGCAAGGTGAGGCAAGGTGGAGCAAGGTGGAGCAAGGTGAGGCAAGGTGGAGAAAGGTGGAGCAAGGTGAGGCAAGGTGGAGAAAGGTGAGGCAAGGTGGAGCAAGGTGGAGCAAGGTGGGGCAAGGTGAGGCAAGGTGGAGCAAGGTGAGGCAAGGTGGAGCAAGGTGGAGCAAGGTGGAGCAAGGTGAGGCAAGGTGGAGCAAGGTGGAGCAAGGTGGAGAAAGGTGAGGCAAGGTGGAGCAAGGTGGAGCAAGGTGAGGCAAGGTGGAGCAAGGTGAGGCAAGGTGGAGCAAGGTGGAGCAAGGTGAGGCAAGGTGGAGCAAGGTGGGGCAAGGTGAGGCAAGGTGGAGCAAGGTGAGGCAAGGTGGAGCAAGGTGAGGCAAGGTGGAGCAAGGTGAGGCAAGGTGGAGCAAGGTGAGGCAAGGTGAGGCAAGGTGGAGCAAGGTGAGGCAAGGCTAACCCTAACCCAATAGGCATGAATAGAAAGATGTGTTTATTTTATTAGCCCATTGTCTGGCCTACCCCAAGACATGAGAAGTGGTTCAGTTCCACCGTCCTATGCTACGCATGTGTGTGTGTGCGTGTGCACGCGTGTGTGAGTGGTGCTGACTGCGCGCAACAGTGACACTTGGTGATGAACAAAAAAATAACTCAGCTTCCCAGCATGCACTTGTGCACAGTGTGAAGCTCAACAGCGCCACTTTGTCACTTGTTGGTACCCTAAACATAGATAGGGACAGACATTGCTGGGCAATGGAGTGGCTGCACCCTATGGCTGCTAGCAGAGGAAGAACTTGATATTTCAGGACCGTATTCCTCAGGTTAACACACAGACAATAAACCCCAAGTAATTACAGCAGCAGCTGAAACCTTGAACTACTTTGTCCCTTCTCCATAAAGCTTGCAGCTCAACAGAACACACCATGACCAGAGTTATATGCACTGAACAATGCTTGAGACTGAAATCCCATTCACTGATCAATTCTAATTCATTTGATCCACCAAGTCATTGGGTCCACAGATTGGATTCGTTACGGAGGGGAATTGTCAAGGAAGGGATGGCAGCTACAGTATATTTTTAAGACATCGCTGTGCCGACACTGCCCGGCACATTTATACTAGGCCATAGATGTTTGTTAGCTAGCAGTTAAAACACAATATAAAGACAATAAAACATTTAGATTGAGATCTGGACATTGTGTTGATTTAAACGATCCGTGAAATGCTCTAAAAGACTATTGTTGCTACTTTCTGGATCGTAGTAAATTCCCAGAATGATACAAAGCATTGTCTAATAGTGCCCTGGCCTACATTATCCCCCCCCGCCCCCCCTCTATATCGCCTCTGCATTATTTGTTGCATTCACTCTTTGGTGAAAAGGAATGATACAGGCTGTGTGAAACAAGTCACACCAAAATGTAGGTAGTATCACTGGTGTAAGTGTTTAAACTTTAAAGAGATACCATGTACCCCCCCCCCCCCTATTATTATTTTTAAAGTGTACAGAAAGTGTTAAAATTATGTTTTTCATGGGCCACATCCACCAGTTCATTAAGTACTTTTTTGTTTTGTGTTTTGTTTTCCTTTTTTTATTTTCTGTTAATTACCTTGTATTGACTGTATACCTGTGGACCCTCTCGAAAACGAGATATTGTATCTCAAGGGGTATTCCAAATAAAGAATTTCAATACTGGTGGGTGGTGATCCATCTGAACTGAAAGAAGGTACAGCTTTATTAATCTGGTGGGACACTCAGGGACTCAGGGACACTTGAACAATGTATGTCCAAGACGCTGTCCTGCATTGTGATTTGAGCTCAAGATCAACAGCAGCAAGACTAAGACCATGAGGTTAAATCTGAAAATACATGACCATATAGAGCATCGAATCGGCAAAGCACAGCTGGTATTTAGGATCTTGCCAATTTGGCTATCAAAGCAACTCTCTAACAACACCAAGTTACATCTTCAAGCTACAGTGGCCCATCAAAACCGTTATGGAGGATCACAAACCAAATCTACTACCATCAAAAGGAGAAAGTGGAACTGGATAGGACACATCCTTCGAAAGGACACAAATAACATCACGAGACCCTGGAGTACAACCCACAGGGAAAGAGGATACAGGGTAGGCCGAGAAAGACCTGGAGACAGTGCAGGAAGCAAAAGCCCATCAGGCCCAGAAGAGAGTGAGATGGAGAGCTCTGGTGAACGCCCTATGCCCCTCGACGGGGTAAAGAGCTCTGGTGAACGCCCTATGCCCCTCGACGGGGTAAAGAGCTCTGGTGAACGCCCTATGCCCCTCGACGGGGTAAAGAGCTCTGGTGAACGCCCTATGCCCCTCGACGGGGTAAAGAGCTCTGGTGAACGCCCTATGCCCCTCGACGGGGTAAAGAGCTCTGGTGAACGCCCTATGCCCCTCGACGGGGTAAAGAGGATTAAGTCAAGTCCTGCATTGTGATTGACAGGCTCCAGTTTTTTCTGTGTTTTCAAATCAGGCTTTTTTCTATAGGCTACAGTATGGCTGATTCTGTCGCTGTAGGTGAGAGAGATCTCAGCGACAAGAGATTCTGTAACAACAAAGTGGACTACCTGGAGTACTGCTCAAGCAGAAAAGCACACAACCAATCATGATGGAAAGGTTTGAACATTAAACATTCTGGTTAACGACACATTTGTAGAGAGACTGTTTCAATGGGATGTCAGGACCGATCAAAGAAAGTTTACACTATGAAGGAAATAATAAATGTACTATTACTGTCCGACCCCACTCCCCATCCATCACGCATTATCCCGAAAAAGCAGATCTGCTGTATGCACTATTGACAGTCCAGAGTCCACAAGACAGTCAACAGTGGGTTCTTTTACACGAGTCATAATTTGAGGTAATGATTATTGCTTCAACATGTTCAGCCGGCATGATAGTTCTATGATCAAAATGTATAATTCATCATAATAATTCACAATCTAAAATCTCCCATCCTATTTTAATGTGTACAAAGTGTGTACGTTGGCAGCATTAATACTAATCATGTCAGTTTTAAATGTTTTCTAGAATCTGTATTCTCCACGGGGAGAGGCTTGACAGAGACAGTGATGAGGGGAAAGAGGAGAAATAAATTGAATTAGAGAGAGCTCTCTGTAGAGGTGCCAGTCAGAGCGCAGATAAGCAGACAGAATATGGATCCTGTATTAGTCCTGCTAGAACTCCTTAACCCATTTAGGCCTGATGTCGAAATTTATAAAATGTGACTAAATGTGACTGAGAGACTGCCATTGGATTTTTTGGAATTTTCGTTTTTTTCATGTCCTATGAAAGCAGGGAATCATAGCTTCAAATGGACATATTGATTGTTCAGTTTGACCCACCAGTTTTGGAGATATGGCTTATAGAGTAATGTCTTGCAGAAAACAACAAGTTGAGAAAACAGGCTTGAAAGGTTCACTTTTGTGGTCTCTAACATTACACCTAGCTACATGTTTGGGCATTTATTTCATATTTACATGCCGATTTCAGCTCTGACACTTATTTCAGACATGCTCTAGTATGTGAAGAGTCTGCCTGTGCTATTAACTCATTTAAAAATATGTGCGCGATGGCAGTCTCTCAGTCAAATCTGGTCACAAATGTCTTCTAAATCCTGGCAGTTTTCTGTCAGGATTTGCGCCACATTTTCACGATTTAAAAAATAAAATAGCAGACCTACAAGCTCATAGCGCGCCACCGAGTGGCGCGCTATGAGCTTGTAGATCTGCTATTTTTCAATAGCTAAAGTATAACATAATGTTTAAAACACCAAAAGGGGTTCCCGCCCAAAATGGGTTAATGAAGGAGGGTAGTGACTGAGATTAAAATAAGTGCAAAGGGATCCGTCTTTCCCTTTACTTTTAGGCCAAATTGCAATTGATGAATAGAATTTGGGAAAGCTATTTGCAAACTGCAATGGCTAAATTAACACTGCCAATATGGGAGCATATGGGGACAAAAATGTAATTCATTAGAAAAGTATTATTCTAAGGCTGGAGTACTCATCTACTGTATAATAAAGTTGAAGTTGTCTTCATGTGTGGTTTGAAGTCCATTGCAACGACTAGCATTATGACTCAGACCAAAACAAGTTACAAGTAGCCGACACATACTGTACAATTTACAATTTACAATTTAGGCATTTAGCAGACGCTCTTAATCCAGAGCGATTTACATTAAGCAATAGCAAAAGCATGGCATACATCAAATATATAAAAAGTAGTTATCATGAATCATGCGTAAACTAAGAACGTAACAGTGGAGTATCTATGTAAACTATACATACTATACTATATAATATATTATACATGTGTACTATAAAGTGCTATGACTACATGAAGTGCAATTCTAGAGCTGTCTACGTAACAAGCTATAAGTCTGTTTAAAATACTATCTAAGTCTACATAATGTGCTATCTAAGGGGCTAGGCTAGGGCAAGTGCTACGGGCCATGGTGGAGTCTGAAGAGGTGGGTTTTCAGACTACGGCGGAAGATTGGGAGTGAGGCTGCAGTTCTGACTGTGATGGGAAGTGCATTCCATAGTTGTACACTCCATGTATCTAAGTCTAGTACAGACTACAGATATTCACTCTAAATGAGTGGTTATTATTAAAGCCTGATTCAGTCATCAAATCAATTTCTGTAGGCCTACTTTTGATGGATGAAATTACAAAATAATAATAATTGTCCTATGCCTGATATAAGTAGTACCACACTCTCAAAATGCACCATGTACTGTACTTACTTACTCACTTAAATGCACCAGAATAGCACATGGGGGGGAAGTTCATGAACCACACCCCCACAAATCTCCTTGATTCTCACAGTCTGTGGTTGGCAGTTATGAAATATACACCTTGAAATAGATTGCATTACCCATGCATTTTTCAAGGTTTACAAACACCAAGCATTCTTCTCACGAGTTCCAAGCAAAGTCCAATGAAATGGAGCCAGTGGAAGCAGTTGGTTTGTCCAGCAGTAGTCTCGCGTTACCAGACTGTCCACGATTTCCAAGCGCTTCATCATACAGTCTGGGCCAACGGAAGAGCTGTCATGAGTAAACTATAAAGCGGAAGTGGAGCCTCCTCGCCACTTCCGTTTCGTCTTTACAGTCGCGCACATTTATCCTAATATAAATTAAAAACATCTAAGCATATATAGCTTGTTGCTTAGCAGAAAAGGAAATAAAAAAATAATGTCTAAAGATATTTTCGTGAACGGAAATGGCAGCTTCCGCTACTCAGCTCATGGGGGCTATAGGTCCAGACTCTATATAGCATTCGGAGATTGTGGAATAGTTGTCTGGCTACGTGAGACTAGTCCAGCAGAGACGAGACGAGGGAAAAGGCTGGTTTGAAGGTTTGGTTATGGCGAGCTGGGGGTTTTGCGAAAAGAGGACGCAGCAACTCCAGCAACTGTCGGATATCTGCAGCACAGGTGAACCTTTGTGATAAGGGGATCCCATCTTCTAAGGGGTACAATGAAAGGCTTCAAGTTTCAGTTGTGTCAGCACAGAGTCTTCCAGACCAGTTAAATTGTTCAGTGGTCTTTTTTTATGTGATGATTTTACTACACATTTATTGTGTATTTATATTTGCTTTACTGTACAGTATATCACCACTAAAGTGTTCGGAATTCAGCAGTGTTAACCATTTTGATGAGGCTTATTTATGTGCAAGTTAAGATTCCACATGACTGTCCAAGCTCAAATGCAGGAATATTTAATGGTAAGTGCCAGTGGCTTGTAATTCAGTACAGTTTACCAATAAAACATTTTGGCTTGTATATTTAGTTCAGTTTCTAATAGCATGTGCATTCTCAGTAGTTTTTTTGTCAGGTGAAACCTGACTAATGACAGCTCATGAAATGTAAGCGACCTAGTCATCAATGGGAGTCCCACCCCATGCCGCCTAAGCCAATGGGAGTCTGACCCCATACTCTGAAATGTCGCCTAAGCCAATGGGAGTCTGACCCATACTCTGAAACGCCGCTAGAAACGCCGCCAGCCAATCGTGTAGTAGCGACTAGCGAGTCGTGATTGCCTGCCTCCTAAGCTATGACACACGCACCGCGGAAGGGCTGATTTCATCCAACTCCCATATGCACACACCGCAGCGGAGCGCGGCTAATGTTATGAGCTAACAGAGAAAGATGCACAACCATGACAGTGTTTGTTTCACCTGACAAATATGACTACAGTATGTAATATTTCTTGTTGCTTTCTTTTTCCCCAATGGTGTGATTTCAAGCCTTTTAATGTGCAAGCTATGTGCAGCCTTGTTACACATTATTCACAAAGGGCTACTTGTGATGATTTAAACTGCTCCAACAATCACATTTGTGTTCATCAGTAGTACTTGCAGCAAACTCTGATGCTTTTAACCCATTTTGACCTGAGATCAGATTCTAAAAATGTCTTCTACATCCTGACAGTTTTCTGAAAAAGCTACGTTTCTATGTCAGTCGTTCTTCGATTTTTCAAAAATAGCAGACCTACAAGCTCGTAGCACGCCACTCGGTGGCGCGCTATGAGCTTGTAGATCTGCTATTTTTCAATAGCTAAAGCATAACATAATGCTAACAGCAAAAGGGGTTCCCAAACTGCTTTCAAGTTTAGGCAGGGAGGTTCCTGGCCCAGGGTGATGTTGGGTCAAGTCAAGGGGCAACAAAATACTAACTCCTTTACTGTAGCAGACCCATGCAAGGAAGGAGTAACTAACTCCTTTACTGTAGCAGACCCATGCAAGGAAGGAGTAACTAACTCCTTTACTGTAGCAGACCCATGCAAGGAAGGAGTAACTAACTCCTTTACTGTAGCAGACCCATGTAAAAAAAGGAGTAACTCCTTTACTGTAGCAGACCCATGCAAGGAAGGAGTAACCTGAAAAGTGCTGATGGGGCATATGGAGTCAGTGACTGTGGAGATCGAGGCGAGGGAATTGTGGAGCAAAATTATTAAATCTAAATGCAAATTGCAAAGCCACCACAAAACAGATGTGTGTACAGAATCTGTGAGACCAGGGGCACACGTGCGAGTGTGTGTGTGTGTGTGTGTGTGTGTTGTGCCCAGGCATGTGTGTGTTGTGCCCAGGCATGTGTGCACTGCATGTGTGTAGTCATACTGTATGTATACATATTCAATTGGGGGTGCTCCTCAAAGTGTCTTTAGTCTCTCTGGGCTGGCTGGAACCTCCTGATAAGGCCTGCTGCGCGCCGTACTGCGGTTTGTGGCTTAGCGGTTTAGCGTGCTCAATGGCCTCCAGTGTCCCTGCGTTATCTGGGGGGTCCCAGGGAGCTCCTGAGGCCAGGCTCTCCGGGTCCCAGTAATGAGAGGGGGTAATTACTGATCACACTTTGCTAATGGAACAGCAGGAGTATAAAGGCCTTCTCATGCAGCAGCGCCCCATTCCAATCCTCTACCAGTAGGGCCACTGCATGGATTGATGACTGCCTGAAGAGCAAACCTCCTTGCCTGAAATGTTAAAAGTGACTGAATTCAAACCAACAAAAATACATTCGTCTCTCCAGGGAATGTAGACAGACAATTTGCCAAATATTTTAAATCATTTTAAATGCACAACCCATCACATAATTGTACATTTCTCTGAACTGTGACTTTTCACCAAACAAATTCCTCAATAGCTCAGTTCACCTTTTTTCTTTTCTAACCATGTGAGAAGGTCTTGTATAATTATGGTAACATTGCACCTTGTAAAGTGCTTTGGAGAAATGCACTACTAGTCTATAAATGCACCATTTACCAAAAAGGCCCTTGTCTTGGAGCCTGGTATTGAGTTCATTCTTGTACTGTAGTTACATGCACAGTAGACTGGAACTCACCTATGCTTTTTATGGCATAGGCAGCTAGGCACAGCTGCAGGACATGAGACTAATTAATTAGAGCGACAGAGGAGTGTGTGTGTGCGTGTGTGCGTCAATTTAACAAAGGTGCAGATGATCAGAAATCAGCAGAGAGTGAGCGACGTTTGCGCTACTGTATGCCGAATTGGAGTGGACTCGGCCCCAGCCTTTTTCTTTCTCTCTGGAAATAAAAACGTCTGGGTTTCCGAGGCTACATGCACAGTGAATGTGAGTCAGCCAGACAGTCTGCATTGCAGCATTAGTCAGCTCAGGGACATCTTTTCCTTTTATTTGACTGACCCTTCAGGCCCCACACTCTCTTGAGCACTGGCTAAGCTGAGCTGTCTAATGCAGTGATTCTCAAGCTTTCTATATTTTAGTTACCTCCAACAGGCCGAAATAATGTTCGGCCTGTGTGTGTGTGTGTGTGTGTGTGTGTGTGTGTGTGTGTGTGTGTGTGTGTGTGTGTGTGTGTGTGTGTGTGTGTGTGTGTGTGTGTGTGTGTGTGTGCGCGTGACAGACAAATTGGTGTCAAACTTAGCGTGCACACTCTTGGTAGTAGCCTGATCATCTGACTAAAGGCCGTTTCAGATGGGGAGCGAGTGACGCGGGCGCTCCTGCTTGTATCAGCTATGCATCTGCACATGAGGGACACAGGACCGTGCATGCTTGTATCAACACCCCTCGCGTCCAAAATATTGCATCGCCCGCCCCTCATTGAAAATGAATTCCCAGGGCACATATGTTGCTTCCCGTCTGAAAAGGCCTTAAAGCTGAGAAGCAGTCCACTCAGTGAGTGGGAGCGGTCTATGGTCTGGAGCCATGGAGCCAGGCTATCTCGGTAGGCCAAGGATCAGACTCACTATACCAGGCTTTATGTTTTTGCCTAAACTCTTGAACTGTATGTTGTACAATGAAAAATAATAAAAATAAGTGCATTCATTAATTAATTACCCTGGATTCATTGAATCATCAATGATACAACTCCACATGCCCATTTCTGCCTAACTTTTATCTTTCTTCAAAGAAATTGATATTCATCTGATGTAGTTTATGTTCACTAAAGACCTAGAGAGATAAGGAGACTCCTGTTGGTGAATGAAAAGTCTTTAGAAATGGAGCCATTTAGCACTATATTAAGTTAATAATATTAACATATCATTTACAGCACCTTTAACTCAGAGTATGAATTGACCTCAAAGGGTCCATTTAGTTCCATTTGTACACAGAGTTACAAATACGTAAGGGAACATTGGTGTGATGTGATAGCCGAGGTCAACATATTCAGACTTCAGTCTATATTCAACCAGCTGATTATACACGTACATTTTTAAAACTAATTTCCAAAGCACTTCTTGGTAAATTATGCAGTGCAGGAAAATACTAAGGTCTGAAACTTCATCCTGAATCCTCTTTAAAAGTCAAATAACATTCCCGGTCAAATACATACACCCATCACTTGTAACGCAGACTAATTTTCCCCGGGCGCCAGGAGGACAGTCCAAGATTTTTCAATGCATGAATTAACTTTGTCAAATAAATCTTTACCTGTTATGGTGTGCCTTTCATCAACCGCACTGAAGTCGTTTTTCTTTTTCTTCTTTCTTTATGAAAAAAGAAAAAGTATCGTATTTAGCTTATGGAGATCTGACAGGAGATCAGGACAATATCGACAATATCACATAAGTCGCAGCTCAGGAAAAAAAACATTTGCTGCTCCAAAATTTCCACCATGTCATTTATACCTGCCACCATTTGTTTCAAAAATGACACCTTTTCAAACAAGTTCTTCATGTCATGGCAGACGATTAGATGGCCACAGAATCAACAAAGCTCATACTGTTAAGGAAAAAGTTGACATATTTTATTAAAATATGTGTAAAAATATGTGTTTTCCTGATATGATATAAGCTCAGAATCAGCTTTTGTTGCGTTTGTTTATGTGCTAAAATAGTGACTTTGAGAACTGTTTCCCCGTTACAATGGAAGTCAATGGGATCGTATTTTTATAAAGTTATAACTTATTTTCTATAAAACTGCACAACGGAGCGAAATAACTCCTGGAATGGACTAGTTTGCCCATAATAAGGTAAGAAAACAACCCAAACCTCTAAAAAAATGGTCTTACCCATTAAATAGAATAAACACAGCGATTTACGACCCTGCAGACTATACAGCTCATCTACTGAAGATGTATGCCAAGATTGGATCGCAAAAGCCAGCATAGGTTTTCTTTTAAGACTTTTTAAATATGGGCCTTGCCCATATTTAAAAACAAGAAGAAACAAGAGTGCCAGTGTGCGTATATATTGACCAGTACCATTACTCTATGTCTCCTTAACCCTGGATGTCGGTTGAATGGTTGCTTTGATGCCAAAGAGTTTTGGTTTGATGTCTATGTTTTGTTTGTCGATATGTTTTGTGTGTACGTTTCAAACCTCTATGATCTGCTGTAAACCTAATTGGCCCCCGGGGACACTAATAATAAAGAACTTTGAACTTTGAGGCAGAGGGTAGTAGGGTAAAGGGTACCCTTTGCCGATGGAACGTGGACCATGTTGACACAAAGCAGTCACAAACACAGACATTCAATCTCTTCCACTTAAACCCAATGGTCCTGGCTACATGCTTGCAGTGAAGTGACTCAGAAACGTGACGGCTCTCAGTGGAGTTGTCGCTTAGCTGTACTTATGAAAAACACTTTATTTGAATGCATCCCGGTGCTGATTGTCAGCGTTAATCGCACAAGAAGTGTTATTGGCCCATGCCCATGGCGAGCATATTGCTTTAAGGTGTCCCGTGAGACATGGTGTTCTGAAGTACATCAAAATGTCACGGGGTGCTCCACAAGTGTAACGATAAGCAGGGAAGACGGTCTCGACTCCCCTCTCATTTTATAGTACCATCTTGGCTCCTTTCCTGGAATACGAGTGCAGTCCCCAGATAATGAAGCCGCCATTATCATACAAGGAGGTCCTACTTATGGGAACATGGTGTATCAGACAAATTGGATAAAGCATGCATAAATGAAACATTCACTCTTACTCGGAGTACAAGAGGGGCGGATAGAGAAGGAAAGCGAGAAGAGATATTTTGAATGACACTAACCTTTAATTTTCTTTTTTTATACAACGATTTTGTAACCCATAATTCGCCCGCTGCCAATTGCCTAACCTGTAATCCCAGGCACTACTCCCCCTCTGCCAATCTGGGGAGAGCCCCGAACTGAGCTCATGCTTTTTATGAGGGTATCTACCCAGGGGACATGGGGAGAACATGCAAACTCCACACAGAAGGGCCCTTTCCTCAGCCCCACCTATAGGGTATGGGCACTGATGACGTGGAGGAGAGAACACATTTTATAACGGAAGTCAATCGGGCTGTGATGTGATCATGCTGAAACCCATGAGTCAAACCCATAGGTCTACTTCCGCATTTTTTCGATTTGGCGTCCAAAATGCGGAACCCAGCTGCACAGGGTTTCCTCATGCTAAAGCCACGGGCCCACCTGCATTCTCTCAGCTCTGACCAGTAGGGCTCAGCGCTTCAGCGCTGGAGAGCCTCCCTGGGGGCTTGGTCACATACCTCATGTCAGAGACAACTGACATAATGACTGCATGGTGTCACATGCTGGTCACACATACTGTACTGTAGTCCAAGATCCACATTGGATGACCACATTATACCAAATCAGCATTTCCCACTGAAATGGGACACCATTGCAGGGTCAAACGCAGACACACAGCACGCCTACAGTGTGCAATTTGTGACCTAAACTGAACTTTTCCCAGGAACACATTTGAGGCAAATCATATCCTCTGGCCTCAAATGCCGTTTTTATAATTAATTACCTCTCCCTATAGTTAACTAAACCTTTGTCATCAACTGCTTCATTTATTTATTTATTTTCCTCTAAATTGGATGACAGGTCTTTAAAAGGCTATCAAGAAGCTGGATCTTTGTTAAGCAGTTAATTAGGTTGGAAGTCTAGGTTGGAAGGCCCCAACAAGAAAGCTGTGCCATTATTATCAAACTAATTATTTCTGCGGCTATTAGACATACAGCATGAGCATTGTATTTTCAATCACCACAGTGGTGATTATGCATTAATGAAAATGTGAATGTTATCAAATTATATATACCATCAGGGAATATCTACCGTGTGTGTGTGTGTGTGTCTGTGTGTGTCTGTGTGTGACTGGGTGTGTGTGTGTGTGTGTGTGTGTGGGGTACATCCACAAGTACCACTGGGCTGATCAACGTCATATACAGTATTTCTTGTTCACACTGTCAGCAGGCAATTCCCAAATGTCTTTCAAACCATAGACAATTATGTCATTTTTGGTGCACGCTCAAGTGTGTTAGGAGTACTGCAACTGTGAGAGCTCTGCTCCACATATCAACCTGGAGAGCTCTGGTTAACGCACTCTGATGCCTCTCACACAGCAGATACAGACTCGTGTCACAGTTGAGTGTACCTATCAAATCAAGTGGCCTGAACCCAAATCTAGTGGCTGCAGCGAAAAGACGTCAGGAAAAACCATTCCAACTCTTTCTGAAAACAAGCACGTAATTTGTGATAAGCTGCAGAGAAGAACTCTCCGGATCGACCAACAGTTCGACCGACAATATCTGGCTTATCTGACAGTGCGGTCTCAGTTAAAAAGCCTAGAAATCATCCACAAAATTTGCTTTGCACTTGTGGCTGGGGACCATGGAAAAAACCGACCCTCCTGAAAATGTATTTACACACACACACACACACACACACACACACACACACACACACACACACACACACACACACACACACACACACACACACACACACACACACACACACACACACACACACACACACACACACACACACACACACACACACACACACGCGCACACACACACACACACACACACACAGTATTGCTGCCTTGTGATTCCTGCAGGCGTTGTCTGCTGTGCCAAGCAATGACTGGCAAGGCCTTTGACTGTTTCTGTTTTCATTGTCGACATCCTGACCCGGCCGGGACAGTCCACTTTTCAGAGGGGCTGCTTCCCCCCCTTACCACATAGTACATCTGTGAGTGGCACCATGGCCAGCCCATAACAGCAGTAGGCATATCATTTGGCCAGTTTCAACTGCATTGGGGTCGTTTTTTGGCCAGTTTCAACTGCATCGGGGTCGTTTTTTTTTGTTTGCACGGACAGATTGGCCCCAAGTCTAACCAGCCCCTCTGGCCTTTGCCAGAACTGCCAGATGGCCAGTCTGGGCCTGTGTGGTGAATGTAGCAGCATGAGCTGTGATAAGTCTACATTTGAGGAGACATAAAGCTTTTTACCTTGGCCACCCTGTCAAAAGACTGGGTCAAACCCAAGTGTATGGCTGGAACTGGTATCAGGTGGGTGGATGCATGGATGAATGGATGGATGGACAGATCTTTATGAATTCCCATGGGGGAATAAAGCTGTCTTGTTTAACAGCAATATATGCATGAAACATGGGATAGGTAGACGAAATACATGAATAAGATAATACAAAAACAAAAATAGGCTTGAAGTCTAATCCCATGATTGTGCACATGGTCTGACTGGGTTAACACAATACACGGTATATTCTACCAAGCATATTTGTAATGTATATATACTGTAATGTGCAATATTTCACCGAACATGAATCTATCGCCTGTGAATGGATACAGTTTATATCACAGCGGATATATGTACAGTACATGTGTGTGCAAACTGTGCATGTGTGTAGAGTCTATGAACAGTGAATATATATACAGTCTAAAATGTCTGAAACTATGGGCAATTTTTTTGAGGGATAGTCAGTGAGAGTGTCTATATAATATTAATTCTTGATTCACTTGCAACTTTAAGTATACTTAAAAAAGTGTGCTGAAGTAGCATATCACATACCATGTATTCATTATTTACAGACATATCGGGCTATGATTTGAAAGAAGGTATGCATTAATTGTAAGTATCGTAACAGGATTAACAATTGTTATTATCTGCTCATTCATTTGTTTCCATTTGCGGATGGGTTGTTTTTCTAGGACTGTTCATAGCTACTGTGGAGTCAGTACTGCTGTATGGGGCCGAGACATGGACGCTCACAGTACAACAGGAAAAAGCCCTGGATGGAGTCTACACAAGAATACTACGAATGGCACTAGGTGTCACATGGACGGACGGCATCAGAAATGTGGACCTCTATGGGGACCTACCACGGGTCACGGACAAAGTCAGAGAGAGAAGGATGAGGCTGGCAGGGCACTGCATCAGGCACCCAGAACTTGAGGCAAGTAAATTGACTCTATGGGAGCCAACCCAGGGCAAAGCCAGGAGGGGAAAGAAGCGTACCACCTATGTAGACATGCTGCGGCGTGACAGCTTGGCTAACAACACTGCAGAGCTCAAGTTGGATAGGAATTTGTGGAGGGCAGCAATCCAGGAATCCCGAGTTGGTGTTGGCTAGACCTCACTCTCGCAGCAACTAAGTCTGTAATGAGTGTTTTGGTGTGCTTTAACTCTCCCTCATGCCTCTTTGAGCTCAAGAGCCGTTTTCTCTCCTCCCTCTTTTGCTGTTACAAGTAATAAAAGGATGGTTTTGCTGCCTGTTCAGCTTACTGAGAACCTCTCAGTATCACTCCATGTAAGTTACCTCCATTAGAGCAGCTTCCATGCACCATGTCCATGTAGACTCACAATTGAAAACACTACAATAATTAAAAACATTGAAAACAAGACAGGCAACACCAACCGAAGCAGGCTACAAGCCCATTATGTGGTGCGCCCAAGCCACCGAGTTGCATTATTCCGTTGTTGTCAAAATGATACACGAAAGGGCAATCTCTGCGTCAGCATCGGACGCCTAAATGTAACCAACCAGCAGCGAAATATGACGGTTAGGGGGATATTGCTCTCTCTCGCTCTGGGCTTTATGTGTCTAACAGCTGTCCAGGTACTGTACTGCACTCACAAAGCTACATAGAAAATGTTATAGTTCATAGTTGGCTAGATAAATGCATTAAGATTTTAAATGTGACGTGTAGGTGTAGCCTATAGCCTTGCCTCTTTTTTCCGGAGAGTAGTACAAATCTTTCATCTTCTTAGCCAATATGCACAGGAGGAAGATCACATGGTGCACTCTGCCCTTAACATTAAGTGACTGTAACTGTAAAGTGTGTGTGTGTGTGTGTGTGTGTGTGTGTGTGTGTGTGTGTGTGTGTGTGTGTGTGTGTGTGTGTGTGTGTGTCTCTCGTTATCTCATTAACAGCCGTTTAACAGCCGGCCGTGGGAGCCAGACAGCAGCAACAATAGCAGTGTTTGGTTGTGGAGCGAGCAACAAATTCTTCCCCTTGAGACCTGACATGTAATGAGATGCTGGTCAGGGTCCAGTGAGCCAGACTGCCAAAGGAGAGTTTCAGTGGAAAAGGGCATCACAGCATTTCCCGTACGCTTCCTTCACAAAGGGATAAGTTGAACATTATATCAACCAATGAGTTCATCATAGAGATGATTGATTGATTGATTGATTGATTGAAGAATTTATTAACAGTTTGCAGAATTACAGTACATTTCAAGCACAAACTCAATACAAAGGCTGTTAACTGTGAGTGGACGACCCAATTAAGCATTACACTTGTTTCCAATAGGGTCCACCATGTTCAAATCATCAAAACATTTAGAGACGTACAAATAGACACTTCTATAGACAGAACAGGAATTCATCATAAAATGATCATACAAGTGGAATTGGTGGAATTGGTTTTGGGTGAATATTGTTTGCAGTATTAAGTGCTGGGACACTAGCTCAGTGTGGTCATGTGTGGTAGACATTTCAGGACAATAATAAAGTTGTAACAATTGAGTAGAGGAAAAGGATTAAATAACATTATACAACAGGTCGTTTTGAGGAACTAATCTGATTGGTTGAAACTAGCTTTCTAGCTGCTAACCAAAACAAACAATTTAGCCGTGCTTTTCTCTCAGAGCGCAGCAGACTTGTGGCTAGGCTAGCTAGTTTCTTGGGACATTTGTGGTCGTAGTGACTACATCTGTCATTGAAAAATTTCATTTTTCAGCTATTCTCTTAGTGTTAAGGGTAACTGTTGTATAATTGCAATATTACACTCAAGGGTGTTCTTTATCGTCATTAATGCACGCCTGCGGTTACGAAAGGTATCGCAGAAGTGTAATATTGCTTCATTAAATGACTAACATAACACATATCTCTAACACTGAGTATTGAAGTGTTTCAGTTTGTTACTGGAAAGTGAGACAAACAACAGAATCCAAACAAGACTTTATCAAGATATCCAGTAATACTTATTGGCCTAAATGTAATGTCTTTCCCTTTCTGGCTCATGATAAAAAATATTGAGTGGTGCAACCACTCCAAGGAACAGCTTTGTCCCTATGGGACTATGTGACTATGTTACTATGGGACTATGTTACTATGTTTAGAGTACCAATAGGGGGTGCTGTTGCACCACTCGCTTCAGACTGGTCTGATTTATTTGCATGAGATTGACATGTTAAATAGTGGAAGTAGTTTAGTATTTGGGAAGTAGCCAGTTTGACCTGAATGGTGCAACATCATTCTTATATACATCACTGTGAAATGTAGGCCTAGTTGGCTGCAACTAAGTTATATTTAAAATAAAAACTACATTATTTGTAGTGTATTTGGTATACATTTGGAACTCTGATAGCATAGACATATAAGCTTACATTTGTAAAGTATCAGAGTTAACACCCAGGACCTTACAGTAATGTATGAGGTTTAGCTTGATCTACATGAGTAACTCCATTACTATTTTCTATTGCTCAATTTATAGGCTTCCAGGAGGAAAGAAGGAAATAATCCAATTCCTCTCTCTTCCTGGGCACTGGTATGACCGTCTAGCAGAGCTCTTGGGTGCTCCATACTTCACAATGAAGTCTTTCCACGTGGTTGAGCCCCTGATAGCCCCTCTGCGAAAGGTTTATGGAGTCATTAGTAAGGTTTTCATAATATGTCTGTGCCACTTTTAATTACTTCACGGCTAATAGGCATGTCCAATGTGCGGGTGAGGTGTTGGGAAAGGTGAGGCAAGAGGGGTAGGAATGAGGTGTCCTGTAATTAATATTTTGGAGTGGTCCCACCTGTTCACTGACTATGACTGTGAGGCATACAATGCGAGCCATTTGGTCCCTCACTGCGGAGGATGGGGTTGAAGTGCAAGGCATGGTTTGTATGCCGAACTGATAAGCCTAACGAATTGCCATGAACGACGTGCTGTAACGTCTGTTGTTATTGCCATGATTGCCATGTTTTGTATTCAGCTAAATGAGCTAAATGAGCTCCAATCCAACCCCTATGAGGCCGGCGAAAAAATAAGCGTACTACAATACAACTTGAGGAGAAACCTCACGGAGGTCCCCATGCGCTGTATAAATTATGACGAGCTTATCTATGTTGCTTAATGAACTGCACACATACAACAACATTGTGCAGGCTGTTTCAGCCAGTTAACTGAGAATCATCTCAGAACATGATTGAAAATGAAAACACCATGCCGCATAGGGAGGAAAATATGCCACACTTTTGGCAAAACTGGGATAGATAACGGACCCCATTATTTACTGCCTTGTTAATATGCGGACACTGGCAGGATAGCATTTTCTTTGTCATTAAAGAAATTCCTCGCATCGCTTCTGGCAGCATTCCTCACCTGACAGTGAGGAAACACCAGGTGATGTTATTCTTATTTTCACTTCTTGCTATTTCAGTGGCACATCTATCAGAAGTTGCCACCCGGGTATTTTTCCTATTGTATGGCCTAAGCCAGGGGTGGGCAACTTTGCCGATGGAGAGGGCCACTATATTTCCACTCACTCCCTATAGGGCCATATATTGCTGTCGTAGCAAAATAGCCGATCTACAAGCTCAAAACTCGTTGCGCTGCGACGCGTTTTGAGCTTGTAGATCGGCTATTTTTGCTATGTTCGAATTGAAATCTTGAATTTTTGCTATTTTTTAATTGGAATCCTGAAAATTAACATTTAATATGTCATTTCAAATGCCTTTAATTATACTTGTGTTGAGCAATGAGCTACTAATTTAGACTGAAGTAAATAAAGCAGGTCATGTTTGCATGTTGTGGAATTGTAAACAGCTGAAACCAATATTATATCAGTATTCTGCCATTAACCTGAGGGCCGCATTAAGTGAAGGTGGGGGCCGCATGTGGCCCCCGGGCCGCCAGATGCCCACCCCTGGCCTAAGCGGATTAAAGACTAACAGAGTAGCAGGAGGCTATAGAGAAACCACAGAGGATCTGGAAAAGCAAACAACAAACAAAAACAAAGGGAAAAAACCCCAAGCGCTTAGAAGTTATTGTACCAACCTAGTCAGTAATAAAAACAAAGCCCACATACCCACAATATCCCCAAAATAAATCAGCTCAGCATCATCGACCAAAGTTATGCATTTGTGTAACTCATGTCATGTGAGTAAATGGTATTTACACTTGAATGAGGATGAAGAATTGCAAACCACCGGCCTGGGCCATGGCTCAGTGGTCCAGGCACCTTGGCTGGCAATCCAGTCTGGCAGTGTGCCGCAGGTTCGACTCCCGATCCCGACGGCCTTTACTGCATGTCTTCCCTCCCATCTCTCTCCCCATTTCCTGTCAGCCTACTGTCTGTCCCTCCATAAAAAATAAAAAATAAAGGCGAAAGCCACAAAAAAAAAAATAATTAAGAATTGCAAACCCACATAGGGCAGAGAATGTACATTTCGTACACTTTGGGTATATAACTTTGGGTACATTTATATGCATATGGAATACAGAATAGTAAGTGTTGTTTATAAGCAACCTCAACCGCACGCCTGATTATGTGCTGTAGCTTTGAATAGAGACAGGATTTGATTTGTTGGGGGGATGGGGGTCCATATCTACGCTTTTGAAATCCACCCTCTAGTCATTCATTTTTTATGGATCAGTGGGGAGGTTTATCCCTGCATGCTTCTGGTCAGACTGACTAAATGTGTTTCCTTTGGGGATATGTAGACTGGTATGTTTGATACAGTAGCCTATGATTGATAATATCACAATTTAACAATTTAATTAAAAGTGTATGATAACGACATTAACCCATGCATATTGGGTATTCGTATATTATCACAGTACGGTCTGAAGAAGAGCCTGGTCGGCTCGAAACGTTATCACGGTAAACGTATGAATTTATATGGGAGTACAGACGTTATCTTATCACTTGACACGTGGTTTGTTTTGGTTTAGCAGTCTACAGTGTTCTGAAGTCCAAGTTAAATGAGAATAGTGGGACATTTTCATGATTTTTGTTTTCGTTGCAAATATAGGATAGAAGTCACATACTGTAGTGTACTGTATCAGCCGTTTAGTTTTTTTTTTGGTTGTTTAAAATAGGCAGCAGATCTAATTTAAACTGAAATTAATTATTTTAACCATCTGCCTGCCAGGATTAATCTATCTATCGCGCATTGCCAAGGTTTTATCGCGCGCAACCCTTATTTTGAAGAGCCAAATATCCGTAACCGGATGTTACAATGACGAAATGCTGTGTGTGGTGTCTTGACCCCGGTTGTTGTTCTCTCAGTCGGTGGTAAAAAAACCCGACCGCGAGTATCACAGCGCCTGCTGTCGGAAAAACCTTGTTTTCACCAGAAACGACATTCAGTGCGCCGATTTGAAGATACAGGCCATTGAAAGCAGCACATAGAATGTAAGTGGATGCGCGCGCATCTTCAAAATGGCCGCGGCCACTGTCCCACTTTGACTGTTATGCTAATGATCAAAACATGGATTAAAGGGAGAGTTTCCGGTGACGCTACACAAGATGGCAGCTTAGTAACAGAGCTCCGGGTATCAGCCCATATATTCCCCTAATTTAGTAAGTTTTATACATCTAGATTTATACAAACTGAGTGAATAATGAATGGGGAAAAGAATCAGGGTAAAAAAGGAAAATATGAGTTAAGAAACACCGCTGTTGAACAGAGGAACGAGGAGGACGCGAACGCTGGGAAAACAACAGCAGGACAAGATGGAGGAGGCGGCAACAGCATAGCCCGGTGTCCCGACATGGAGACGGTGGATTCACTTCGCAAAGTTGTGAGTGAAGTTATGACCGCGGGTTTGGCTACAATGCAAGCCGAACTGAAAAAAGATCTCGCTGAATTCCGTATAGGCTTCCGAGAAGATATTAAAAAACAAATGGAGGAGTTTAAGACTGAAATAAACCAGAAAATACAGGATTCGACGGACCGGCTGGACGGAGCAGTGAAACGTGTCGGGGAAATGGAGGAAGGCCTTGCTAATATGGAAAGATGGGACATTGGTGTCAAGGACACTCTTCTTCAACTGCTATCCGACCAACAGGTACTACAAGATAAAGTTTATTTTATGGAAGGGTACTCCAGACGCGAAAACATAAGAATATACTCCACTCCTGAAGGGGCTGAACTGGCGGAGGAGGGGGGCTCCACAATCAAGTTTGTTGAAAATTTGATAAAGACTGAACTTGGGGACTTGGATTTGGGTCAAAACCAGAGCTTAGGAATTATGCGAGCCCACAGGGTCGGACCAAAGCCCCCCGCGACCGCCCCGCCACGCTCTATGGTGATTCGATTTCTTCAATTCACAGTGAAGGAGAGAGTCATCCACACCGCTTGGAAGAAAAAGCCTGGGCCGTGCATTAATGGAAAACGGGTGTATTTCGATCATGATTACGCAGACGAAGTGCAAAAAAAGAGAAAAGAATATGTTCCTGTTAAAAAAGCCCTACTACAGAAGAAGATACGATTTCAAACCCCGATGACCAGAATGAGAGTTGAATTGGACACTGGTGCCGTTGTTTACGACAGCGCACTACAAGCAGCGGAGGACTTGCGGAAGAGAGGAATCGACATCGGTGAGGCGCTGACCCAACTTCTGCCTTGGGAGATAGTGGGACCCAGACGTGCGTCGCAAGGAGCTAAACAGCGCTTTCAACAACAGGTTCGAGAGAGGCTGAGTGAATACCGCAGGACGGACTCTGACGATACAGGAGAAGTTGGAGTCTTGGAGAAACGTCCTGATAAGAGGTGAACGACCTATCTCCGACCTCTTGGAGCACGGTGTGTGATACAGTTAATCATACAAATGATAAATATCCTTTGAATACGTTTAAAAAAGTAATGATTACGGGCTGATACTTGTACTGTGAACTGACGCCACTTTTTTTTTTGCTTGTTCTATCAGCTAGAGAGGGGCCCCACCTAGTGGCCAGATCCCCTCATTACTTTAAAGACATACAGATGTCTTTTATTTCCCTAGGAAATTCTCTGTGTTTTTTTTGTTCCGTTTTATTGTCTTTTTGTTTTTGTTTTCTGCTGAGGTCCGGGCTGTTGTTGTTACAGGTACAATGTATGTTCTTTGAAATGCAGGTTTTTGTTGGAACCACAGGCTTGAGGTCTAGGTTACCTATTTGTTCAAAATCTAGATTACAGGGCTCGCTTGTTGGGGCTGTAGTATTACTCACACAGGGTTCAATGCAAAACAAAATATGAATCTTCAACATTATAACTTATTATCCCTAAATGTAAATGGGTTAAATAGCCCCATTAAGAGGAGCAAAATGATATCAAAAATGAAGAAGGAGAAGATAAATATTGCTTTCTGGCAGGAAACACACCTGTCTGATGCAGAACACGAAAAATTAAAGAAAATGGGGTTTAGGAACACTTATTTCTCCTCATATAAAAACGGTAAAAAAAGAGGGGTTGCTATCCTGATTTCTAACTCAATTCAGTTTGAACTCATATCCAAATTAATTGATAAAGAGGGCAGATATGTTCTATTGAAGGGAAAGTTGGACCAAAAAGAAGTTACTTTATTTAATGTCTATGCTCCCCCGGGCAGTACTATGTCTTTCTACAAAAAAATATTTGATTTGATCGCAGCTGAATCATATGGTACTTTGTTTTTTGGTGGTGACTTAAATGCTACGCTCCATGACTCGGACTCAACAAACAAAAAGAGAAAGAGAACCCCTACAGAAAAACGCATTAAAAAGGTATTAGCAGACTTGGGTTTAATTGATGTGTGGCGTGCCATGCATGGATCAGCCCCAGGGTACACTTTCTTTAGTGCAAGGCATTCTGTTCATACAAGACTAGATTATATATTTGTGTTCAATGCAGACTTGCACAGGTTGAAGGAGTGCAGAGTGGGCCAGAGAGACCTTTCTGATCACTCAGGGGTATACCTGACTTTTCATTTAGATGGTAGAAGGAGAAAAACACTTTGGAGAATGAATACCAGCCTTTTAAATAATGCTGTATTTAGAGAAGAAATGGAATCAGACCTAACTGAATATTTACAGGATAATGACAGGGGAGACGTGGACCCAGGTATATTGTGGGATGCAGCTAAAGCGGTTCTCAGAGGGAAAATTATAGCCCGAACAGCTAGGATAAAAAAGGCAAAGGCTGAACATTTTTCGAAACTACAAGAACAACTGAGGGAGTTAGAACAAGCGCATGTTACAAACAAGGAACCTACAATAAAAAACCAAATAAAAAATATTAAACAAGAAATAGACAAAGTACTGAGTGAAGAAGTGGAAAAAAATCTAAGATTTATGAAGCAAAGATATTACGAGGCTGGCCCTAAGGCGTCGAGGCTTTTAGCCTGGAGGCTTAGAAAACAACAGGCCGAAAACACCATATATAAAATTAGAGACCCAGTTACAAATAAAATTACCAGTAATATGGATAGCATACAGAATGCATTTGAAACACATTTTAAATCACTATACTCCCAACCGGACAGGGCAGATAAACAAACAATTGTTGATTTTTTGGAATCACTAGACCTCCCCTCAATTGACACAATGATGAATAAAAAACTAATTTCACCAATAACACAAGAAGAAATAGATGAAGCCATTTCTAGCCTAAACTCCAATAAATCCCCTGGCACTGATGGATTTCCACCTGAGTGGTATAAGGCTATGAGGGAACACTTACTCCCCCTACTGCAGAAGTGTTTTAATTTCACGTTAAAGGAAAGTCATCTTCCACCATCGTGGAATGAAGCCTTTATATCTGTTATCCCCAAGGAAGGAAAGGATAAAACGGAATGTGGGAATTATAGACCCATAAGTGTGTTAAACACAGATTATAAGCTATATACCTCAATTTTAACAAGGAGGATGGAGGAGGCAATGACATTTCTCATCGATGAGGACCAATCGGGTTTTTTTGAAAACTAGGCAAACCCAAGATAATATAAGGAGGGCTTTACATGTTATTGAGCAGATTAATAATGAAAAATCCAGCGCTATCGTAATCAGTCTGGATGCTAGAGCTGCCTTCGACAGCGTGGATTGGGGCTTCCTCTACTTAGTAATGCACAGATTTGGTTTTTGTGAGGGTTTTATACAACGCATTCAAGCACTCTATTCTTCCCCTACAGCAAGGATAAAAATAAATGGTAGTCTTTCCGATCCCATAGCCCTGGAACGTGGATGCCGTCAGGGCTGCCCAAGCAGTCCGAGCCTCTTCAATCTTTTCATCGAGCCGCTGGCCCAAGCAATTAGAGAGGAAATAAGATTAAAGGGGATATCCATAGGTGGAGAAGAATATAAAATCGGGTTGTATGCTGATGATGTCCTTGTCACAATCATGGACCCAGGTTCGGGGCTACCTACACTGATGGAAATATTGGAAACATATGGTTCTTACTCAGGGTATGCCCTTAATGTAAATAAAACCCAGGTATTGACATTCAATTACAATCCTACACAAGAAAACATAACAAAATACAATTTTAATTGGTATTCATCTCATATTAAATATCTAGGTGTGAATTTGCCCAAGGACCTGCCGCAATTGTTTGACGTAAATTACAAAGGTGCAACGGAAAAAATGTATGATGATCTTGGCAGGTGGAGCGTGCTTCCTCTCGATTTAGGTGGCAGAATAAGAGCAGTCAAAATGGTAATTTTACCCAGATTACTATACCTTTTTTTGTCACTGCCAGTGGAAATACCTTTAAAACAATTCAGGGAATGGAATAAACATATCTCACGTTTTATTTGGGATAAAAAAAGGCCAAGGGTGAAATTTTCTACCTTACAACTGCCCCGAGAGAGAGGAGGCATGTCTCTCCCATCTTTAAGGGACTATTGTCTAGCAGCTCAGCTAAGACCCTTGGTATATTGGTGTAACCGACCCTACATTGCAAAATGGAAAAGCATAGAGTTATCCCTGATGGATATACCAATACAGTCACTATTGGGTTGCACTGACAGAGAGAAAGGACTGTTTCAGACGAGGAGTCAGTGGGTAAATTTATCGTTCAAAATATGGCTGGAAGTTGTTAAACGCTTCCATCTTCAGAGGGAGGCAAAACTTTTAAGATGGCCAGCATATGACCCTGACTTCATACCAGCAGTATTAGACAATAGATACAAACAATGGCACCACAATGGCATCACCTCTATATGTACTATGATTAGAAATGGAGATATTGATAGTTTTGAAAACTTAAAGCAGAAATATGGGTTGGCTAACCAGGACTTTTTTTAGATACTTGCAGGTAAGGGATTATTTTGGTAAAAAGGTAAAAGGGTCTACTCCAGGTATTACAACAAGTCTAATCACTATATTTACAAATGCTTATGGCTCAGGAAGTAATAGGGGTCTTGTGAGTAAACTATATAATGGACTTATGTCGTTGAAAAAGGATTCTACAATGTATGTGAAAGAGAGATGGGAAAAAGAGATGGGCATTGATATAAGTGATGAAGTATGGATGAATACATGGAAAACGCAATCAACGACCACTAATTCCTTGATTTGGAGAGACTTTTGTTGGAAAAACCAGATTCGCTTCTTTATTACTCCAAAACAGAAGTCCAAACAGACTGGCAACCATATGGACTGTTGGAGAGAATGTGGAGATACAGTGGTTGATCATGCACATGTCTTTTGGTCTTGTCCTGTAATTCAACCATTTTGGAAGGAAGTGACAACACTTATCTCAAACATTATGGGTTTTGGAATAGATGATACATTCACATCTTTGTACCTAGGACAACTCCCAGATGGGCTAAATCAGGATGACTCCTACTTACTTAAGATTTTACTTGTAGCAAGCAAAAAAGCTATTACAAGAAATTGGTTACAAAAGAATTGTCCTACTGCTGACCTATTTATCAACATTGTGAAACAACTACATCTCCTAGAACAGATGACCTATTCTCTAAGACTGCAAAAAGAGCTGGGTGAAAGAAGATGGGAGAAATGGATAGAGTATTTAGCTGGGGGGGCGGATATGGAGTGAATATGGGCTGTGTCTTTCCGGTTGTCAATGAATCCAAGTCTGTAATATGTATTGTTGTTGCTTGTTGCTGTACATCCCGTGACCTCGTTTGTTTGTTTGTTTGTTTGTTTTGTTTTTTATTATTATTCTGTTTCTTCTGTTGATGTTTTTGTTTTAATGTATGCCTTGTTTGTCTTTTGTGTCTCTTGCTTATTCAAAAATTCAAAAAATAAAGAGTTTAAAAAAAAAAAAAACATGGATTAAAGAATATACCCTGGAAAACGTAGCCTACGGTTCTGGCAGGCTTGACGATTCATTTAATCCTACGGTTACTACAGTTCTGGCGGGCTCCGTGTTAAGAACAACATCAGCTAAAACGAATACAATTAGAGTAGGTTTGGTCTATGGCCATATTAGGCATTTCATTTAAATTTAGCTTAAAAATTATGCCAGGAGCACTGTTCATTACATTCAACTGATGTGTGGTACAATGCAAGCCCCAGAGAGAGCTGAATTTTCTACATAATAAGCACTGGTAAATCACATGCAGAGTTGGACAACTGCCTGTACAATTATTCTCAGCACGGCTACATGTCTCTTAGGACATCTGGGCATAAGCATTATTTTCTGTTGTTTCTTAATGTTTGCATTCTTGATCCAATAAAATGTTGCCAGCAAAAATCTAACGAACTAATATGCAAGTTTAATTTCTGAAACCTATTCCCTTATGTAGGGGAATACCAAGTACAAACAACAAATTACTCTATATTCCCATAGTAATTTTGCTATAGAGAGTTTGTTTAGTAACAGGGTCTCCCTGTCTCTGCAGCTCTTTAAAGAGACTAGACCGGTGCCCGGCTGTAGAGCACCGAGTCGGTAACGATGGAAGTTTGCCCCACCCGGCCAGAGCCATAGAGTAAGACAACTCTGTTCACTTCATGGGGCCAGTCCAATGGCGGCTCTTCTACATAGACTTCTGTTGAATGGGGACAAGTCCTGGACCGGAAGTTGGCAGAAATGCATTGGACTCAGGCACCAGCCCAGCTTTAATGATCTTAAATCCCTTTATTTTAGATTGTTTTTTTTAGTAATAGTACAACATAAACATTACAGAGACTTTAGTTCTTGAAGCGAATGTATTTCAAACTCCAGCTTGTCACCGTTCAGGCTGCATGAACAGCGCTCGAGCGCTCAGTTTTCTGCCCCCTCAATGTCCTAACTCTGTTTTAGTCTATGGCTCTGCACCCGTTGCACCCGTGTCAGAGTACCCGCGCACGCATCTGTCTGTGTCCCTTTTCTACCCATATGGAGATGTCTGTAACTGTCTCTCTGTGTCCCATTATTCTGAGTTCTGTTTCAGGCATGCCCAAATATGAAGTGTTGTGATGTCAGAACAGGCCAGCTTCATATATGTAAATATATGGTATTAGAGCTGTCAGAATTGGCCAAAAAGGACTTGAATATTCTTTTTAAAACACTGATCCATGTCAGGCGCAATTTGGGGTTCAGTGTCTTGTTCAAGGACACTTCAGCACTAACTCTGGGGGAGCCCGGGTTCGAACAGGCAACCTTGCGGTTGCCATCCAGCCGCTCTACCCCTGAGCCACCGCCGCCCTGAAAGTTTGAGAACTAGTGATTTACAGTAGAAGGCATTTGTAGGGTGTGTGCATGGTTGATAGTGAGTGAACGTATTATGTGCTATAGGGCTAATAGCGTAGCTTTAACTGTATATTTCCACCCCCATGCTGCGTCATTGGAGTCATTGTAATGCACGGTGAGAGCGTGGTGCTGGTAAATGCTAAGCCTGGTGATCCTCGAAGGTTGCCCTTTACACAGCCAAGTGTCAGTGAACCTAGTCGACTGTGCCGCTATTCCCTCAGCGGTCCTGCATGAGCGGCGTACTGTCTCTAAGGACATTTGTAAGGTGAAAACTTTTGCGGAAATTTGAAACAAACAGATCAGAAGAAGCAATCACTACTTGTTTGTTTCCTTACTCTTCCTTGAACACAAAGGGCAGCACTGTTACAGTACATGACTAAATAAGAATGCATGATTTCAAATAGTACTGAAATTAGTAAAAACATGAAATACGTTTTCAGGTCACGATTCCAATTTCATTCATTCAGGAGAAAGAACTCATACAGAATAAACGGGTGAAATTGGAGGTGATGAAACAAAACAACGAGCTAACAAAATTAAATTGGAACACTATAAAATTGAAGCTGATGAATGGTTTTTTTCTCTAGTCACACACACACACACACACACACACACACACACACACACACACACACACACACACACACACACACACACACACACACACACACACACACACACACACACACACACACACACACACACACACACACACACACACACACACACACACACACACACACACACACTTCCATTTCCCTAAACCATTAAGGGCCAAGGACATGGCCAGTCAAAGTGATAGATTCTCTGCATTGATGTTCCCCCCCCCCCCCTCTCTTTGCAGCGCTGATCCTGCAGGGCCAAAAGCAGCACAGAACAGACAGTGCTGCTCCCTTTGATTAGTCTATTGCCCTAAGTAGCTGGTGACATGACACAGGAAGTAGATGCAGATGTCTGTCACATGCCGTTAAGCTCTCCCCTACACATTCAGCACAGTGTTACATTTCATTGGGCGGCTGTGGCTCAGGAGGTAGAGCAGGTCGTCCAATGATCCATGGGTCGGCGGTTCGAATCCCGGCTCCTCCTGTCTACATGTCGAAGTGTCCTTGGGCAAGACACTGAACCCCAAATTGCTCCCGATGTGCTGGTTGGTACCTTGCATGGCTTCCGCCGCCATCGGTGTATGAATGTGTGTGTGAATGGGTGAATGTAATGCACAATCTATGTAAAGCGCCTTGGATAAAGGCGCTATATAAATGCACCATTTACCATTTACCATTGGCAATGTTTGTCCGACTCCTCGACCGGCTCCCTCCCCATCAGTTGGCCCATGTTCAAACGTGGCTGGACGCGTTTGACGCCTGCATGGCTCCTCCGTTTTCAAAATCCCGAGTGTCCACGTTCTCCCACCAGGCCGAATCCTCCTTCAAAGCCCAACGAGGCAGTCCACTGAGAAACGAGCGGCGTGCCTAGGGTGTGATGAAGTGGATCTCCTCCTATACATGTCCTCCCACGGCGTCCCTGGCGGGCGGCTTCGCATTGAGTCACGCTGTCACGCTGCCACGGGGAGCGTCAAGTCTCGCATACGTCCTCATAAAAGGTGTCACTCATTCGCACCGGTGTCCCGAGGGGCTGTCCTCCTCCTCCTCCTCCTGCACTTTCAGCAGCTCAAATGATGTCAAAGTCCCACGGCACACGATATGCTATATGACAAATGTTCTAATCATACCAGGTTATCAATGGGCCACACGGTATAGGAGGGCAATTTTGAGGATGTGACAGATTTGCGAAGTGACTGATTGACAAAGGCCATTATGATAAAAAAAAAAAGAAAAAAAACTGTCACCAGCCCTGTCTGACATGTCCCCGTCATGTGCCTTCTGTGAAAGCTGAAAGAACTATAATATTCATACTGTTAACTTGACGATGATGGCAGGTTGTGAAATAATCTATGAAATGGCAGACCTCTGCTCTTTTGTCAGTCATAATGTCCCATGATGAACAAAGCATGGACAAATCGATCACCTGGCTGACATGGCTCTTAAACACTTAAACCCAAAATACTTTGTGAGGTCCATATCCCCCCCTCCTTTTGTCCCTACACCAAATCTCTTCGCCAATAATAGCCAACACAACACATCGCAACACATCGCAAAGTGATTTATGCCTATTACGACTACGAGACACCCAGAATAGGGTCACTAGGGTTCAAGTCGTTATAACGCAGGGCCAAATCACGGGGGCGTGATGTAGTATAGGTACACAAGTACACAATATATATCAATGTTTTTCTTCATAATGATGCTCATCCCCTGCTGAGCTACAATGAATCATTATTTGCCACATCTGCAGCCTCAAGGACAGCTAAATTATTGTCTGCCTGGTCCAGCGTATAGGATGATTAGAGCTCTCATTAAGAGTGCAGTCGGTGTGTATAAATCCCATGTGACAGTGAGGTTAAACATGCGTATAGGGGAAGCACAGACGGAGCGTGGAGATGTAACGTCTGTAATGTCTGTCTCCGGAGTTTACAACTGCCGCTATACGAGAGGATGAGGGCACCCCTGTAAAACTGCTTTATGACTCTGTCAATAGTCCGTGTGTACTCTGTTTCAGTGTCAATGTGCACCCTTAACGCCTGATGACAAATTGTTACGCCCGTATATCACTTGTGTATATCACTTGGGTATATCAATTGGGTCCTTTTCTTTTTGTTTTCAGTCTGTGCATCAGCCGTTTAGGCAAAAGGTCTTTGTCAGAGTGTGAGAGTTAATGCCAAATGGTTTATTGTATTTGAGTGTAGGGCTGCCACTCAAGTATCTTCCCATAGGGATTATTCTAGGGATTTCTTTTCTGATGAATCAAATAATCGAGAAGCATATTTTGTGGGATATCTCTCTGTTTTCCCCAACATTAATCAATTAATAATGAATCAATGAATGACAAAAAAATGAAATTAGGCTACTTTATTGATTTAAATATATATATATAATTAAACAAATTGTTTGCACTCCTATTTGAGAAAATAGGGACAAAACGAACGTCGTCAAAGAGAAGCCAAGCCATTATTGATCCTATCTTGTTTCATGAGCATCAGAGAGTTTAGTAATGTTTGCATTTGTGTATGCTTGTGTACATACTGATACTGTATATATACAGTACATGTGCCTATCCCAGAGAGAGCGAGAGAGAGAGAGAGAGAGAGAGAGAGAGAGAGAGAGAGAGAGAGAGAGAGAGCCAGTCATGGCGTCTGACAGAGAGAGGAGACTCAGCTTGCTAGATTAAAATGATATACAGTGCAGGGAGCAAACCTGTGTGGCTATCTGGGACCACAATGATCTGCTTCCTTTGACCCGCTTCAACGCTGACCTTTGCTCCGCCCACGTTTTCAACATCCATCATTCTCAACATTAGGTCGAGGACGGGTCAAGCCTATTTTCCCTCACCTGCACAAGGCGGGAACACCTGCTCAGTAACACACAGCCAGAGTGAGGGAAGGGAGCAGGGCCCGGGAGGTGGGAGGCATATCATGCACTCGGTCACCTTTCTAATACAAACAATATTCAATTAACAAAATTGCCAAAAGCTTTAGAGTAAGCATTTTACAAAACATGTTAATTTACTGCTCCCTCGTTTCGGCCGCTGAAATATAATTAGAAAATGACAATTTATTGTAGGATAATTAGTATTTAATGAGCTGTTGCAAACTACTTGAGTGAAGCATCATGCTGACCACACTGCCTGTGAGTTCCCCAGTTAGAGAAAGTTGGATTTGATCTCGACCAAGCCTCACAAATAACCCATTTCCATATTAATTCGTTAAACATATGACTTCAGGAATTACAGACTGAAGAAGCAGTCTATAATTATCATTATAGACTGCTAATTATAGCATTTATACATTGCATCAGATTCACCAAATTTTTTGATTGCCCCGTTGCCAAGTGAGTCTTTGCTACCGATTGGTCAGCATGTGCTCTGGACCTAGAATTTGGATTTTGCTGATCCAGAAAATAAAATTAAGGAGAAGAGCTGTGACAGCCCTGTCAGGCACTGCAAAACTGAAATGAAACAAATCATGCTGCTAACAAGCAGATACAAACAAGACTGGAAAGTCTGGGGGGAAAAAAGAAAAGACAAAAGAGATTACATAAAAACTGCTGAACCAACAGAAAGAGAAACTACATCCAGAGGACACTGTATTTCAGATTCATACTTTATACTGTACATTCAAATTACCATGTAATTGACAGATTGTAGTTATGCAGAAGAAAGGCAAAGGCACAGTGCAAGACAGTATCCAGCCAGCTGCTCATGATAAGTATTTTTAAAAACAAAGTACTGCCGGGAATCTAATGCTCCGAATGGGGGTGAGTACTTTGCCCACCACTCCCAAGCAGGCACACAGGTTACAGCTAGCATATAAAGCCCAAGACAAGCATTTCACTCTTATGATGTCATCATTTCATTGTATAGTTTCATATTTGATAGGAACAAGAAAGGACTAACCAGAACAAGGTCATAAAAACTAAATTAATTGTCACCATGTCTAAAAGCGTATCTCTGCAAAACATCACAGACTAGAAAAAGTGCCCTTCTGGGCACAGGTCTCCACCAGGAGGATAGGACTGTGTGAGATGTTTGGCAAAATGTTTAGGAGTAATATAAACATGTTTGCCTTTTTGTTCCAAAAATGTGTTTTGCAAAAATCAACCTGTTGGTGGCGCTATAACAGGCCAATGTGAAAAGGGTGGGATATATTCCTCAGCCTAGTAAGAAAATGTGTGAAAGATTTCACGTAAATTGCATGCTGCGTTCATGATTTGAGGCTTTTGTTCAAAACGGGGCAATCTTGCAAACTGTGAAAGCCAATTATAGCCAATTAGGATGGAATATGAAATATCGGACAGATCCGACTTGAGCACATGACCATAGAGATACTGTGTAACGATTTGTGAGATTTTTGGACAGAATCTGGAGGAGTAATATCAAAAAATGTGTTTTACAAAAGTCGGCCTCCTGGTGGCGCTATAAAAGGCATATGCGGAAAATGCAGGTCAAAGGTTTGTCCTTGGCCTCTAGGGAGTGTGCATGCAACGTTTCACGCAGATCGGTGCAGTTTTAGGTAAAACATGTGAAAAGCTGCCTCATGGTGGCGCTATAACAGGCCGTTCTGGAAAATGCGGGGCAGAGGTTCATCGTTGGCATCCAGGGAGTGTGTGTGCAAAGTTTGGCATCGACCAGGTTAACGGTGCCGGAGATTAGCTGGTAACAGACGGACGGAAGGACGGACACACACACACACGGACACACACACACACACGGACGGAGTGCAAAACATACTCTCTCCCCATGCCTTCGGCCTGGTGGAGACAATTAGTGCCACGGTAGCCTGTGTGATTTCTGGTCTAGAGGGAAGGATTCAAATTTTCCGGTGGATCCTTTGGGTTCACCGATCTGTGTAACCGCCCTGCCCCACCTCCTGCTCTGCTCCCCTCCGCTAGAACACAGCGGAGAACACTGTCACCAAATTTGGACCCCTTTGCAGTTAGCGAAAATACAACATTCACTCCCACTCCTATGCCACTTTTACTGGCTCGTTCAACTAGACCTTTTTTTTGAGTGGTGCAACCATAGGGTGCAGCACTCCAATGCCCAGCTACTGTATGTGTGTCCCTTTGTATACGTGTATGTATGCGTGTCTGTTTAGAGTACCAACAGGTGATAAAGTGGCGCTGTTGAGCTTCACACTGTGCACAGGTGCATGATGGGAAGTGAGTTTTTAGCAGCCATTACGTGATTTTGGGTGTGACAGTACAGTACAGTACAGTACAGTACAGTACAGTACAGTACAGTACAGGGACCCCCTGGGGACCCCCACACGGTCATTTCTCAACCGTTCCGGATGCGGGGCGGCTCACTGGAACCAGGCCGGCACCCTGGGCGCGTCCCTGTGGGTCTGGAACTTCCGGGGACCCCCACACAGAGTTGCACCACTCTCTTTTGAAAACAAAACGACTACGGCTAGGGCCATGCGGCTATCTGATTTCAAGCCTTTGGAGCAGGGGTGGATTCCCAGGCGGGCCTGCATGGTAGTGTGGTAGCAGTAGTGTTGCATTCTGGCCGTGATGTGTGGCAGACACAGCTGATCGCTCTACCACTCTAAATTCCACCTGACATTTCAGCCGCGTGCCAGAATCAGACTCGTCTCATTCTTTCCACATGCCACATGATTGCGTCATCCACTGTTCATTATCTGGAGAGTTCTGGAGAGTTTTCCTCGTGTTCAGAAATATCAACTAATGGAAAAGTATGAGCGCACACCAGTAGTGGCGAGGTGCTGACCACAGGAGATAATAAAGAAACTAAAGAAAAGAGGATGCACAGCTCGTAGTCACGATGCTAGAAACTTTAATAAACCAACGTTTCGGCAAGCAGGTTGCCTTCTTCAGGGTACAGAAATATCAACTGACATTGACATATGTCCAAGATGAAATCCAATCCAATTCTGTTGCTTGGGGCAGATTTTAAAAAACGTACATCTCTGAACCGCACGTTCTCTGAATCCGCTGGCGGTGACCTGCTTCAGAGATGACCTTTGCCCTCCCTATGTTTTCAACATCCATCATTTTCAACACCAGGTTGAGGGAAGGGCAACCCTATTTTCCCTCCGCGGCACACCGGAGATTAAAAGGGTGAGTGAAGAGTCTTGTTGGCCTGCTGTGTCTGTACCTCCCCATCTAGATCAAAGTGGACGCTCTTAGATTTTGTGTCTGGCCTCGCTATTCTTTTCATCTGAGATACAGTATATGCACTCGAAAGGCCTGGGCCTCAATCACACCTGACTCCACGAGGCACAATCATGCCGTTTCCCCATTCTCCACCTTTCTCACTCAGGTCACGGCCTTTCATTGATAGGGAATGTCAGTCATGTGCAACATATATCTTGAACGTCTGAGATTTGACTTTTTTTGAGGGGCGCTAGCCCCTCCTATGACCAACATTGAGGTTTTGTGTAAACGCAAACATTGAATGCCATTGACAATGAATTGCCACCTTTGGGTGTTTGTGTAAACTGTATAGACAGTATAGATTGGCCAGAATTAGATGATGCATGAAATGTGATTTTTGTATCCTTTAATCTCTTCTGATTCTCTCTCCACACACACACACACACACACACACACACACACACACACACACACACACACACACACACACACACACACACACACACACACACACACACACACACACACACACACACACACACACACACACACACACACACACACACACACACACACACACACACACACACACACACACACACACACACACACAGTTCGCATATCACAGTGTCGGCCACACACAGTGTACCGTAGCTCATTTTCCTCATTGAATAATACATGAATTGAAATAGACCCAACTCGTTTTGGGTCCTAACCCAGTAAACCCACACTTTGAGAAAGGACAGGGCACTGTCGGATTACAGTTGAAGCATGTGCACCCCTGGAGAGGATCGCCCAGCACCGAACCAGCTGGAAGGAATTCATGAAGGACCTATATGCTCCCCAAAGAGCAACGCGGTTTAAGTCAAGTCACGTGCAGCCCTGCAGGCCCAACACACCACAATTCCTGCCCGTCTTCTCTCCCTGCACACTCTCCCAATAAATACGACTAAAAGAGTCTAAAAGCTCATGGCTGGGGGCAACTGCACATACAGTACCTTGTGAATATTGGAGTATGGGGTGGTGGTGGTGGAGGAAAAGCCATGGGTTTACCAAAATAAGGAGATTCATACTCCGGGGAGCATGAGATCTCTCTCTCTCGCTCATAGCAAACCGTAGTTTTCAAGATATATTGTTTGGGACCAAAATGTCAGATGTTTCCGACACTGCTATCCTTAGTTAGTGGGGCTATAAATACAAGAGGTACGTGGCCCACTCTCCTTAAAAAGAAAATATCCATACTAAGCATAATACGGAACGGAATAAACTACAATCTGATGACACAGTTAATTAGTAAATAATGTAGAGGTAGAGAAATAGGACAGCAGACAGAGGAAAATAGACCTGCAGTTTCAAATCGGAGTTGAATCAAATCCACAGGACATACAGTAGCAATGAGAGGTGCTCCTTTGGCTATTATGAGCTCATCTAGATGGAATGAATACTTGAAGTCTGATGCTATAGACCAGGGGTTCTCAACCCGTGGGTCGCGACCCCTCGGGGGGTCGCCAAATTATTTTAGGGGGTCCCCAAATTATTTAAAAAAAATATATATATATATATATATATATATATATTTTTTTTTTCACGATTTTTAAAAAATAGCAGACCTACAAGCTCGTAGCGCGCCACTCGGTGGCGCGCTATGAGCTTGTAGATCTGCTATTTTTCAATAGCTAAATTATAACAATGCTTAAAACACCAAAAGGGGTTCCCGCCCAAAATGGTTTAAGGTTATTGTAGCAGTCAATTTATATTGGGGGTCGGGAGGGGGCGGGGCGGGGGTCCCGAGACGTTGCCAAAGCATTTCCGGGGGTCCCCGGCCAAAAACGTTGAGAACCCCTGCTATAGACACTCATGGAGGGTAGGTGTTGGATTGGAGTCGCCCTTGGTTGAAATTGGTGTTGGAGTGATTAATCCGTGTCTAAACCGCCCTGCTTCGTCAGCCTCACTCACACTTGAGATAAATCAGGCCAGGCTGGTCTTTAACGAGGGGACTGATGCTAAAGTCTCCCTCCCAACCTCATTAACCTGTCGGTGAAAAAAAGGGCACAGGAAGGGAGACCATTGATTGTGCCTTAATCTCTCACTTCTAACATGCTTCGTAGAGGTAGGACTAATTGGATGGAGGGGGCTTTGCTTAGGGTAAATGAAACCTCATTTATCAAATGGTTAAAACTTGAACAATGCCTACGCCGTCCTACTAATTTCAAGTCAAAGCAGCACGTGCAAATACCACTCCAAATACCACTCCATCAGGGATGAGAGTGGTAGTGAAAGAAAAGGTGTTGTTTTTATGCCAAGCACGCAACGCATCACGTTGTAAGCTTGGAGATCAGCTATTTTCGGCGAAGAGATTTGGTGTAGGTCGAAAGAGGAGGGGACCAAGTATGGACCCCTTGGGGACACCCGTCAACAAATTATAGGGTTTAAGTGGTCATGGGAAAACGTCCGTGTGGAATGACATGGAATTATTAAATTGTGGAGGTATTTGTGTCAAAGTCAAGGTCAAAGGTCATGAGGGCAAAATAGCTCACCATGTATTTATTCTGTGGGCAGGCAGTGTTTGTGTCCGGCACCACTTGCTTATGGATGAGATTTTCTCAATACTTTGACTAAACCATGAGTAGCCTCGGTACCAGGATTTCATTTTCGTCGGCGCAAAAAATGAAAGCCTGGAGGAACGCATTGGCCGCTCTGGTCTAGAAGTGGGAGTCAACCCTTCCGGGTGGGCGTCGCTCCAAATGGGAGAAGATGGGCCGGGGGTGACCGACAGATCGGTGAGATCCCTCTAGACCAGAAACCCAAAAAACACATTAGCTCAGGCTAAACTATGAGTGATAGTGGTTGTAAATGAATTCATAACAGTGTGATCAAGAAGTGCAAAGAGAGTCTGGCCTCTGTTCCACGATGGTTTCCCAGAGAGATATTTCTTCTGTTTTGTTTTCTGATGATATGTGTTAAGACTGTAGTCGTAATTGAATTTGTGTGATGTATGTTATTGTTTGTAGTTTTGTAGAGTTATTTAACTTAAACGCCCAATGCATTCTCAATGGCAATAGCACAAACTTTGGCATGCTACTAGTCCTACAATGTAGGACTTTCCCTGGACCTTTTAGCCGCTAGAAGGTCCAGGGAAAGGCCTACATACTCTCCAAGAGTTGGGAAAGAACATATCAAGAGAGTGGAGTGGTAGGCCCTTGGATTGACCAGTGGATGCAATGTACCCCACTTTGAGGTGTCACGTCTTAGGCCTAGATTTAGGGTAGGAGCAGTCACATTGTAGCCATACTGTATATCTCTCAAACTTTGAATATTGAGACAATACAGTAAAGTTTCTTTATAAGAAAGTAATTTGTCTTTGTGGCTGCTTGGGACTTAAGACCTTTTCTTTTTGTGTCTTAAACACTCCAAGACTGTATTTTTATAATGCAGTATTCAATTCACACTCTCTAAATGGCACTATTGTATTTGCCAATATAATTTGAACCCTGCCATTTGATGAGTTGAGTTTTTGACAGCATGCGTTTTCCCTCCGTTTTCAGCCTCATGGTTGTCTTGCACTGCTTTATTGTGGTTGTTTTTTTTAAATTGTCCATACAATCTGCAAAAGTTTCAACACTGTATCAAATTCATACAATTATGAATTGTATAAATAAAGTATTTATAAACTACACATTTCCAAATAAATCGGTATGTTTCGATGATACCAATTTATGTACGGTCAACAGTTCCTATACCTCTGTTGCTCACCATCGGTGGAGTCTATGGTTTGAATAGGCCACAGTGCAACAGGTTGGGCAGAGTGTATGTATGCGAACACAATTGGCTGTATTTGGGGGAGGGAAGCGGGCGGTGGGGGTAGAGGCTGATCTTTGTTGCTACACACACTCTTACAGGCTGGAGAGGGCGTGAATGGCATGATTAATTGGCATAACGAATACATTGCAATGGAGAAAATGGTGTTAAAAAATGCCATTATTGGCTTATTAATAAAAGGGAAACCACATCAACCCAATCCTGTCATTTCTGATTTCCTGATAATAGGCCATACGGCATCTCCCCTTAACAATAAATCACAGTACGGCCTCTTGCACCTGCATACGTTAGTGACACGCTGTATCGCTACAACGCTTGCTTGTAATTTACGGTCACGGAATACCGGTCCATTACTCACCTCAAGTACAAAATAAAAATAAAATAAAAACTCAGCTGGTTCCAACTTCCAAGGCATTCACCCACCGTGTTCCACTGTTGTGGAAATATTCTTGCCGGCCTAGATTAGGGATTCTAGGAATGTGTGTGGTGGACAGTAATGCCTTGTGAATTAACGATTCTATTTTTAAAATAATACAAGTAGCAGATGCACAAACACACAACCCATCACAATGCAATGTGTTGTGAACAAAGTTCTTAAATACTTTAAATACTCAAATGTATTTATTATGAAAATGTCTAGACAATGTCTACAATGTCTAGACATTGTCTACAATGTCTGTACTGGATCTGGATACGTAAGTATTATTAATTAGACAAAGTCACAAATTACATCCAAACTTTGGATGGCTGAGGATCACCAAGGACAGCGCTCCTAGATTCCAACTTATGGAGGTTTAAAAATCCTGCTTTGAACCGAGGTAAAATGGAGAGGAGTTGTAACGTCCCATAGCTGGTGGTGACGGAGGCGTTGCATAGCAACCGGATCAATGTTAAAAGCTGCTGTGGGGCTCAAGCACTATATACACACAGAGTATACGAGGGGGTACGAACATGCTCATACCTGGCTGATAACGTCCCACAGCTGGGGGGTACGAATATATTCGGTACGAATATATTCGTTATTCCGAATATATTCAGTACGAATATATTCATACCTCGCAGAGAAATAATTAAAAGTACTTTTACTTTAACTCAAATTTGAATACACACCTTCACTTGCAGTTGAGAAATATTTGACCAGGAGTATCTAAACTTTGACTCAAGTATTATGTCAAAGCTTTGTCCGCCTATGGCACAATGTGTAGGCTATACCCGCAACAACAGCAACAACAACCAAATGTCCTGCGTCTCTCCTTCCTGCATAATATCCTCCGGGGATCCTGTTGCCCCTGAATTGTCTCCCGTTGCCCTTACCGTTGGTCTGCTGCTCTGCCACTCCCCCGGCTCTGCAATTTCATCGGTGACCCTGCCCTATGCCTCCTTCCTCCTGCTCCATCCCGCTGGTTCTAAATTGCTTTGTTCTCTCCTTTGAAACTGTATACAGGTATATAGCTGGTTTCAACAGTCTATTTTTTGCCAGGATACATGAGAACCCTCAGGGTAAAAAAATATTTAAAGGCGTATACATAAGTCATACATGGACATTACATTACACGGTACAACGGTGCACGGCCCACTGTACACATTACATTAGACATAACATAGTCCATAGCTAAGAAACATCTCTAACATAAAATGTAATCTTGATCTAGAAAAATTTACTCACATACTTTAAGGACAACTTTGTTTTAGGTTGTCATTAGAGAAAGTAAAAGACGAGTGTTAAACTTTTTTCATTCGCTGCATTCTTTCGTTTTAACGATTTTATAGCTGATTTTGACAGGGGGATGGGGGCATTCGAACAAGTGGCTAAATATGAATTAGTAATTTCTTTATTATTATTTACTATAGTCCCATTAGACGCCAGGAAATTACATCTGGCCACAAAAGATCATGGGATCTATTGAATGTGAAGGGAGACAAACAGACATGTTGAGCCTATGACACACAGTATGGCAGCCCCCTTTAGTCAGTTGTTCATTGAGACACACGAAAAACAACTACTATGGCCAGATGTAATTTCCTGAGGTTTAGGACTATAGTAAAAAAACATATTTTACTTTCTCTAATAACAACCTAAAATATGAACCTTGGTTGAAAAAGCTGTCACAGCACATTCCAATTTTCAATACTTTTACTTATACCCCACTACATCTCAGAAGAAAATATTGTACTTTACTACACTACAATTATATGAAAACTAGTTTCTTTGTAGATTTTGATTATTATTACAAAACACAATAACCACTTCAGCCCTATACGTATCAGCCATTTGAAAATAGAAGATCAACTATCGATGTGACGCATTGTGAGCTTGTGGATCGACTATTTTCAAAACATTTTGTGTACATTTTGAACTTGTGAAATATGGGACATTGTGCACAATGAGTACTTTTACATTTGGTAATTTTAATTTATTATGTTGATTTTAATACGGGACTTTCTGTATATCTACATTGCAGAATTGATATTTGTCTTAAGTAAAACATATGAGTACTTCTTCCATCACTGGTTTTATCTCCTCCCATCTAAATTACTGCAACCCTATATACTTTGTCCTCATAAAGAATAACCTATCCCGTTCCCATTTAGTTCAGAACGCAGCAGCCAGGCTGTTAACTAAAACCAGAAGAAGAGCACATTAATGTATGCCAAGTCTTTCAGAAGATTTTATTCATTACTTTTAAGGCACGGCTTGGTCTAGCCCCTTCCTACATAAAAGACCTTAAGTTTTAACCCCATATGAGTGCATGCCGACATCCTTGAGCAGAGCCTTTCTAGTCATTTCAAAGTCTAGTCTGAAGACAATAAAGTTGGTCAACTTGGGACATTGCCTCCTAAGGCCCCTGGAATGACCTGCATGAGGAGGTCAGGCTTGGAAGTTCAGTGTTCTCTTATATAAATAACTTCATAAACCATACATGTATAGACTTCCTTTGACTAGCAGTTTGCAGTCTGTTTTCATGATCTCCTCTTTGTATGCAGTATTATGTGCCTCGCACACTTTTAACATTTTATGCCCTTTTATTATGTTTCTCACACAAATTGTCCTCTGTTTTTTATCTTGGATGCTGTGCAAAGTGCTTTGTAAGTCTGTTTTAAAAAGTGCTCGTTAAGACCCCCAAATGTCTAGGGGATGAGGGGATAAACTCTAAAACAAAACCAGAGAAAAAGGAGCCGAAGTCAACAAAAGTGCATACTAGGGAAGAATGTATTAAAAATGTAGGGTAGCCTATTATCAGCAATAAAACTGCAAAACAATGATAAAGAAAGAAATAACACATGCATGCACGCACTCCCTTAAAAAGGGAAAGGCCAACGGATACAAGTGCACATACACAACTCAACTCTACACTTTAGTAACATTGGTTATGCCAGTGGTTAATTCCCAGTGTACAAATGGAACCAAACCATTTGTACACTCTCAGAGTTAAATTAACATTGCATTTACAATAGAAATTGGGGGTCAGAGAGATAGAAATGCCATTAAATGGGGGTCCGTAGACTAATATACAGTGAATTGATTGAACACTTATATCAACACAGTCTCTCTGCAGTTCACAGAGGGGGAAGGAGGAGAGAGGGGAGGGGGACAGAGAGGAAAACACACAAATTAAGTACTGGGAAAATTGCGTCCCGTGAATCTCCAAGCATGTTCTTGTATAAAGCCATGCTTGGAGATTGTTCTAAATACATCTCATCTTTTCTGAAATGGGACTCTGAACCCTACCACAGGGGTTCTCAACATTTTTGGCCGGGGACCCCCGGAGATGCTTTGGCAGTGTCTCGGGACCCCCGCCCCGCCCCCTCCCAACCCCCAATATAAATTGACCGCTACAATAACCTTAATAATAGAGACAATACGCCATAAATAAATACTGAAACCAGATATAATCATTAGGGAAGGTGTATGTATGTACTATGTGTATTATATGTAAACTTTCCATTTTCCAGCTATTCAGTTGCAAAAAAAAGAAAGATATATTTTTTTAATATATAATTTGGGGACCCCCCAAAATAATTTGGCGACCCCCAGAGGGGTCGCGACCCACGGGTTGAAAACCCCTGCCCTACCACACCCGGGCAAGTAATTTCCCAAAATTCAAGGTACCAAAAGTTAACTCTGAACTTGGTAGATCTGCGTTTAGCTTCTGTGGCCTTAATACGTGGAATGACCTGCAAACAACATTAAAATTGACCACATTACTACCCTTGAGTCGTTTTAAAACCTTGGTGAGCATACAGATCTCCACAATATGTAACTGTTTTTAGATCGTTTTGAAATTTGTCTTAGCTTTTCATTTGTAAACCTATATGTAATTCACATGTATACCTTTTGTTTTTCTTTTCCTGATCTTCTGATGTATTGTGATGTTTTTCTATATGATATTGTATTACTCTGAAATACACTGAAATAATTTCGAGAATAAATAAAACTTGAATGAATGTTTAGCCCCATACTACTGTACGTGGAGATGATGATGAATACTTTTACTGCTCCTAGTATTGATGGTCTCTTGTATTGCATGTCTTTATCTGTCTTGAATTGAATACAGGACCAAAATGGAAACAAGTTTCAGGGATTTTTTTTCTTTTGCAAACTATTAATAAAGTATTCAATCAAAGAATCAATCAATAACGACACACAATTGTGGCATTGTCATCAAATATTTTAGAAAGTGTGTGTGTGTGTGTGTGTGTGTGTGTGTGTGTGTGTGTGTGTGTTTAAGTTCATTCTTGTATGCCTTGAAATTATTATATGTTTTACTTTATCTAAAATCAATAAAAAGTAAACAAGGGAAAAAACATCTTGGTTGCAAGCTAATATCAAGGGGCCATCCCAGGGGCCTTCCAGTATATTCTTGTCACAGGGATTTTGGAAGAATGTGGTGTTTGATTAGTTGCTTGCATGGAATCTCTTTTAAGCGGAAAGCACACTTTGAGAATAAGTAGTAGAAGTACCGTAGTATTTTGAACGTGGTACATTTAGTTTCATATTTTGTAGAACAAGGGGTTCCCACATTGTTTCCATGTCAAGGATCCCCAGCTGAATGGCTGTTGTAGGACCAACAGTGTAATAAGAGTCACTCTGCACATGAAGCTCCCAGTCAAGGCTTTTTCATAGATTAATGTTTCGACACAAGCTCTTCTTCAGAATGAGGGATAGGGAAAACTCCTTATAAGTGGTCACCTCCGACCAGCCACCAATCAGTGCTGGGGCTGAAATGATTACACTGTGCTCTGAGTGTGTTGACTTACTCACAGCCGTATAGACGAATCAATCCACGGAGCGGTGCCTGCACGGCAGGCCAGCTGTAGGCAATCAATGCTGCGGTATCAAGCTGCGCTTAATGTGACACCACAGCTATGATTGCGCTCAGGGTAGCCTGCGTGGATTTGTCTATTAGTAGGACTGTATATAGATGTACAACACTGCAGAATAACAATTGTATACAAACAACAGTTGATATACAAAAGAAGAATCAGTAGGCTGTATGAATAAGACTTCAGTGTAGTTTTGACCACCACCATATGGTTTGAATTACTCACTGTCTTATAATCTTCATACAGCATACTGATTTTTTTTAGTATGATGAATTTCCTTCAAAGAAATATTCAAAGACAAACAGCCATCAGAGGGCAGAGGTCAAACAAGACAGAATCTAATTTATTCTGCTATTTTAACGGGCCACATTATATTAACTTCGCTCAGAGTAAAGCAACACTGGACAATTAAACCATAATAGGAGCCAGCACTAGTTTCTGTCAGTCAGGTACACATCGTCACTTCAGTGTAGTTTTGACCTAGCCTGGCTAATAAGCCAGACTAATATCACACAACACTGTCGCGGTATATTAGTCTGGGCTGGCTCCACTTGGATTTCATTTCCCGGGGGGCGGGTTCAAACATTTTCTCTTTGACGCAATTGGTCAGAGCTACTGTCAGTCAAAAGTCTCAAGCATTGAACGTCACTGTACCAAAGCCCGCCCATATTGCATACCGTGTCCCGATTGGTCCGACCTGTTCTCGGTTGTAGGAAAGAGGCGTGCTACTGAGCCTCGCCAGACCGTAATCCGCTGGTAGGCAATTTTTTTTTGCCAACGCCTGATTCGGTCTGGTTTATTAACCAGGCTAGTTTTGACCACCACCATATGGTTTGAATTACTCACTGTCTTATAATCTTCATACAGCATACTGATTTTTTTTTAGTATGCTGGTTTAAAGTGGTTATTATAATTATTATAATCATCAAAGTCCCCAAATTGGACCACCTGGCCCTGCCTGCCTGGCGGCACCAGGGTCTGCTGTCGTGACTGAAGTGGCTGATAGGAGAGCTGAAAACCTCCAGAAAGCGTGTCTCCTTATGAACTCTTACACAATCGACATAGAGCAGTGCAACTGTGTTTAACGTGTATATGAGGAGGCTGGCAGGAGGGAGCTTTACATGTGCGGTGGCTGTTGCTGTGCTAGCAGCTGTCAGGGATGCTAATATTCCCGACAGCAGAGGGACACTTAAAACATGTAATTCGGCTCTATTGCCACAGATTCCTCACTACACTGGAGAGAAAATAAAACACATTCAAGTGGCCATCAACATACAGAAGAGAATGTGAATCAGATCACCTGTGGGCTCCAAAAATACTCATTTTTGAATGCAAACTGTCTTCCCAGGTAGTTATGTCACGACACCATACAGTATATGGCCATCTCCATATTATGAAGATCACGGCACTGACCTCATCTAACCTAGATCTGCATACTGTATATGGAGCCGGCCAGCAACTCTACATCTGACCTCAAACGCTTAGATCTCCATATATGGAGCTGACCTGTTCTGACATTCCATATGTTGATCCCGCCCCACCCGTGCTTCCTGTTTTGACATTCCATAAAAGTATGTTGATCTGACCCCATCAAACTTTGTACACTCAAGACACGCTCCATATATGGCCAGTACAGAATTCATTCCATATGTTGATCTGACCCCCCATGCCAAAGCGCCAGCGCTCGCCCAGCAGTCTGCCATCTGCCAGCACCCGGATGCGTGCACGCGACCTCGCTCTAATAATAATAATAATAATAATCTGAAAATAATTGCAAATAAAATAAAGATCATTAAATTATGAATTTCCTTCAAAGAAATATTCAAAGACAAACAGCCATCAGAGGGCAGAGGTCAAACAAGACAGAATCTAATTTATTCTGCTATTTTAACGGGGCCACATTATATTAACTTCGCTCAGAGTAAAGCAACACTGGACAATTAAACCATAATAGGAGCCTGCACTAGTTTCTGTCAGTCAGGTACACATCGTCAATGACAGATTTATTTTTTCTTCTTCTGAGACCCTTGAGTGTAGAGGCTGACAGATATGTCCCAATTACAAGACCTAGTTTTCAACTGAAGCCTTGCGAATTCGCCAAAATCAGCGAGTCAAGAAATGAATCTCACAACTGTGAATGTGTCAGCTTCGTAAATAAGTAAGTAGCAAAGAGAGACACTTGTGACACTGTGGTTGTGGGCTGCTGAACAGCTTGTTCGGAACTCAACCATGTAAACGCAGTCCCCATCACATCCTATTAATTCCCCGTTCAATTCCTCGATTGAGGCTGTCACGGCTTTAGCTTCTCTGCAGCAAGCTGGAAAATGATTGTCTAGACATTCGCAATAAGTCATCCTCTCTTAAACGGAAGGTTGTTTTGACAAACAATGCAGAGAGACAAAATCATCTGTCGGCAGATAATGTTCATGAAATAGGGATTCATACTGATGGTTTGCAGTCCTCCAAATACACTAGAGCTATAATTGAGTCTCCAAGTTCACTCTGGCTTGGCTTATGGCTTTTCTAAAACTCACTTTTCCCACACACGTCCGCAGAGAATAGTACTGAAATGAGTCTTGGTATGGCAGCACAGCACAGAGCTACATGGTAATACTGTACCGGTATGTCTGTCTGAAGTGAGCAACGTTGGGAAACCCTTGGCAATCACTTGGCAATCACTTGCTAGTTCCCTAATTGTGTTGTAATTGATACTTATTAGAATGTTACAATGCCTATGTAGCCTAATAAGTTAATTGATTATGCAGAAGTGGAAAGGAGACATGCAGTAGAGAAGACCAGTGGCTCCCAATCTTTTTTTTTCTTCTTTTTTTTCTTGCGGGTTCTGTAAACCCCCCACAGGGGGCTCAGGTTGGGAGGAGGCACTGCACTAGATGATATTTCACGTTATGACTAGTCAAGTGGCAGGCACTTAAAATAATATTTTGCCACTTTACAACCTTTATCACCATTTGTTTGTTGTGTGAAGCACATAATACGATATCCCTGCAGTAACTTGACCTACTTCCAGGGCAGACACGTACCACTTGTGCCTGGAAGAACCATCTGCAGGGACTGTTTGTGAGGGAGGAACTGAGCTACTCAAAGTCAAACATTTCAAAAATCTAGAGCGAAGCATTCTGGGTACTGAAATATTCATTGCGTATAGCCAGGGAAATTTCCAGCAGCAATATAACGAGTGATGGAAATAAATTGTATTTGTATTGCACGTCATAGAATAGTACATAGAGATGTGATTGAAAAACGGTAGAGCCACCACAAACTTGTATACAGTTTAATCCAATCTAGCACTTGAAAAGGATCTAATTCAAGAGGTGAAGTGAATGAAGCTTGCTATACAAGCTTGTGAGCTTGTAGATTGCCTATTTTATCTGAGCAACACCGTCATGCGATGGAGTATAAGTAAAGTTTATGCCTGAATGCTTTGCCAAGGCCCTACTGGCCTTTTTTTCTCAAGCTACTGACCCTGGTGATTACTAAGATGTCCCTGGGTGTCTTGTAAAAACAATAGTCAGGAAGTTTGCTTGCCGTTTATTTGCTTTTATGTTGTAACTCATGAGTCATTGCCGCCGACTCACGAGTTGAGTTGAGATTGAGACTGTTGATGGTCTCGTATATTCTGCCTCCGTCTAAAACACCTGGGGCCTGGCAGAAGTGAAGGAGGCTGGAATTGCTCACACCCTCGGTAAATGGATTTATGCACAGTATTAAAAAGCCAATAAGTCGGACAAGGCTGTACACCACTGCACACGGCTGAACAAAGAGACTCACATGAATGGACTAATATTCAATCATTTCCTGTCATTTTGATAAGTTTGGAAAACACTGCTGTAATAGCTTTTTCAACATGTTTCTTCACACTGTTTGCACAAGCAATCTCTGGAATTAATAGAATAACAGGCACAGCTGTTCTTTCTCGCTTTTTTGTTTGGACATTTTAGATTACGACTACAAATAGTATTATTCACTATGACTAATACTACTTTCTATAGGTAGTGTACTTTAGCAAGAAATAGAGCTATCAAAACTATTGACTTACTTCCCTGTGGTGCAATTGAAGGGTTTTTGTTTCAAATGTGTTTATCCATTTTCTGAAGAATGAATAAATGACCAATTTGTTGCCTAAACGTTTTCAGTCAATATTCAAAACCACTGAGGACAAAAAAGTTATTTCTCATGTAGGCCTACAATTTAGGCCAGGGGTGGGCAACTTTGACGATGGATAGGGCCACTATATTTCCTCACTCACTCCAGAGGGGCCACATTGCATATTACTGTTCTAGCAAAAATAGCCGATCTACAAGCTCAAAACGCATGTGACGCGTTTTGAGCTTGTAGATCAGCTATTTTTGCTATTTTTCAATTGGAATCCTGAAAAGTAACATTATTTAATTTCAAATGCCTTTCAAATGACTTTAATTAATATGTAATGTTAACTTTATAAACTAAATACAAATACATTGGACAAAAAAGACATAACATTTTAATAATACTACTCATTAAGCTACTATAATTTAGACAGAAGTAATTCAAGCGGGTCATGTTTTCAAATCAATAATAGATCAGTATTGTGATATTAACCTGAGGGCCACATTAAGTGATGTTGGGGGCCGCATGTGGCCCCCGGGCCGCCAGTTGCCCATGTATGATTTAGGCATTTACTGTAGCAGTAAGTCGTATGGACAACTTACTGTGTATTGTTGATTTGATTGTTATTTGTTAAGTCTATACCATGTATTGCCTACGTAGCTATATATTATGTGGTTTATCACTTGGCACCTCCATTTAGCCTCTGTGCCCTTGTTGTGATATGTATTTGGGTCCACTGTTTGCCGAGTGTCCTGGTGACGAATCCTTCCATCAATAAAACCTCAAAATGCACACCACAGACTATCAGCAACAGCAATACAAACTCAGTTACACCGGCAGGCTGTTCCAGTTTTCTTATCGTGGTCAAGTGAAGCAGCCAGTGGTTTAGGAGTAGCAGTAGAAAATAAATGAGGCTCTCAGCCAAAATACAGTTGAGGGGAGGGCAGATTGTAAAGCAGTGCATGCGGTTTCTTTGTGTCTGAGAGCGACTTAACTAATTCCCCATTTTGGAACACACGTCACATACACTCCTTTGGGGGTTGAAAGGCTCTGTGAGACTGTGACTGTACTGTATTCCCAGATGATACTCGTAATTTAGCTTTAAGAGAGATGAATCCAGTAACTTCATCAACAGTAATGGCTGCTCAAGTAGTAGCAGCCATAATGACAAGAAACGGTCGGTTATTAGCAGTGCTGCCAGATCGGCAAAAATGGCGTTGTAGCTTTTGAAAATGGTCAGCAGTAATGTATAGTACAAGCTATGGTAAGTCACAATCAAAGGTCTAAAAATGTATCAGTACAGTCCATTAAGAAATAAATGAAAGGCCTTCTTTTAAATATTTACTTCCCTAACCTACCTTAGACATGCAAATATTGGACTTCCCAGTCAAAAAGAGTAAAGCATTCCTTCAGGAACATGTGGACATACATCACATGTGACAACTGGAGATAGCCGTTACAATTTAGTGAATACTGTACAGAGGGACTGTCCCTCTGTAATTTGATCTATATATTTTTGACAGGTTCAAAACGGCTGAGCTACACCAGGCTTTTCAAAGCATGTTTGCACGTAGGTCTATACTGTGCGCACTTAGATCTGGTCCTATTTTAAAGTGTGCGTGAAAGAAGAACAGATGCCCCCTTGATATCTGTGACCAGATTTGACTGAGGGACTGCCATTGGATTTTTTTAAATCTTCGTTTTTTCATGTCATATAGCTGAAAACGATGCCTTTCTGGCGCAATTGAAAAATCTATTATTTGGGGTTCCAACCTACTGACATATCTAATAGTGGTTTCATTGTAAACCGACCACTAGGGGGCGAGCCAAATTAGTTTGCATATGGTTTTTGAAAACCATATGAAAACCCATACCTAACACCATGCCAAAATTCATAAAGTAGTTACAAAGTGCATAATTGTTATGATTTTTTACATATTAAATCCCAGTTTATAGGCATTTTAGCTCATTTTAGCCACCATCTTCTTGAAAACGATGCCTTTCTGGTTGTTCGTTCTTCCTAAAATTTGAGTATGTTATTTAGCACACCCAATAGTAACAGAATCCATTGAAAAATCTATTTTATCAATTATTTTGGTTTACAACCATAGCTATACATATCTAATATTTGAGTCTGTGCAAACAGCCCACTAGGGGGCGCGCCCAACGTGTTTGCACAGCTTTTTGAAAACCTTATACCCATACCTAACACCACGACAAAATTCAAAAACTAGTCACCAAAAGCCAAATTGTGGTGATTTTTTACGAGTCCGCCCCCAGCTAATATGAAAGCAGGGAATCATAGCTTCAAATTTACATATTGGTTGTTCAGTTTGACCCACCAGTTTCGGAGATGTGGCTTATAGAGTGATGTCTTAAAGAAAACAGCGAGTTGAGAAAACAGGCTTGAAAGGTTCACTTCTGTGGTCTCTAACATTACACCTAGCTACATGTTTAAGCATTTATTTCATATTTACATGTAAATATCAGCTCTGACATTTATTTGAGACATGCTCGAGTATGTGAAGAGTCTGCCTGTGCTATTAACTCATTTTGGATAAAACAATAATAATTTCAGTTTGGTGAAAAGCTGGAGGCTGCACGATGGCAGTTCAGCATTTAACACTATTATACCCCAGCAACTGGTCGACAAACTGTTCCCCCTGGGTCTGGGCACTCCCCTGTGTAACTGGCTGCTGGACTTCCTAACGAACAGACCTCAATATGTTCGAGTCGGAAATAACAACTTCAGCGTCATCTCCCTGAGCACTGGCTCTCCCCAGGGCTGTGTCCTGAGTCCACTGCTGTTCACCTTGATGACCCATGACTGCTGTGCCAGGTTCAGTACCAACCATATGGTGAAGTACGTGGACGACACCACACTTGTGGCCTCATCAAGGACGACAACGAGGCGGCCTACAAGGAAGAAGTGAGACAGCTAGTGGGCTGGTGCAACACACACAACCTGGTCCTGAATGTCAACAAAACAAAAGAGGTAATTGTTGACTTCAGAAAGAACCAGCGCAGCCACTCACCACTCCTCATAGAGGACACTGCAGTGGAGGTAGTGAGCAGCACTAAGTTCCTGGGGGTACAGATCACAGACAGTCTGTCATGGTCCTCAAACACGTCCTCTCTTGCGAAGAGAGCCCAGAAACGGCTGTTCTTTCTGCGCCGGATGAGAAGAGCCCAACTTCCCGCTCCCATCCTCACTACTTTCTACAGGGGAACTATATAGAGAGCATCCTGACAAACTGCGTCTCTGTCTGGTCTGGAAGCTGCAATGAAGCAGACTGGAAAACAGTACAGAGAGTAGTGAGGACAGCGGAGAAAATCATCGGGACATCTCTGCCTTCCATCAAGGACACTGCGCACAACCGCTGTCTGTCTAGGGCCAACAACATCAAGAATGACCCCACCCACCCACACCAGGGACTGTTCACTCTGTTGCCTTCTGGCAGAAGGTATCGAAGCATTGGAAGTAAAACAGCAAGATTTTCCAAGAGCTTTTCCCCCCAAGCCATTAGACTTTTGAACAAGTGCAATATCCCCTAACCTTTTCCCCCTATATGATGCTATAAGGACTCCTGTTGTGCAATATCTGTCTCTCAATGAACTAATGGTGCTTTTTAATTTATTTGTTTTTAAAGTGGATTTTAGATTTTAAATAGTATTTTAGCTCTCTTTTAACTAGCATACTAAAATGGTAAATGGTAAATGGTGCATTTATATAGCGCCTTTATCCAAGGCGCTTTACATAGATTGTGCATTACATTCACCCATTCACACACATTCATACACCGATGGCGGCGGAAGCCATGCAAGGTACCAACCAGCACATCGGGAGCAATTTGGGGTTCAGTGTCTTGCCCAAGGACACTTCGACATGTAGACAGGAGGAGCCGGGATTTGAACCGCCGACCCATGGATCGTTGGACGACCTGCTCTACCTCTTGAGCCACAGTCGCCCCACTAAAAGCCAGTGAAACGACATTTCGTTGCATTTTATGTATCTGCTGAATGACAATAAAGCTATCTATCAATCTATCTAGCTATCTATCTATCTATCTGTCAAATCTGGTCACATCTGTGCATGATTTTGTTCCTGCTTGTGTGCAGTAAGTGTGATAAAAACATGCAGTAATCCTGGTCTCTAAACTACCTCCCCCTGGCCAGCCGGGGCGCCTGATAGAGGGGAAAGGAACTGGTTGGAATAACGTGTTCCTTCCACGCACTACATCCAACCAGGGAAACTCCCCCCTGTCAGGTGTAAAGGAGCGAACTTGGACACTAATGCATGAAGGAAGCATGAGTTCAAGTCCGTTGCTCTCCCCAGGTTGGCGGAGGATGTGTAGAGCCCAGGATCACATTAGATAATTGGCACAGGGGTGAAAAATGGGTTACAAAATCGTGGGATAAAAATTATTTAAAAAAAAGATCGCTATATGTAATTGTCTTCACATAAATATACAAGCTGAGAATGAAATAATTGTTTCCACCCTGTGTGTGTTCAGCAGAAGAAGAATACGGAAAAGAACAAAAAGGAAAAAAGGGAATCTTTCAGGTTGATTATTCCTTTTTCTCCCTGCTTCAATTAGAGTGAAGGACGTAAAGGATACATGGAGGGAGCGAGCTGATGAAGAAAGGTTTGCTCCCTGCGGCGGACGGTTGTGATTGTGTGAACTAAGTCTGCCGGTAATCACTTCTCAGTATCGGACCCATCAGTGTCTTCATGTCATCCTCATTGCGCCCATGATCCAATCAGTCTATGGCGTGCGCTTTCAGGCTGATGAATTGGGCTGTCACCACGTGGGATATCAGCACCAGCTATGAACATATAGAATGATGAAAGCCAAAACAAGAATCTATTTTTCAATTTCCTACACGTTTGAGTAATGGCTTCCTTTGTGAAGGTCTTATTCTCAGAACGACGTGGAAGGAGGAGGGGAGGGCGTGTTTGTCTATTTTTGGGAGACTGTCTTTGTGTCTTCTGGAAACATCACAGCAGGTGTTATTGTTAGCGTTCGGTGTTTGTTCATCGCGTAGCGCAACAGGTTGTGATATGTGAAGTGAATTGGATAGGCGCTTGCTGAAATGCACTGTACGTATTTTGAGGTACAAAGGTTGACAGAATAGATTGAATTATGATAGTTACTGCAGCCGCACATCAGCCGTTTTTATTTTATGTGAACACGTTGAAATAATTCCCTGTACTGTAGCACACGTCTCACAAAGTGATCATTCCTTATTCAACAACATGCTATTTGAAAGTGATGTCTAAAGTCCATGATAGATAGATAGATAGATAGATAGATAGATAGATAGATAGATAGATAGATAGATAGATAGATAGATAGATAGATAGATAGATAGATAGATAGATAGATAGATAGATAGATTAAACATGTGATGTGAAAAGGTCTAAAGCACTTATTTGAATTAACCCATTTTGGCCTTAACCCCTTTTGGTGTTACATACTATTATGTTATAATTTAGCTATTGAAAAATAGCAGATCTACAAGCTCATAGCGCGCCACCGAGTGGCGCGCTACGAGCTTGTAGGTCTGCTATTTTTTTTTTAAATCGTGAAAATATTTTTTTTCAGAAAACTGGAGGATTTAGAATATTTTTTTTTAATTTTGAGGTCAGGCCTGAATGGATTAATGAAACCCTCCAGTCCAAATCACCCACCTTTTAGGAATAAGCTCTCATAGATGCCGTTACTTGCCAACTGGCTCTCAGCCAAGAGCATTTACTGTATGATGTGCACAGGGAAACAATGGGAGCAAATAAAATAGCAGTATTGGGAAACTTTAGTATCATTAGACTAACCCGTTTATAGTTTGTTTTATTCAGAATGACAGGAACCCAATGCTAAACCGCTTAACCATGTGCAGTCTTTCTGTAGCAATTCGCAGCTGCCTCATTCAAGTGTTAAATTATGTGTGTAACAACCTATACGGTATATGATAATACAAAACTGGTTACTGCATAGCATAATTACAAAATTACATATCAACAGGCTGCTGCTAAAGTGTATTATCGCTTGATGTAATGGAGTGGAATTACTCATATCTCTGAAAGACAAGGTGTAAATTGGCACTAATTGCCTTTTACAGTGCTTTAACAATGCAAAAGAAAAACCTCATAAAATACTTTGTTGTATGTGCCACGCAAAAGTAGCACAAATAGCTGATCTACAAGGTCAATATACATACGTACATATTGGGGGGAAAAAATGCAGTTATGTCAATACCTGAAGATCACTTCCAATGCCAACCAAACAATTCCCTATGTTTCCCCCTCCCCACCTTAACAAATTAACTGCTCGTGATGGAACGTTCCGCCATTTAGAATCCAACCGGCAACCGCTATTGGCGGAACGTTACGTCAGATAAGCTTTATAATTGACATGCCTTTCCTTCTTCAATGATCCTAGACGGGTTCGCGCATCCACAGTGCCGTTCACTTCTTGTACACAGCCGGACTAAAAAGCTGAATAACTCTAAATCTACGGAGCTCTCCATGGTTTTGATAAAACGCGTGACCGGTGATCCTGATTGGAGCACTTTCTAGAGCAAGGATGGCTTAATTTTAGCTCGCTAGCATTGGCGCAAATTATTTAGCATCTAAGATGGTGTATCCAGCGTGCAACACACTAAAACGAAGTAGTTCCGGGTCGGCAGTCTAGCGTTGGCTATTGCGTCCACCAGGTGGCAGTCGACTTGTTAAAAAGGCCTCACTGACTAAAACTCCACAGATCACTTCACAAGGACACTGCCGATGAAGGAAACAGGAGACACACAGATGGGGGGAACGGGGGGTGTCAGTAAAATGTTTAATTATCTCTCCATTGCCACCCTGTTCATCCATAAATTCATATTATTTATCCAACGCTTCACTTGTGCTCTCTTTGCACCAAATTACCATAAATCCAAGCAAGTCTATTGTAGGTAAATACACTGACAGGGAAGTGTTGGGCAGGAGAATCCTTCGTTAGTTCATCGTTGGCATGGCAAGATAAACACATTCCCATCCAAGCGTAATATATTCATTTTTTGAAATAATTACCCGACTTCGGTTTACCAGCCCTGCATGCCACCAGAACAGAACAGAGATTACATCACAAATATAGAGGGAAGTCAGGCGGCTTTATTGGAACAGTATTAATTATGCCGTGCCAGTTGACAACAGTGCAACAAGATTTACTCAGTATTTCCTCACAAATTGTGTGAATGTTAGTAAATGCAGTGGAATGCACCCCCCCCCCCCTCCATAAGAACAAATTAATAAAAACTAAATAAATAAAAAAGAATAATTGATCCCTGCAGGTGCCCGTCTACACCCTCCCAAGTGCACTTCACGTCAGTTACATATTGTTTCTGCACCGCATTATCTACAATAATTGTGTGTGCTCTGTAGAACCCGCAATTATTATTGTCAAGTATAGCATTTATCATTATTGGTCCACCGCTATAATAATTGCCATCAAACATAGATTTTTTTGTGCGATATTTCATTTCAGTTCTGAGTGAGAAATTGTATATGTGCCATATCTTGTTATTGCCCAAATACATTGTAAAACTGTACCCATCCATTTTTTGTATATAACAAAATTATACTATACTGTGAAAACTGTGCAAACGGTGACACTTGAAAGGAGGGGCGCTCTTATCGTCATACATCATCTCATTCTGGCCAATCACAATTTTCCTCCTCACATTTCCGGCTTCACTTAATTGTCTTCAATGTTTGTGTTTACACAAACCCGCAAAGCTGGGCATATAGGAGGGGCTAGCGCCCCTCAAAAACTGCTTAGTTAGTGTCATAGTCTAATATTATGGGAAGGACTTCAGGCACTATTGAGAAGGGAAATAATGTGATTTTCATCATAAAAAATAGACAGGAGATAAAACTGCTTTAACGTCATTGATAAAACTCGGAAATGGATGAATTAATAATGGGGGGAAAATGGAGTCTGACTTACACAGGAAAGAAAAGCAACAGATGTGAACAGTGTGATAAGAGTTTCAATCAGTTAGTTGGTCAATGGGGGTCCAATTGTGCCACAGATGTGGAGTCATATATCATAGATGATTGACATCATACACTGGCTGCATGAAGACTGAGATCCACATGGGAGCCATGGATTTAACTGAATTATCCTGCTGAACTGACCTGAACTGAAAATATTTCATATATTCATATATTTTTACTTTTTTTTTTCTTCCTTATTATTTCTCCTTTCTTTCTGAGCTTTCTTGCCTCCATTGATTTAAAACTGTAGAGAGACAGGAAATAGTGAGAGTGTCGGGGAGTGACATGCAGCAAGGTGCAGGTGCAGGTGCACCCAGCCCGGGAATAGAACAAGGGACTCATGTGTGACAAGGCGCTGAGCGCCTATTCACATCTGCCGTTTCTATCTGGTCGTCAAAAGTCTCTGTATTTATTCTTTCAGCTAGGGAAAAAATGCTTTCTCCTGGTGCCAAAATAAGATAAGTACTTAAGTAGAATACCGATTCTACCACTCAGGAGAGGGTCTGTGTATTTGTTTGTTTATTTCTCGTGTCAGTAGCCGAGGAATTGCGTAAAATGTAAGTTGATGGGGTCCAACCTTGCCCATATGTTTGGAGTCATATGCCAGAAAAGTTTAATATTGGTGCCATGCGATGTGCATGTGTGCGACTGTGCAGGTGTGCTTGCATGCCTGCACGTGTGTTCGCAGAATAGTGGCACATAATTCAGTATTTTAGCTGTGACGTGAGCGCGAGCACGTGAGATACTTCCGGGTCCTACTTTTGTGACGCTCCGTCGGACTAAATCTGAGACGAAAACAACCACGAAAGTCTCATTTTACCGCTTTCCTCGCAACAACAAAGCTGCGCTGCTCTCCCAAATCTGGCTGTGACAGGCCGTCTGCCCCACACGGAATACTATCGCCATTTTATTTAATTGTGTCAACTAAATCCTCATTAATGCAAACTAGATTCAACATACTCAAGCCTGCAAACATTCTAAATATGCCCCCGAAATATTTTACTGAGCAAATGGACTGTTACCACCTTCAATAATAATGATAATAATAGTCTTTATTGTCTCCACATCATATTTTCTTTTGTCATGGAAACTTGTACAAAACATTAATAATTCTACTCGAGTTGGAAGCCCATTTTAACCCTCAATGGCTTCCTTTCTGAAAAATAACGTCATTGTAAAAAGATTCACGCGTTTAGATATTCTATTTACAATGAGATGCGGACGGGAGCTGGTGCCACTTGGACCCGGACGTAACGTAGCACTACAAAATGACGTCGGACTTAAATACTGAATTCAAAGTATGATGATCAGTTATACTTGAAGTGACCATGCTGAGTGATCGCATGATTGGCTGAGGTTGGTGTACTAATTAAGTAGGTATCCTACTGAATTGATTGATATATTAAACGGTTCACTGATATATTACAATGAAACTGCATATGATATGAATTATATTCTTAGAGGACATTAAGCTACGTTAATGATGACAGGAAGGTATTTATAATCCTACAAATTATGGAAATAGATGCGTGTGTGTGACGTGTGCACGTGTGAGTTTGTGTGTGCATCTGTCAGTATATCTCACACTAGTTTTAGTTCTGTTTTTAATCATATTATTATTCTAAGTTTGCATTACAAACTCTTATAGCTGGAAGTCAACAGGTCCACGTGCAACTGGATCTTTGACTGTTTGACCAATAAATCATAAGTTGTAAAGGTACCTATCAAAGTCAATGGCCATTAGCATTGGTTGGATTTGATCACCTCTCCTGTATTCATTGTACACTGATTTATGCATTTCTGATTCTGATTCAGTTCAAATCTTCCCATTTGTGGCAGGCACCACTGTGACCGGTCTGATATCAGGTTTCCAAAACAGAAGACTCCTTACCAGTTGAGTGGTGTGTTCATAACAACTCCCCAACTGGCTTAGAGAAGGGATACAATATATCCCAGAGAAACAGTGTCAATCACACTTCCAACACAACACAAGTACCACATATCACACCGCAAACTCCACATACTGTATAGCCAGCCAAGCACCTTATTTAAGCACGCCAAGCAATCCAACCGGAGTGTAAAAGCTTAATGGAAACCACAACAGTAATAAGGATTAGTTCTTTCACAAGGAGAGACTTTCATGATTTAGGTCATCAGAGGCAGCGTGCCCACACTGGAGAAAAAGGACTTGAAAGAGCTTCAGTCGGTTAGATCAGAGGTGTTCGACCCCCTGTCCCCGGTGCCGGGCCGTGGAACATGTAGGCTACCACCACGCCGTGAGAAGGCGGCCGGGGGGATTCCTAGTTTTTGGATTGTAAAAGTAAATCAAAAAAGTAAATTTAGCCCTACTTTGACTATGTTTCCACCTCTTGGTTCTCCAGCATCACAATGTCCTCCCAACCTCCCAAAACTAACTGATTCGACTACTTCTCAGCCTGGGGCCCATGACCCACCTCTTTCCAACCCATTTTGCTAGTCTAAACTGGCTCCGTGTAGAAGAGTTAAGCAATTGAAAATGGGACTGACATTCAAAATTGTAAATGCAGCCTTGCCCTCAATGCCCTCAGTACCCACATACCTGACTAACTACCTCAAATAAGTGAGTGACAACCACAGCCACAATACTAGAGGGAGCGTGAACACTGATCTGGTATCACCCACTTTCAAAACAAGTATGGGCAAATTCTCCTTCTAAAACACGGCCACCTATAGGCGTGGAATGCCCTGACCCCCTCCCTCAAAAAATGCAGATCACGAACACCTTTTGTGCTAAGCTCGTGTGGAGAGTGGACACGCATTTTCTAATAAAACGTGCTATGGACGTGTGGAGACGTCTTTAGGTCCATTTTAATGATATAAAACGGGATCGCTGAAATGCGCATATCATTCACTTCCTTGTTTTACAGGCCGACATTCTCTCTGAATCTACGTCACTGTCCATTGTTTTGATCTCAGCAAGCCCAAGGGAGAGGAAATGATCCTTCTACCTTAAACAGGTGGTCACAAACCCCGCCCCTTCCTTTTTTCCCCACCCTGAATTTATACTGTTTTTTTGTTGTTATTGATAATAATGAATTGTGTTGTTATTCTTCATGTCATGTCTATGAATTGATTGCATATAGGGCCTAAATGGAAACTAAATGGAAAGGCCTTTTTTGGGTGCTATCCCATTTGCAATAAGTGTTTACATTTATGTCTAAAAAACTATTCAATCAATCAATCAAAAAAACAAAGTTGAGTCTGAACAATTATGTCGCATGGCATGGTAATGGCATGGTAATTTCTGGGACATGAAAAAACATTATTTAGAATTACCTTGTTCAATATACAGCTACAGTATGCTTTGTGTTATAGTTGGTAACCTCACACAACCTGAACTGGGCTTGTGAGATTTGGGATGGCTTTGTGAGGCTATGGTGCAAGGCCATGTGAATGAAATTAAATTCAGTTCATACGAGTATAGACACAATTGCATATATTTCTTTCCTTTTGAATCAACTGTGAATCATCAGTGTGTGTGTGCTCGCGTGGATGCATCCATTTACCTTTGTGTCAAGTTTGACATGCTGCATGTGTGGGTGTTTGCTAAGAAATAGATACTGCAATCACATCCACCAATGTAATGAAAAGATAATGGGTCAATTAGCTCCTGTTCTCCGTTAATATGTTATTAAACTATGATGAGGCCAAGGCCTGATCTATGGTATACTCGCTCATTGAGGAAAATGGTGGAATGATAGCATTATGTCTTTCTGGAACACATAATTAAACCTTACTAATTCATGTTTTTTAATGCTGTATATTGGTTGCTTTGTATACTTTCAATAGGAGGGTGCTTTTACGGACTCCCTCTAATGTGTCAATCTGATCTGTGTGCACAATGAGAGTCAAACTGCTGCTGCACAGTTTTTTCCCGCCTAATATTGAACCAGTTCAGAGCGTTTCCACTGAAAATGAATTGGTTCAGAACCCTAAAAGTTGGTTTGGAACTGGTACCAAGAAATGGCCGCCGGTTCCACGAAAGCACCACAGTTCCAATAATCTAGAACGGAACCAGTTCTAGAACCAAAGTTCTTAAGATGGTAAAGGGGTCCTGTCTGTCTGTCTGTCTGTCTGTCAGTCAGTCTGTGATTATGTTCCCCATAAGGCTGAAGCAGTAGCTTTTCTCTTACAGTATGTATTATACATAATACCATGTATTTTATTTTGTGTGCAATACCAAAAGCCAAGGCTTTCTTGATTTACATAGTGACAGATTAAACAGCAGGTTAACCCCCTTATGGCTATTGACGTAATTGACGTAACGAATAAAAAAAGCCACCGTTGACGTAAATGACGTAACCGTTTTATTCCCTATAATCGGGGGCTTAATGTAGCAAAATGTAGCAACTGTTGGCTGGTTTGGCTAACGGCCGATGTAATCTACCTAAACCCGGCCGAAATCCTCGCGTGCACGCTCTCGCACGCACGCGCGCGGTCTTTATGTGCATCGCTGCGTAATATGCTGGGCTTGATTAGAGCTTAATTTGACTTAGTTATTAAAATAAACGATGATAGCTTATCATCCTGGACATCTGACTGTAACACAGTGAAGAAAACTAGCGGATGTTGTGATCCATAGAACCGGAAATGACCAGATACGCTCTATTTGGTCAAAATCGGCATAATGGTGAAGTTATCGCCACCATCAGGACTGGGTATAATACTATAGGATTACCGTGTTAAAATGAGTTAATATAGTGTGTATGTCACAGATTTTTCTATTGGCATTAAAATGATGAATTAAACATATGAATAGTGCAGGTAGAAGGCACAATCCACTGTTAATTAGGGTGGCCATAAGAGGGTTTTAAACAGCTGACTTCATTCATTAATCTTTGGTTGATAGGGTGTCACTTTTTGTGGGACTGCACAGAATTGTTATCCTTTGTCCCACCGTCCCACATTTTGATATGCTATAGTTTCAAGTCAAGTCAAGCCACTGCAGGACAGGACATTTTGGGTTTTCAAAAATGTGGGCTTTTATCCATTGGCTAAGAAAAAAGTTGCGATGGCTGTCAATCCATCTGCCCACACATGGGTCAAGTGTTAACCTGTCAGTAGCTTTGCTGCTTACGCTCAATGGTGGAAAAAGTACTATTATATTTTTTTACTTAAGTAAAAGTATCAATACCGCAATCTAGAAATACTAAAAGTTCAGATTTCAAAATGTACTTGAGTAAAAGTACAAAAGTATTGGCTTAAAAAAACAAGCCTTTGCTATAAAGACGAGTAACCGGCGATGTGATCCGATTGACACTGCAGTTTCGATTGTGCCCCGGGCAGCCCTCCGCGGATTCATCTACAGTCTACACAGTATAGGCCTCACATGGCGTCTTGTTTAGTCCTGACCTCACCTCTGATGAACAGGAATCATGCATGAAAGTGTTTATCGTAGAAACAGTATGACAAATAGCACCATCAATAAAACAAAATGGTGAATAAAATAAAGCAATAAAATAAAAGCAATACAACACTAACCACAGTCATAAACATATAGTAAAACAAATAGTGTGGGAATAAGGCAATAAAATACAGTAATGAACAGCACCATAAAACAAATTGTGAAGAAAAAGAAAGATAGGATGACCACTGGAAGGCTAGACCATCAACATGTCTTTTAAGAAGATATTTAAATGAACAGAGACTCCATACTAATATTCTCTGGAAGATATTTCTAGACAGACAGACAGACAGACAGACAGACAGACAGACAGACAGACAGACAGACAGACAGACAGACAGATTCTCACCCTTTAAAGGACAACTTTAGTTTTTTTCAACCAAGGTTCATGTTTTAGGTTGTTATTAGAGAAAGTAAAAGAGGAGTGTTAATTTTTCTTCATTTGCTGCTTTCTTTCATTTTAGGGATTTTAGCGGTTTTTGACAGGGGGGCGGGGGCATTCGAGCATGGGGCTAAATATGTATTTTTTTACAAAATTTTAGAGCGATTTATTTTTTTATTATTTACTCTAGTCCTACTAAACCCCAAGAAATTACATCTGGCCACAAAAGATCACGAGATCAGTAGATCCTGTGATCTTCTGTGGCCATATGTAATTTCCTGGGGTATATTAGGACTATAATAAATAATAAAAAAATAAATCGCCATAATATTTTGTAAAGAAATACATATTTAGCTCCATGCTCGAATGCCCCCGCCCCCCTGTCAAAAAACGCTAAAATCCCTAAAACGAAAGAAAGCAGCAAATGAAGAAAAAATAACACTCATCTTTTACTTTCTCTAATAACAACCTAAAACATGAACATTGGTTGAAAAAAACTAAAGTTGTCCTTTAAGCTTGTTTATAAAGTGTATACAGTAGTTGCTAATTGGGGCTTGCTTCCTAATATTGTTTAAGCCAGTGTTTCTCAAACATTTTCATATCAAAGACCTCCTAATTAATATGTATTTGTCCCCCATTCCCCATTTTATACCAGGGGCACCCATACACGATTTCAACATTCCACTTTTTTTTATCCTCTGGAAAATAGCAGATTTACGAGCTCTTAACGCATTGCATTGCAACACTTGTGTTGCAGTCACTCTGCATGGTATAATACTCACGCTTTATCTCCAGTGTTCATTTAACTCCAAACGTTCAGTAACATTCAGTAACATCAGTGTCATTCGTACATTTTTTAACTGTGTATAAAATGAGCAGTTATACATAATGTACGCACAATAACGGCACGCACACCCTCTTCTCTTGATTGTCATTAAACGTGTGTGTGTGTGTGTGTGTGTGTGTGTGTGTGTGTGTGTGTGTGTGTGTGTGTGTGTGTGTGTGTGTTACCACCCTCGTTCCATTCGTGTTGGTGGTAACAACAATTATGGTGAACAGGTGGCCTCACATGATGCACATCTTTGATGCAAGTGGTCGACGCTTATATCTGTCAGGACATTTTGGCTAATTTTAAGGGTGATTAAATGTATGGTTAAATGGAGCTAAACATCAAAGCACAGTACAATCCATAAATCATCGAACATTTTAATTACAGTAGCCTATACAAGGAAAAAAGGAAAAGATTCGTTTTAATTTGGTTGTTGGTCTCACTAAGGCACGATCAGCTACTGTATGCATACGAGATGAGCTGTATGGATCTGTGTGTCTGGATCTTGACTGACATTGAATATGCATTTAATATGTTTGATATATGTCTTCAGATCACTTCACAGTCAGCTGATGTTTCTGAAAATCTGCAAGATCAATGACATGGTATAGGCTACATCCCATAGGCCTTCTCATCTGCATACAGTGCTGGAATATAAATGAAGCTATGCTAATGGCCTCCATTTCTCTCTCCGTGAGCATTGTAACGAGACACTTTGAGATGCTCTACTAGAGATTCTATGAGTCTGGATTATAACCTGTCAGAATGATGTCTCTCCGCTCTTTGTCTTGACCGATGGCATGATGCGAACAATCAGAAGGGAGTGAAGGCTGCCAGTCTCATTGTTGTCAGGCAGATGCTAGTGTGTTGCACCAAAAAGAACAATTTTACTCTGACAAGCTACCGTTTCTAAAATGGATAGTTCCAGTCGTTGATTATGATCAGGCCGAGTCTCGTTGTGAAATACTCGATAAACGCACACCTGGACCGCATGCATCATCACTGTGCCAACGACTTGTTTACAATATTCACCGTAATGTTCCATAGATGTTTTACAGTGCAATTTTGTTTTCATATGACAAGGCAAGAAGAGCCCTCATTTTCACCCTGTGTATGTGTACAATACCATTTGAGAAGGAGACCGCTAGGCTCCTGCCCTATGGGCCACGTGGCTCGGCAAGGCTTACTTATACCATTTGGTACCTTCCCTTGTTTGTAATAGGCAGTCACGCAAACATAGGGTGACCAGATGTCCCTCTTTGCGTGGGACAGTCCCTCATTTCCAAGACTTTTCAGGCATCCCACAAATTGAGACCCTGTCCCACATTGTGACTGGCAGCAATCAGTGTTCAAATTGAGACCCTGTCCCACATTGTGACTGGCAGGCATCAGTGTTCAAATTGAGACCCTGTCCCACATTGTGACTGGCAGGCATCAGTGTTCACATTGAGACCCTGTCCCACATTGTGACTGGCAGGCATCAGTGTTGAAATTGAGACCCTGTCCCACATTGTGACTGACAGGCATCAGTGTTCCCACTTGTCCCACACAAGCGATACTTCTGTCCCTAAAATGAACAGTTTGGATCTGGTCACCCTACGCAAACAACTTTTTATAATTTTTGAGTGGTGCTAGCCAATCCTAGCCTTCATGATCGGGGGAGGGGTTGGGGGGGAGGATGAAAAATGCGTGCGGAGGAAAAAAATATATAGGGCTTTTTTCCAGGCCTGCCACCTGCAAACGCACTCAATCGAGATCAATCACTTGCTTCTAATTACACAGCATTGCAAATCCTTGGCAAGGTTCATTGGAATGAGGATACAGACGAGGCGCTAGACCAGCTCTCTCTCACACATTTAAAGGAGAATTCCATACTAAAAGGCTTTCTTACCTTTATTTGTAGTTGTTACGTCCCCACCAAAGAGGTCCAGGTGTTATTTTGTGCAAAAGCTGCTTATTGGCTATTTCCCCTACCATAAGCCCTAAATGAATTGCATTGAATGGGAATTGAATGGGGCGTTGGGGTGTTGTGCTAATTCGCTTATTTCCATCGCTCACTTTTTTTTTTGTATACATCCTCTCTTCATAATGTAAATAATATCCCAAGCGGCACACTTTACTACTTATTTCGATGGAAATAAGCGAATTAGCACAACACCCCATAGCCCCATTCAATTCAATTAAATTCATTGAGGGCTTATGGTAGGGGAAATAGCCAATAAGGAGTTTTTGCACAAAAAAACACCTGGACCTCTTTGGTGGGGACGTAACAACTACAAAGAAAGGTAAGAAAGCCTTCTAGCATGGAATTCTCCTTTAAAGTACTTGTCATCCTAGTCAGTTCTCTACACGCTATAAGGTTGTTAGGAGCGGAGCTGTCATTTAAAAACCTCCCTTTATCACTGAGGCCGTGTTTCTTCAAATGGATCTCTTAGTTGAAGGACTCTTGTCAACTTGAAGGTAACCTATACATTCAATGCATCCTATAGTCTGCATGTCTCCAGACTCTCGCATACCTATACATCCATACTCTGCCCTGACAAGCAAGGGCAGATGAATGGTGAAGAAACTAACAGTGGTGGAAAAAGTACTCAGTTGTCTTACTTAAGTAAAAGTACCAATACTGCAATTTGGAACTACTACGTTACAAGTAAAAGTACGGAATTGAAAATGTACTTGAGTAAAAGTACAAAAGTATCGGCATCAAAATGTACTTAAAGTACTAAAAGTAAAAGTATTCATATAGCAGAATGTCCCATTTCACAAGTTCAAAATGTGTAGAAAATCTATTGAAAATAGCCGATCTACAAGCTCTCAATGCATCGCGTTGCGACGCATTTTCAAATGGCCGAAATGTAGGGTTGAAGTGGTTAATGTATGTTTTCTAATCAAAATTTAAATCTCCTGTACTTAGTTACTTTCCCCCACTGGAAACTAAAAATATTGTTTTTGATATACTCCTGATACAGACAGGACTGTACACAAGGTTCGATTTGTAAAAAAAGAGAGGGAACAATTTCTCAACCACTATAAAGGCCAGTATTTCTGTGTACGAGAAATACTGAAAAAAGCCCAACTACAAGCCCTCCCAGAAAATTGAACCCTGCATACACCATTTGTAGGATACTCTCACCTAAGACTATCCATTGTCTTTTATCATCTTAATAGGAGCTCTCACGGCCACTGCCAAACACAATCCCTTCTACCCCAAAATGTAACAAAGAGGACATGTTGCCTGGAGTAATTAATTCATCTGGGATAACAGGGCTGCTACTTGCTACTTGGCGAAAAAACAAAACAAAAGAGATGGAGAGCCATTCAATTCCTAACTTTATGTTCTCCTGTTCTTGTTTTGGCCTTGAACATAACTTGAACATAACTTTCAGGCAGCCTTTCCTTTCTCCCTCCTCTCTTGATACCTTTGGAGGCGGTGATGTGAGTGGGAGGACTTGTGTGACTGAGAAATTCACCGGAAGGTGTCTCATTTGCCTTGCTTCTGGCTCTGCCACTCCTTTGTGTATTCATTATACTCAGAAATGCAGAACCTCAACATCCCCTGGCAGCGTTTGTACTTATCTGACACATTTCACCAGTTTCAATGTATCGAAACTCCTCCCATGGGGACTAAGGGCAGATTTTCCCCTTGATATGTATGGGAATCTGTCCTAACAACATACTGTACTGTCCATATCAGTATTTATGTATGCATTTATGCATGGATCTAACCCCCCCGTCCCGCGCGCGCACGCATACACGCATACACGCACACACACACACACACACACACACACACACACACACAGAGCGCGAAATCATCAGCTGAAACTAATCATTATTCTTTGAAATACCTCATGCTTCCTATGTCCCAATTATTCTATGATGACCAGCCGCTGTGAAACGCTGGCATGTTAAGAGGAAAAGTGTTAATTAATCACTTCTGCTAGAATGTTGAAACCTTCCCTCATAGACAGTTGAATTAACACTTCTAGAAATAGAAAGTTGAAAACAATTACTTCATGTTCGTTCTCTTTCTTTCTTTCTTTCTTTCTTTCTTTCTAAAGGGCGAGGTCGCACTGAAATAACAGGTCTGGGAATGCCCATATATATGGACCTTTTTATTTTTTAATTGACGTTTTCGGGCCAGAAGGGTGTAAACTGTGTGCTAATTAGTAAGGCCAGGTGGGGCCTCGGGCCCGCCCAGTTAGGGCCCTGGTAGGACCGGGCCTATTGAGAACTCTAATAACTTTGGGGCGGGCCCGTCTAGAGTTTGAATGGACAGGTATCAGTCAAAAGGGAGACATCGAAGAGGAAGGACGGGTGGAGAAGGATCAACATATGGAATGTCAGAATAGTTCAGCTCCAAATATGGAGATCTAAGGGTTTGAGGTCAGATGTAGAGTTGCTGGCCGGCTCCATATATGCAGGTCTAGGTGATGAGCCAGTCTCCTTCATGTATGGCTATCCAGGGTTTGATGAGGTCAGTGTCATGATCTTCATACGTATATGGAGACGGCCATATATGGAGCGTGTCACGAGGTATGACGGACTGGCGGCCATATATTGAGCGTGTCACGAGGCGTGACGGACGGACTGACTGACTGACAGGTTTTGCAGGTTTTCATAGTAATCTGTGAATAAAATAGCTTGTGCTTATGAAACATTCTGTGGATTATTCTGTAATAATTGTGCAATAGCAGAATGTAACATCATCACTGTGTGAATCTGACAACTAGGCCTGTATTTGGACTGGATTTGGTGTATTTACCGGAGGTATCAGTTTGATAAAACAATATTGCAAATGTGTATTATGTTTTATACTTATTTGTTTATTATACATTTACATAATACTTGCTATATTCATCGAGGAGTTGTAGCCTATGTTTGTATTTCTTTAAAGGTAAGCCTACGATGGCAGTTTCCAAACTTATTTCAAGGCATTTCTCCAGCTGAATGACTCACCATTTTTCTATTGTGAGTACAAACTATTTTAGGATTGGAATAATTTAATGCAGCCATTTCTAAAAAAAATATATATATATATATATTAAGGCTGTCAAAGTTAACGCGTTAATCGTGCGTTAACTCAACGTCCTTTTAACGGCGTTAATTTAATTAACGCGCGATTAACGCACGGTGAAGTTTGACAGAACGGTTGAGAGACGCATGCATCTGAATGCAGGCAGGCAGATTCCAATAGCCCCGCCTCTCTCTCATTCCCCCCCCCCCCCCCCCCCCACTCTCTCTCTACCATTCCACACTCAGTCCGGAGTACCGTCAGTACTATAGGGCAGTTGAGCTGTGAGCAGAGGCTGAATGCCTCCATTCGGCTCGTTATTAATTAATTTGCTTCACAATGTGTTAGATCAGAAGCTTGGGTCTGGAAGGCTAAATGTCATCAAATGGTGGTCCGTGGCTCAAATGCAGAATAAATAATGGACCTTGATATGAAAAATCTTGAAAACCACTGATTTAAGGTATATTTAGAACGGATAAAAAATATGCGATTAATCAACGATTAATCGGCGATTAACTATGGGCAATCATGCGATTAATCGCGATTAAATATTTTAATCGACTGACAGGCCTAATATATATATATATATATATATATATATATATATATATATATATATATATATATATATACAGTATATGCATTTCTCAAAATTAATCAAATCAAATAGATCATTAGTTTAAGATAAAACAATGTGTAACCTAATGCAAGGGTTGTCAACGTTTTTGGCTGGGGACCCCCGGAAATGCTTTGGCCATGTCCCCCCAAAAAAATGTGGTGGCTTTTTCTTTGCCATGTAAATGATGTACATGACAAGGCAATTTTCAACTATAATGAATCATTTAAGTTGAACAACAAAAGATTGTAGATCTACAAGTTCATGTATACAAATCAGACTACATTTACAAAGTCACATGCCTAATGTGATTTTTGACAGGCAGCCTTTTTTAAGGTTCTTTTTAACCTGCTCTCCTTTGAGCTGCAATGTAGATGTGAACAATTTGTTCCTTTGCTAAACAGATTCACGTAGATGTCACCTTTGAAATATAATCATGAGAAAATGTTATTAATAAGAGGAAATCTCTTCAACAACGTTGTCACTTGACCAGCATACTTATGCAGCCTAGTAAATAGTGTAAAACAATTCCATTTTAAACTAGAAAGGTGCACTCAGGCCAGGAGGCACGCCCTACCTCCCTGACTATCTTTGGATACAAAAGACAGCCTGATGAAGGCTGCATAGGCCGAAATGTTTCCCTATTAAAGTTGGTTCACTGCATTTGAAGACAGTGTGCAGGTGTTTGTTCCTTTTTCATTGTCGGGCACCGTACCCTCTCCTACGCACCTGTCGCTGTAGGTGTGCAAAAGCTTTGCTTTTTATATGCATGTATGTGAATTAAACAGATGTCGCTTGCAATGTCTGGAGAATATTGGTAAACTGCTGTCACATTATTCAGGGAGTGTCTTCCTTGCCTCAAAAACCTTCGGGTGCATTTTAAAATTCACTGCCTCCTTCCTCCTCAGGGCCGTCATGGACGGTAGCTGGGGCAGTAGACTGTAGAGGAATATTTCATCCCGATCCTCTGCAGCGAAGCGGCAGACAGGGTCGATGGCTTTGATTGCCTTATGGTGCTCACTACGTCCTGTTTAAAGGACGTAGTATACAGACCAAACTCTACGCCTTTTAGCTGATGACACCTGATGGACGCCCTGTGCAACCCGACGCTGGCTGGCGTGGGCTGTATGCCTCTGGCTGGTGGAGTTCCTGGCTGCGGGTGGTGTGTGCTGCCAGGCTCTGGCTGAGGGGTAATCTGGCTCTAGGTGATATGAGCTGCCCGACTGTGGGTGATGTGTGCTGTCTGGCTATGGCTGATGTGAGCTGCCTGGCTCCTGATGGTAAGGGATGCCTGGCTCTGAATGGTGTGGGGCTCAACACCGTATAACGAGTCACCTTGGTCTCACAGCGGCTAGTGAGGGATGACTCCTCGAACCCCCCCCCCCCCCCCCCAGGCACATTGCCACTGGAGGGGCCAGTCATATTGTCACTGGAGGGCCCAGCGGCCAGGCATATTGTCACTGGTGGAGCATGACTCCATGAAAGACTTCACAGCAGCAAAATGCCCAGGGCCTATTGCTGACTGCACCTGCTCCACTTCTTTTCCTTTACGTCTACTTTGCCCTCCCCCCTCTCTCTGTATGTGTCCTTCAATATGTCCATTTTTACTTGTGCAAGCAGAGCGCGCAAGTACTGCGATCAGCTGGGTATGTATGTATGTATGTATGTATGTATGTATGTATGTATGTATGTATGTATGTATGTATGTATGTCAGGGTATGTATGTCGGTGTCCTCTCTTGTTTAAGCGAGGACACCGAGGATTGTGTGAATCAGGGAACAGAATCTCTGGCAATGTCATTACAACAAAAACGAGACACTATTTTTTAGATATTGGTTCAAAGTTCTCGTGTAGCAAGTTTCGTGCATTTTGATCAAACATCCCGGGAGGAGATCGATTATTATTGTTTTTTATACAATTCAAAATGGTGGGAGATATATAGGTCAGGTCAAAAGTTTGTATATTTTTTATTTTTATTTTAACCAAATTCCAGTACAATGCATGACTAAGTACAGTCTACCGTTTCCATGAGATGACATTCCGGATAACATTGGAGAACAGGGTGCCATGGTCCCACAGCTGGCAACTGGCTGGAACCTGGCTGTTCTAGTACTACCAACCTGGCTGTGGAGCAGTTAGCTAAAATGCTCATGGTGCTGGTGGAAAGATGTTTCCACCAGCTATCTTTCAAGCTTTCTCTTCCCCAACTTCTTCAGTCTTGGAAACAGAGATGGGAACCGAGGGATTCTGATTTGAAATGTTCACTGCAGGCGCCCTTTTGTTTAAAGTGATTCATATATTGTAATATGTACGAGCCCCCCACACAGACATAGCATACTCACACTGCACATAGTCAATAATATTTTTTTAGGTTACTTCGCTACTTGTACTATAAAATGTGTGAAGATAAAGAAGTTAAATAACCTTTATTTAACCAGTAAAAATACACTGAGACAAAGTCTCTTCTTTCACCATATAAGCCTGGCCATAACATTTCTTCCATTGTTGATGACCATGTCTAAGTCTTGTGGCTTCCGTTCCCTCAACCCAGCTGTCTTTCTGCGCAAAGCCTTTTCCAAGCTATTAATCACAGTTTGTTTTTACTTGCTTTAAGCCACTTGCTTTGAAGTCCTGCAAGGCCGTGCAGCCCAAATATTTACCTTTCAATTTCAAGCTGTGCTTTCACGGTTTATTGCACGTTCAGTGTCTGTCTGAGCGCTACATAGTTCAAACTATACAGAATGGCTTCTGCCGTGCAGTGCATTCACTTAAAAATGCATAAACAACAACATTTGTACTTTAAAAGAGAGGAGAAAAAATAGACACAGACGTCCTCGTTCACAACAGCGTTTACGCTAATATCGTGAGCGGACAGGCATTTACGTGGATTCCCACATTACGTGGGAATTCATGGCCATCTCCGTGAACTTGACGTTGACGTTGGTTGGTCGAAAACTCCATTGATATCAGCGTCAGCTCGAGTCCAGGGTGGTGTAAAGGGCATACGGCCTGCTATATACTTATTTAGAAGGCTTTAGTTTTCATTCTGAATCAATAAATAGTTCCCAAATCTCAGATAAAATATGTAGGCTTGTGTCCCCAACATTGGTCAGCACATAAAAAAATGATAGCCTATATAAAAGCCAAGTATCACTTGTATGCCTATATGCATGCATTCTAGAGGCATTGGTCAATGAAGTTAGCCTAGAGTCCCATACAGAAACTGCCCCCAAGCCCGACGCCTTTTTATTTATTTATTAGGATATGCGGCTCACGATCTCAGCAGCCTCTAGCCTACTCGCAGTGCAACGCGTTGTGAGCTTGTGGATCGCTATCGCGGACTCGCGCTGCATGCAAAAAAACAAACTCACAATTATAATAAGAACATGCACTTATCTGCATTCTGCACTCTACGAATCCAATCTGATTCATCTCACTGTCATCTGTCTGAATGCCATGTGGAGAATGGATTTGTTCTGATCATGGACACGTATAGCCTGGTGAAACCACTCCCCCTGCTGGACAACATTTGCATTCTGCCAGCAGGGAGAGTCTGGGAACTCTCAGGCAGAGATAATTCATAGATGTAGCCTAAACATACAGTTATGGGTGATAAATATTCTTGTTGCATCAAACTCAAAGCATCGTTAGGCTATATTACTTTTATGCACAAAGTTATTCTGCCTGTTTTTTCCTGTACATTTATCCTGATAGCAGTTTTTGTATTGACCTGTACCTTCTAACTGTACCCATTCTGTGAATAAAAATGTCAATCAATCAATCGTGACCTGAACATTGTCCATAGCAAAGGCGTGTTGTAAAAGCGGAGCTGTGTTCACAGCTTGACGTCATCAAAATTGTGAAATTACGCCATCTAGTTAATGGCTACTATACTTTGGACTTATAACTGCAAATGTGCCTAAATCTTTTATTTTTTCTAAAAAAAAAATGTAACTGGACATCCTTAGGGGGTCTTTGATAGATATGCATCATTATTTTTAAAAGGAAATGTCCCTGCTTCCTACCTTTTAGTTTAAACCATGTATGCGACTATAGTCCTATATCATCTTCTATCATGGCAAATATGTCACAGAACTGCATTTATTTTTGTTATTTTGGGGTCTTAATGTGTGGCAGTGTGGGAGGACCGGAGATGTACTGTGCTGTTTACAAATCAGCAGTACGCTACAATCTTCTTACAACAAGGACCACAATTTGTGCCATCCTGTTTTGATGACATCTACCGGCATATAGCAAGGCATACTCGTCCATTGTGCTGACATAACAATGGGCGAGGCGAGCATGACTCACTATTATGCCAGTAGACCTGAAGGCATAATAGCCTATATAGGTTTTTCCTTTATAAACTCCTCACTGATTAGTCAACTACGTATAATAATAGATTGTATAATGATAGTTTGTTCCGCAGACTGCCAGCTTCTGTTTGGCTCATTGGTGCACATCATTGAACCATTTAAGGTGCATTTAAGTCTTTAAAACTGGAAGCAGACAACGTAAATGGATGGAGAGTCCAGGCAAGCCTTATAATAGTCCAGTATACTCAAAGCATACCGACGTGTCAATGTAGATCGGCTAGTTGAAAAATGTTTAAAAAAAAAGCCAAATAGGCAGTGACAAAAATAGAGCCAATAGTCTTTTGGGCTTCAGACTGATCAGGCAACTCGTCTCCATTTACTGTATCCCCCTAAAGCGTTATTCATAGTCTGGATTTTCGGTGGTGAGGTGACCACCGAACTACAACATGATGTCACGAGCCGCGGTGAAGAGCAAACCACCGCCACCGCCCCAGCCCTACTCAACACCGCTCAACGTTATTTCAGCTCCGGTGGTCACCTCGCCACCGGAGCGGTGGTCACCTCACCACCGAAAATCCAGACTATGAATGAGCCTTAAGACTAGTGTGGTACGTCCTAGGTATCTGTTCAGATTCCACTCCGTACGGACCTGCAGACATCCATCCTCATAATATGTGACTATGAATTTAATGTTTGTTTCTAGTTCTACTTTGATTTGGGGTCAATATTTTGTCCCCTCAATAATCTCCAGCCAAAGGGTGTCAAAATGGATGAGCTAGCTAGGGGAAAAGTAAAAAAGTATTTTCATTAAAATATGCACGTCCAGTTATCAACTATCCAACATCGGGTGGCTGCAGCCACTCTCTCATCTCTCTCAAAGCTGACATACATCATTAAACAATCGAGGCGGCAAGTAACCGCCCACGTAGCTAGTGCGAGCGCCCCACTTTATGTCTCACCCCTGCACGCCAGCGCTGCACTTAAGACCATGAGTCAGAGAGAATAGGGGACCTTGCAGAAGGTTTTACAGTCAAATAAAAGACAATTTTAAGTCATTTATTGCCTTCTCTACTGCAATTGATGAGAGCACCGACAATGCTGATGGAGCTCAATTGGGGAATTTGTGGTGCATCTTTCACCATCAACAAGGAGTTGTGGAGATATTGCCAAGGTATTATAGCAAAAGCCTGAAAATGGACAATGGCAGTGTAGTAATCAAAATGGTTGATTTTATCACAGTCAAGGGACACAAACCGCAGCAATGAAATGTTCTATTGTATGAAAATCTTTGTGTCGTTTATTTTTTGCAGGAAAATGCGGGAGAGATAAAGGGGATGACATGTCGGCTTCAAACCCGAACAAGCCACAGGAAGGACTACAGGTATAGCTTTATTTGCGTTCTTACCAGGCGCCAAGTCATCTTGCTGGATTTGAAGCCCACTTCCTGATTAGGGCATACAGTTCCTATTAATGGCCCAGCAGATGTCACTATTTCACCTCCTGCAGGGCGGTGCAGGCAGCAGAACAATTACTCTCAATACAAGTGAACAAGGTTTTGGCCGGACTTTAAACTAGTGATTGAAAACATAAAGGGTTTATGAAAATGTTTGCTGAGATAATAAAATCATCATCAATTGTGGTCCCGTTAATTAAAAAAATTATTAGTAGGGTATGTTTCTAGGGCTTCTACTGGTTGTACCGAGTGAAGACCCACCCTCACTGCGGTTTTAGCCAATAGCAGTCGTTTCCAGTAGCATTTCGGGACCAGAAGTTCAAAATGGCGGATTTTAATTCTCCCAAAAAGTCTGTGGAAACCAATGGGGATCCCTTCGTCCAAATTGTATAAAAAGTCTATGATTCTTACCAGGTGAACCCATGAAAAAATTCATTCATTCAAAATAACATTTTAATTACATGGTCTACCCCGTTACACTGAATTCGAGTGGTTGAGCTCAAACTACAGAAATTGGACTATTCATGAACGAGAAGGGGAAGCTAGGGTCAAAACTAAATCATTGTTGCATTCTAATAATTTTTAAAGTGTGGTACGTGCTAACCAAAAGTAGCCCCTGGAGAACAGACTGATTTACCAACTAATTTCAAATATCCAAGACTGCACAACTATGTTTGGCCAACACTGACCAAAATATTCTGGAACGTTTGACAATGTTTTAATCACTTGGGACAAAATGTAAAAAAGGGAAGGTCTACAGTAACTAGAAAGGTGCACTCAGTAGATTGCAAATCTATGCCAGGAGGCACACAATCATAAAATGTGATGCATGCAGTAAAATTTCTATCTACAGCCATGAAATGGCTTGTGATTATCAGCTGTACATCATCTCTACGGTCTCCCTCATTAATTAACCACATTAATGCAATACATTTTATTAGCCAAGTGATTCTGACAACTTGCTCATCATAATTCATACCAAAGGTCTATGGTCTAACAAGACCTACTGTAAGAAACATTTGAAATAGATAGATGGATACTAGCCTGAGCTAACGTGTTAGGTTTTTGGTCTAGAGGGGCGGGTCGCGGCTGAGATTTGCGCATGCCCTGATTGGTTCACCGATCTGTCCATCAGCCCTGCTCCCTCCTCTCTGCCCTAGTGCAGCACTACATCTCATACTTGCCCTGATGAAGACTCTGTTGGAGTCAAAACATGTTGGCTTCTTTAAAGGTATATTCAGTGATTTCGCTTCATTCAAATATCACTTATTTTTTCTTTTTATTTGGATAATCCTCCCTACTATAGAGTGTGCTGACCATATACGGAGTTCCTCCCTGTCCCCAGTGAGCCCCTGGGGTCAAGAAACCCTAGTTTCAGTTTTGGTGGCAGGTGGCAAAGCCTTCATCCAATCAGGATGAGAGGGGCCTTCCTCCAATCATGTGTGGGGGCGGGCCTTGGTGCACATGCTGTTGCACTTCCCCCCACTGTAGAGCGTGTGCATGTGCACATTTTGTTACCGGGGCGGACTGGGTGGTTTTCCAAATCACCCAAATCACTGAATGCTCCTTTAAATAAAGTACATCTATTTTTATCCACCCTCTCCTCATTTTTAACCTTTGAGTGCTCGGATCGCCGCCTTTTCTTTAGTATTCCAGTCCCACTGATCATTGAAGCACCAGCCCTACTTTACACTATTACTATGACTCCCACTTATAGACCAGAGCGGCCAATACGTTTCCCCAGGCTTTCATTTTTTTGAGCCGGGGTTAATGAAAGCCTGGGTACCGAGGCTAGACGTACTGTATCTGAAATGTAATGTTTGAATCCATCTTGTGGATTTGAGAAGGAATGCTTTATAGGTTCCATAACATTGGGACGTTAAAGCTGTATTATGTCACTTTTTAATAGTGAATAAGATGATAGGTTGTCCAGAGTATGTTAATTCATTACAACATGTACACTGGATTTGGTCTCCTATTGAGAAATGTCATGTCTAGGTTAGACATGATCCCGATTCTGGTTTGACATGGACTTTGACCCAAAGGTCAAAATTCAATATATTATATATGGTGAGCAAGCAGACAAGCTCCATTAGCTCAGTGGTAATAGAGCACTTGCGCAGGAGAGACAGGTTGAAATCGGGTGTAGAACAAGAAAGTGGCAAAGTGCAGCTTTAACACTAGAAAAAGTGCCCCTCGGGGCACAGGTCTCCACCAGGGCAGGTCAGGTTGTGGCCTCCTGGTGGCCCTATAATAGACCAATGTGAAAAGGGTGCCATTTCTTCATACGCCTTTGATGGCAATTGGATGATTTGAGGCATTTTGTTCCAAAAATGTGTTTTGCAAAAATCAACCTGTTGGTGGCGCTATAACAGGCCAATGTGAAAAGGGTTGGATATATTCCTCAGCCTAGTAAGAAAATGTGTGAACGATTTGACGTAAATTGCATGCTGCGTTCATGATTTGAGGCTTTTATTCAAAACGGGGCAATCTTGCAAACTGTGAAAGCCAATTATAGCCAATTAGGATGGAATATGAAATATCGGACAGATCCGACTTGAGCACATGACCATAGAGATACTGTGTAACGATTTGTGAGATTTTTGGACAGAATCTGGAGGAGAAATATCAAAAAAAAAAATTACAAAAGTCGGCCTCCTGGTGGCGCTATAAAAGGCAGATGCGGAAAATGCAGGTCAAAGGTTTGTCCTTGGCCTCTAGGGAGTGTGCATGCAACGTTTCACGCAGATCGGTGCAGTTTTAGGTTAAAAATGTGAAAAGCTGCCTCATGGTGGCGCTATAACAGGCCGTTCTGGAAAATGTGGGGCAGAGGTTCATCGTTGGCATCCAGGGAGTGTGTGTGCAAAGTTTGGCATCGACCGGGTTAACGGTGCCGGAGATTAGCTGGTAACAGACGGACGGAAGGACGGACACACACACACACGGACGGAGTGCAAAACATACTCTCTCCCCATGCCTTCGGCCTGATGGGAGACAATAAAGGCACACATTATTCAATGCTAGCCTGGTTAATAAACCAGACCGAATCAGCCGTTGGCAAAAAAAAATTTGCCTGCCAGCGGATTAGGGTCTGGCGAGGCTCAGTAGCACGCCTCTTTCCTACAACCGAGAACAGGTCGGGCCAATCGGGACACGGTATGCAATATGGGCGGGCTTTGGTACAGTGATGTTCAATGCTTGAGACCTTTGACTGACAGTAGCTCTGACCAATTGCGTCAAAGAGAAAATGTTTGAACCCGCCCCCCGGGAAATGAAATCCAAGTGGAGCCAGCCCAGACTAATATACAGCGACAGTGTTGTGTGATATTAGTCTGGCTTATTAGCCAGGCTAATTCAATGCGTTTTCGATGTTCCTGAAGTTCCTGAACAGAAACCGGTGCTAAAATATATTACTGCAATTATATTTCAGCGAAGCAATTGTCGGCAGTAGTTGCATTGTTCCGGACATCTTGGAAGATAAAGTTCAGCCGAGACACTTCCAACAATGAAACCCCAGGACTTCACATAAAGATGTTCACACAGTAGCATCATAGCGTAACAACCAGCCCTCATTTCTAATTTCATCCCAGTTCACACTCCGGGACTCCTGCAATCCTATGGGAGAACACTGAAGAAATCTCCTTGTGCTTTTTTTTTTTTACAGGCTTCATTGTTGAATAATTCATAAGTTCATGTCTAATTTACATTACATTTTAACTAGATAAAAAATGAAGGAGACATTGGATAGCATTACATGACACTGTAGTGCATACTGTACTGTACTGTACCTTGCTTATGTCCACTGGCTGAACTACATGTTTTGATGAGTAACTGGCATGTCATACTTCTGTGCTGCTGTAACCTCCACATTTAAAGAGAAGCCAACATACATTTGAATGAATTGTTGATGATTACCATAGTATAGTCTAATTCAGGGGTGGGCAACTTTGACGATGGAGAGGGCCACTATATTTCCACACTCACTCCCTAGGGCCATATATTACTGCAAAAATAGCCGATCTACAAGCCCAAAACGCGTCGCGCTGCGACGCGTTTTGAGCTTGTTTTAGGCTATTTTTGCTATTATTCGAATTGAAATCTTGAATTATTTTTTGCTATTTTTGAATTGGAATCCTGAAAATTTAAATTTTTGATGTAATTTCAAATGCCTTTAATTATACTTGTGTTGAGCATTGAGCTACTAATTTAGACTGTAAGTAATTACAGCGGGTCATGTTTGCATGTTGTGGAATTGTAACAGCTGAGACCAACACTATATCAGTATTCTGACATTAACCTGAGGGCCACATTAAGTGAAGGTGGGGGCCGCATGTGGCCCCCGGGCCGCCAGTTGCCCACCCCTGGTCTAATTTAAAATGTAAACTCCTAATATAGGCCAGGGTATAGTTACTTTAGCAGTGTGGCTACACTATATTGTGTATTTCATGGATGGCTGGGGGGGAAGAGGAGAGCTTGTTTTGTTAACTCAGCTCCCTAAATCACTTGACATACAACGGCAGGCACACAGACAGTGACGCCTTGAGGCTTTTGCGTGACCCGCTAGGCGTGCAAGTGCACGATCAAAACAAGCACGCCATCTGACTTGGGAAGCGATGGTGGACGGAACCGTTTATCACTTGAAGCGAAACGAGCACTCCCTGCCCCCGTCCCGGGCAATCACAGACTGTCTCAACTAAAGTCTTCCCCTAGAAATGGTTTCCCATAGTCATTATAGCTCTACTAAACCATTAATTTAGTCACATAACTCTCAATAGATGGCTGCCCTCATTTTGAGGCTATGCATATCCTTCTCCATGGAAAACGGTTACATCCGGTAGTTTTCAGCTCAGTGGGGGATTTCTCCCAAACATTGAGAACACTTGCCTCCGTTTCAGCCACTGTGCTCCAAAACTTCCGCACTGGAACTTCAAAGACAGCATCAATCTTTTATCAGATAGAGAGGCTAATGTTAGCTTCAATTTTTCTTTGTAAGGAAAATAAATCGTTGGATCAAAAGGCATGGGAAGGTTATTATCTAGGATTCAGTAGAGAATATATATTCAATCATGTGTGTGGAGAAGATGAAAAAAACTTTGATTGTTATTCTACCAGAGATATGATGATATGATCAATATTCTGAAGGAATTTCTTTGAGGGAGAAGTCTATTATAGGCCTACTCCATTTTGTGAAGTTCCCTGGAGTTGGCCTCTGGCAATATTAATATTCTGTATTAGAAATGAAAGGAAGGCTGTAGGTACCATCGAGAGTGGATGATCACTTAGTGACAGAACATGGATATTGCTCCCCTGCTTGCAGCAATTATACTCTTCATCAGGCCCACAATCTATAATGAGGAGGAACTTATAACCACCTCTCTTTGCATGTGTCATCCTAATATTTCATGCTGCAGAATAGTTTTGTATTCATGGACAGCTTTACATGGACATCCATATTAATGAGAGCCTTTTCATATGCACAACCATGTCCCGTTATGTTTTTAGACGATGTGACGTTTTGAAATCTCATCGTTTGATGATGACAAGTTGTGACTAAATGGACATAGTCCATGTGTGCGTGACTAATCAAGCATTGCGTTCAGGCTAATTTATACTTTATTGCGCAGCATTGAAACATTTCGAATTAGCTGTAGTTTAAATTTGAATGTGAAACTTGTTCATGTGCTTCATGTGTCAAACCAATAAATGTTGTAATGTTTTACAGTAACGGGTAAACGCACAACAGGAATGCTACTAGACACTTATAATTCAACGTAACAAGCATCAAAATCAGTTTCTTGTTAAACCAGTTAATTTTTATAATTGTGAATTCTAAACACGTTATGTCAAAATCACCAATCAAAATGATTGTATTAATGCAACTTGAATGTGTTAATGTCATATTAAAATAAATCTAAATAGCCAATTTGTCATTACTCTTGACATGTCTTGCATCATCTCTCACTGTGTGATGCTTGGAACCCCTAGAGGGGCACAGAGTCATTTTGCAGAGACGTGCTTTGACAATATTAACTGTTCCAGTGTAAAGGCCTCTGTTAATAATTCAAAGCTTTTAGTGTTTTGGCAAATATATATATATATATTTTTTAATAAATGCAGAGTGGACATCCAAATAAGTAAGTAAGTTTCATTAAGAAATCACATAAATCCCAGTGTTTGCATGGGACTGCCAACTTGCAAGGACTAATAGACATTGAAGTATATAGGCATATACTTCATTGGGGTCCCCTACTCCTTTCTCCCCTCGACACCAAAAATGCTGTAATAAAGATTTGTGTGTGTTCTAGACAATAGCGGGATCTATGACTATAGAGATACTGTGTACCGATTTGCGTGATGTTTGGACGAAAAGTTTGAGAAATATCAAGAAATGTGTTTTGCAACACCTCCTGGTGGTGCTATAAATGGCTGATGTGAAAAATGCAGTGCAGAGGTTTTTCCTTGGCCTCTAGGGAGTGTGTGTGAAAATGTTGACACCGATTGGTCCAGCTATTATAGGTAAACACACAAATCGGCCTGTTATAGCTCCACCATAATGATTTGAGACATTTTGTTCAAAACGGAACACTCCTGCAAACTTTACAAGTCAATCTTAGCCAATCAGGATGGAATCTGAAACATCTGAATGACCTGTCGGGTTTAATGACTATAGCGATACATAGTATAGCGATACTGTGTACCGATTTGTGTGAGTAATATTAAAAAAAATGTTTTTGCACAAATCTGCCTCCTGGTGGCCCTCCATGAGTCGGCGGTTCAAATCCCGGCTCCTCCTGGCTACATGTCGAAGTGTCCTTGGGCAAGACACTGAACCCCAAATTGCTCCCGATGTGCTGGTTAGTGCTGCCGGAATTGTCCAAAAATTACATTCGGATATTCGTTTTAAAAACCCACGTGGATTCGACCAATTCGACCCATTCGGATTTCGATTCCGATTCGGAGCCATTCGGGGCCATTCGGATTTTGTAATAATTATATTTACACCAATACAACCTGAGACATAACATTTAAGATCGCATTGCTGGCGCAACTCTCTCTCCGCGCATTGGCGCTGCTGAAAACCGAGTTGGAACACAACGCATGCATTCTCCCTTCTCCCATAAAACTTCACGGCACGGAGGCAGTATTAATTCACAGAACAGAACACTGCATTGCTGCTGCTGCTGCCGGACCGGCGCCGCAGTTCATCCTTACGCATTTTATTTATCTTTTTATAATTTCCTGAAGGATAAAGTCGCTTCATGATTGAAGATTGATGAGTGATAGATCTGTGTGTTGTTGTCTAAAAATATACTCTCCCGTCCGTCCGAAACAACACAACACAACACAGCACAGCAAAATAAGTTTCGGTGTAGGCCAGGCCTGTCTCTGATTCTGATCACTAGGTACGCTGTTGACGGAAGATTTCACCCTTCTGAGCAGCGTACACTCACTGCGCAAATAACGTAAAAGGCCCCGCCCGCCCTGTGCTCACCGTTATTTGCGCACCGTCCGTACGCAAATAACGTAGTGCGCTCTTTGCCGACTTTGCGCAGGGCGGGCGGGGGCCTTTTGTGAATCGGAACTACGCAGCCTGCGTAGTCTGCGTTTAGGAAGAGTGCGAGGCAGCTGATTTATTCTTCAATGTATGCCGGTGTCGGCGTGTCGCGTGGCAAATATAACTAATCTACAAGCTCACAACGCTTACCCACGGAACCGTCTCGCGAAAACTTGCACAGCATTATTTATTTTTTTAATTCGAATCTTAATTTTATATATTCAGTTATTAATTTCTTTTTTTGATTCGAAAATTCGTTCGAATATGGAATATTCGTTGGCAGCTCTAGTGCTGGTTGGTACCTTGCATGGCTTCCGCCGCAATCGGTGTATGAATGTGTGTGCGCTATATAAATGCACCACTTACCATTTACCATTTACAGACAGACAGACAGACAGACAGACAGACAGACAGACAGACAGACAGACAGACAGACCTACACTATATTCTGATTGCTATGGAGATACACGGTATCCATGTCTCTCTAGCTCTTTAGTAAATTGCTGGCCCAACGAATACAAAAAAAGTGCTTTGATCTGATGAGTGAATAACAAATGACAACTTGAGATTTTCTTTCAGCCTACAGATAAAGGTGTTATTCCAGCCCCATGTGTTTGGCCAAGCTCTGAATCACTCCCACCTTTCATGTGTGTCCTTCATTTCCAATTTGTACAATTTTCTTTAATATCCTAAGGCTGGGTTTCCTGTTCAAACAGCATCTGTCTGGCAACCCTTTATTCTTCTGCCTGAGGGATAGGACTATTCTATTCAATCTAATCCTCCCTGCCAGGGGAGGTCGGAAGACGCATATGGAAGACACCTTTCCTGGTGACCCACATCCTCCAACCTCACACACAGCCCAAGTCACATACTACTGTATTAATAAGTAATCACAAATTGGCAAGTCATGAGATAAGTGATTAACACCGACAATTACGTTTGTCACTCATATTTTCATGCTATATTTCATTTTTTTTGTGTTGCAACTAAGTGTTACATGATTGCATATTGTTTCTTAGCTGAAGCACAAGTTCCTATATGAGAACAAATGGACCTCTGTTTACAGTTGCGAATAGCAGAGTTCAAGTCCATGTCTATTCCCTATAGCTTCCATAGAATTACATCTTAGCTTGTAAATAAACTCATAATTGACATATTTAAAATGTATCAGCCCAGGTCTTTTTGTTACGAACTAAATCAATACCATCCCCACAGTAATTGGGACATTGCAGTACACGTATCATACTCCCTTAGGTACGGCATTGGCATAATGCTGAGGGATGGTGGAGTGAGCTAAAGATAAGAGACAGCAAATGGAGTGTATGAAATAGAGAGAATCCGAGGTGAGTGAGTGTGCTTCCTCTTTCTTTTTTTAAGATGCAGCGCACAGTAATGTCCAATTGTGATGCAGGATATAGCAAGGAACTGTGGCGGTTCTCAGCGGGCCCATTACAGTGTCTTGGCTAGTCATTGTCCACTGGGAACTGCATTTCTGCCCTTGTTCTTAATTAAAACAATAGATAATCCCAAGGCGGAAACAGCACTTTGGTACCACATTTATTGGAGCATGCAGTAATTAATTGTATCATTAGTATCCATTTTGTATTTCAAACGAGAGTCTTATTGCCAGAGTTCCTGGGGGACTATGTCCATACTATGATACAGCACGTTATAAGACCACACCGCACTCTACAGTATGTGTTGCTCACTAAACTAATTTTTTTTACGACCATACCACGACGAGTGTTGATAGAAACCATGGCAGCAGCAGCAGCAGCATATCTAATCGAATGTAATCATACTGTCAAGCTTATGATAACCACCTCTCTGCTACCACAGCCTGTATGCAGACTTTGCAGAGGATTGTGGCCGGTGGTGGAAGAAGTACTCACTTTTCTTCTTTTTTTTTTTTACTTAAAAGGGGCATTCCACTCATTTTCAACATTTTACCATGTCATTAATATACCTTACAGCTGTTGTGTAGAAATAAATAAAAAGTCCCCCTATTCTGTGTTTCCTAGAACTGGAGGTCTGAAAAAAATCATTAACATGGTGAATCACATCTTGATGATGTCATCAAGATGTGATTCACCATGTTAATGATCTTTTTGTTAATGATTTTTCTAGGAAACACAGAATGGGGGGGACTTTTTTATTGTTTCCACACAACACCTCTAAGGTATATATTAATGACATGGTAAAATGTTGAAAATGAGTGGTATTCCCCTTTAAGTAAAAGTATCAATACTGAAATGTAGAAATATTCCAGTAAAGCGTTTGTGGTTGAGTAAATGTATCATTAACACAATGTAGAAATAAATACATAAAGTACAAAACGTAAAAGTACTCATTATGCAGAATGGCCCATTTCACAATCAAATCATTGGACTGCAAATGAGTTCATGACTTAGATTTTTGCAGCCGGTAAAGGTGGATTAGATTTTAATTACGCTTTAATTGTGTTGCTGGGTAACCTACAGTATACATACATTATAATTTATCAGTTTGTCAATAGTGGAGTAAAAAAGGTACAATAGGGCCCTATTTTCGCCAGGGCCTTACCGATTATCCCTAAACGTTTTACTATTTTGAAAAAAACACTTTAAAATGATTCAACTAGCCGATCTACATCGACACGTTGTGAGCTTGTAGATATTTGAACTATTCAAAAATATTTGTGAAAATAGTATAAAAAAAAGGCAAAGAAGTTTAGGTATAAGGGGTAATAAGGCACTGGCGAAAATAAGGCCCATGCCCCTGAGATGAGTAAATGCAATTACTTTTTACCACTGGCTGTGGTTGATTAAGCCAGATTTATACTTTGACGGGCGATGGAAATTGTTAAGCTCACTTGTGAGCTTGTAGGTCGGCTATTTCCGGCGAGCGACGCCACTGTATGACGGAGCATAAAAATTAGGTATTACACCGCCAGAGCCCTCGCACGATGTTTGTTTTTTCTTTTGTGTGGGAAAGGTATCCCGGTTGTGATAAGTCATATGGGGGTGGTCCGCCTCTGATAATCCTTCCCTTAGACGAGCCGTGACCTCCCTGGATTGTGTTTCATCCAACAATTTAATGAGTTCTCGCTATCTGGACTGAGCAGAATGAAAGAAAGTCAGTAACTCTAGGAAAAAAGCACAGGTGACGTGGGGTGAAATTGATCAGAAAATGAGTATGACATTATCTGAAGCTCAGCGTGTACATTTTTTAAACAATATTTCATTCCTAATTGCAATTTTTGTTATCGCCAACCCCCCCCCACATACATTCCCTCAGGAGTACAGACGTGCGCATGTGCACGGGCGCACACGCACGCACACACGCACACACACATACCTGAAAAGTACGTATCACAAAAACAACTACAGTACTTGCCTCATCATAGCTTGTCACATTGGGAGTTTTCAAGAAAGCAGAAAGAAGGTCTGATACTGTACATCAAATATTCCTAATGAGTGAAATATAGGCTACATGGCATGCTACAGCCTAGCCTACATAAGTTGCATGCTTATAGAATAAATGGCAATAGAATTATGAGGCTGTTAAAATAGCAGCAAATAACAGATACTTGTGCAGCAATAACATAGCAACAGATATCTTTTTGCGTATACAAAACATATTGCCTTCGTTGGTTAGGAGTGCAGTGAACACCGCTTGTTCAACTGGCCCTTCACATGAAGTCCAGATCAAATGGCAAATTAACACTTGTGCGACTAGATTCCCATTAATGATACCATTACAGCTATTAATAGATATTAGTTAGTTGGCCTTTTCAATACTGCCATGGTAGTGTTGTGCACAGTGCAGGGATGTAGACGTATCAGTCATTGAACACTATGATGTCTAAGCCATTTTCATGTAAAAGACCCCAAATTGATAAGGACCAATTGTAAAGATTAAGTGCCAAGGACCCCCATAAGAGATGATTTGCCAACATCAACATTTTTCAAATAAATATCTAATAATAAAGGCTTAAGTGTTTAAACTATTTTCCTGGGGACCCCCTGGAACCCTCTCAAGGACACCTGGGGGTTGCCAGACCCCTGTATGAGAACCAGATGTCTAAACATCATCACGTAACCACCAAAGTTGATTAAATTATGCTGCAAAGGTAGCAAAATATTCATGAAAACGGTAGAGGAAATGTGGATGGGAGTCACGGTTACAGTGTAGTTTCATACTTCAGTGCAGCAGGTGTATGTTCACATGATCAATAAGATACTAAAATTGCAACATTTCAGCTTGGCATTTCATAGGAGGCGTCAGACATGCCTAGTCTCCTGTCAGATAGAGAGATCATGGGTAACATCCCCACGAACTCTCCGGTTCCTTTCAGCTTCCCAGAGACAAACTTCAGAGTGTTTCTGCTTGTGATGCAAATAATAGCTACTACATTCTGCTTTTTTTTAAAGATTATTTTAAGGCATAGCCGTTTCCTCCTCCCTTTTTCCCCCTTTTCTGCAGAACACTGGCAGAGAGAAAAGGAGAGTGTCGGTAGAAAAGGAAGACGGCACAATTAACAAGCTAGATTCAACCCAATAACGTCAAGACTAGGTTTGTGCCGCCTACCTTCTACTGCGAGCCACACGGAAATGAGATGAGATTGTAACATTTTGGCACAATTATAACCTCAATACTCAATATTGTACTCAGGAGGCTTGAATGAGTATGTAATAGTTTGTTTGTAGACATTATTAATCCTGGGGGAGCAGTTAGCGCTTAAGTGTCTTGCTCAGGGACACTGATGCATTAGTGGGCAGGCCAGGAGGCAGACCGATGACCCTCTGATTACCAGACAGACTCTCACTGGGAACACTAGGCCTATCTCACAGCATTTCCCCGCCCCCTTTTTACGCCCCCCTTTTAGAGCTAGTGGTGTTATTTTTTTTTTGCGGTCCATAGGCTTCCATGTTAAAAGAGGTATTTTCACAAGCCACAAACTACCGTTTTGTAAAGGTAAGGTTTATTCTACTTATTTGAGTTGTTATACCATTGTGTTTTCTTCATATTATTATCGGTCTTTGACATTTTAACATTAGGAAATGTACTTAGATTCTCCAGAGTGTAAATGCCTAATGTTAAATGACACCACTATCTACCGGAAGTGGGCGTGGAAAGGGGGCTGTGAGATAGGCCTCTTGGGCTTCCATGCGCGGCAAAAAGCCGCTCGTGGCAGGCGTCTCTTCCTGGTTTTTAGACAGCTGGTGGATGGAAATTAAGCTCCACCCACGTGGCAGAATACCGCGTTGGCCAGATTCCCGTAAACGCTTGCCCCCGTGGCACTCTGCTGCATGGGTGGAGCTTCATTTCCATCCACCAGCGGTCTAATAACCCGGAAGAGACGCCTGGCACCTTTTGGCATCTTCATGACGCTAAAGTGTGCCTGCGCTGACTAAGCTGCGGCTGCCCCGAGTAACCTAAACATCATAGATTCACTTTAGAAATTGTACTGTAGTATATAAGAATTATAAGTAGCATGACATTTTTTGTTTACGATTATCTACAATAAGCAAAATAACCTCTCAGATTATGCTAGAGCAAATTCAGTGGTTTTCTAGAGTGATATATTTGACTAAAGTATGACCATTTGCATGATTGGCATTATTATTGAGCATAATGGAAGGTGGCAACTTGTTAAGATGAATTCCCTGACACGAACAGAGTTGCTGGTGTGTTTCAGGCTGTGACAAATTTGCTAGTTAGTCTGACTCATGAATCCAACACAAACCACAGTGATGGATGACCAGAGGGGCCAGTGCCCGAGAGCCCTTGGGCAGTATACAAAATAATTTATACTGCAGGTTAACACTCAAATGTGTTGTTCCCCACCGCGTATCCGTTCGGCAGCGGTGGCCGAACGGATTGCGGAGCGGTCTTGATACCGGAAGGTCGCCAGTTCGAATCAGCGGTCCGACACGTTAAAAATTACCACCGCTGAAGTGCCCTTGAACAAGGCATTGAACCACTACGATGAAATGTTCTATGAGCAGGGCCTGGCTGGAAACAAGTTCTTGAGCTTAGCCAAGATACCCTGGGTAAATATAGTAATCATTTCATTTCATTTCATTTCAAGGTCCCTCCTATATAGTCCTCTGAATAACGGATTGTTTTAATTATTATTATTTTCTTTATTACAAATATCATGGAAAGTTATATAAATCCTGCATGATAACATTGTCTACAGGTGCTTTCTTCGCCCACACATGCCTTACAACTCGAGTGGTGTGTTGGCATGCCCACCCGACTTCCTAGTCGGATAGGGGCGTCTCCATAAGTCTTACATTGTGTAGTAGTGGTCATTTTATTATCCCGCCCCTGCATGAACCCTAAAATGTTATCGGTTGATAATACAAATACTGTCGAGGAAAGGAAGCAATCAGGTGCTCAACGGAGACGTGCAGGTATACGAAATATAAAAATAGTAAAAAGGTGCTCCTGGGATCAATTGAGACAAAACATCTATAGAGATCCAGGCACACTTAATAGTTAAAAAGGAGGAAAACTTTATTAAGCCAATATGTTTCGACCTATACCGGTCTTCATCAGGTCGAAACATGTTTAATAAAGTTTTCCTCCTTTTAACTATTAAGTGTGCCCGGATCTTCGCTTTTTTCTATAAATACAAATGCTGTGTTGAAAAAGTATTTTGATTTCTAGTCAATGTCTAATCAGAAAGGAGCAAGCCGTATATTGCTCTGTTGTCCGTTGACACATTTCAAAATCACATTTAATTGTATAAAATATACATTCTACACAGACTTTAGAATTTATGCGTTAGGTGAAATCTCTGCAATGGCTTGAATTTTGTGCTAACCAACTCATCAAATATTCAGAGTAAGTCGTAAGTTAACTTCATACAGTTGGAGGCCATCGATATTGTCCTTTTCTTTTTACTGAGGTTTGCGTGATCTGCGCAAAAGGACAGTTAACCCATTTTGGGCGGGAACCCCTTTTGGTGTTTAAAACATTATGTTATAATTTAGCTATTGAAAAATAGCAGATCTACAAGCTCATAGCGCGCCACCGAGTGGCGCGCTACGAGCTTGTAGGTCTGCTATTTTTGAAAAATCGTGAAAATATTTATTTCAGAAAGGATTTAGAAGGATTTTTTTAAATTTTGAGGTCAGGCCTAAATGGGTCAAATGATAAGGGACAATATCGGTGGCACCCGACTGTATACTTCAGCATTCTTCATGACAGTGCACTTATTGACTGCTTGGCCTTGCGTTACCTGAGTGCAAAAGTTGATATTGGGTGACAACGTGTACACTCAACTTAAATTAGCTTGTGGTGTGCCTGCCTTCGGCAAGTCGCTTTCACACTTAAAAGTGTAAGGTCAACTGTGGACAAATCATTACAAACTACAGCCTCCTCTGTCTAGACTAATCAATACGCAGTGTCATTTAGCTGAGAGGATGCACTCAATTCTCAGCTTATCAGTTAACACAGGGGTTCCCAAACCTTTCCATGCCAAGGATCCCTGAATATCCTCTGGCGGCAGTGGCTTAGGGGTAGAGTGGCCAGTAGAACGGCTGGATGGGAACCAGTTCGATCCCGGGATCCCCCAGAGTTAGTGTCAGTGATGTAAATAGGGTGCGTTTTGCGTCCCAAAACGCACTTTATAGTTATGGGACGCAATAAACCAACAGCCTCTGCATCCTGCGGACGCAACTTTATCCTGGCTGCACTGAAGACTATGGCACTCTCTCGGTCACACACTGTTCTACGTGGAAGTCTAGCACTCTTTCGGTCACACACTGTTCTACGTGGAAGTCTAGAACTCTTTCGGTCACACACAGGCTGCAACATCGGGTCTCATCACAACCCAATGCGCGACCCGTGAAGTCGGGGGGGAAAATAATAAAAGAGAGAAAAGAAAAAGACGGAGTGACAAATCGTTAGCAACAAGCTATGCTAACAGACTGGTGGTGGTGGTGTTGGCTATTAGCTTGTTGCTGCTGCTGATTCAACGCACTGATTGAACTTCACTTCATGTCCGCCTGTAACGTGAGCGAATCCTGACACCAGCGCTGCAAAAACAGACAGATCTACAAGCTCTCAACGCGCTGCAAACGGCGCTGCAGAGATGGGCGCATCTGCGGGTTCTCAACGCGTTTGTTTTTGCAGCGCTGGTGTCAGGGTTCGTTCACGTTGAACAAGCTCTCAACACGTTGTAAACGGCGCTGCAGAGACAGGCGCATCTGCAGGTTCTCGCATCGCGTCAGCGGCGCGGTGAGAGCTTGTGAATCTGTCTTTTTTGCAGCTGCCATTCTTCCCTGTAGACAGGGACTCAAGTGACTTCTAAGTTCCACTTTTCCAAATAAATTATTTTACATCCACAATGGCAAACCCATTTTGGCTAAGTACAATAATTGCAACTGCAACTTTTGGTTGGTATATTAAGCTATGTTAAATCCACTGTTGCCCACTATTAGTATTTCTTACTGAGTTGTGCTTGCTAATACTACTAGCCTACATAAAAAGATATACTGTATAGGCCTATTTGATATTTTTATATATATATTTTTTTATAAAAAATGTTTTATTATTATTTTTGAGTGGTGCAACCACTCCCTTACGGAGCTATGTGTGTGTCTGGGTATGAGCACAAAAATAGCATGGTTGTTTTTCACCATCTGTGCGCAACCTAACGCACACACAAACACACACGCACGTATTAACTGTATATATGATGCTTTCGGGGGGTGCCAATACATTACAGTGACAGTACAGTACAGTAGAGGGACCGCCACACGGTAACTGTCATTTCTCAACCGTTTCGGACGCGGCACGGCACGCCGGAACCGGCCCGGCCCCCTGGGCGCATTCCTGGGGGTCTGGAACCCCCCCCGCGCGAACCCCCTCACAGAGTTGCACCACTCACTTCACACAGGTGTGATTTATTTTGGGACTCATTTGAATGACCACCTGTGCATCCCGGGACCCATTACATTGAAAACCTATTTACATCACTGAGTGTCAAAGTGTCCTTGAGCAAGACTCTGAACCCCTAATTGTTCCCGATGTGCACAGGTGAGGTTGCACAATCTCCGCACCATTTACCTCTGGGTGCGCCCCCCATTGCAAAAGGGACTTCACAAACAAAAACTAAAAGAAAGCAGACAGCAGCAGAGCAGACAGGATGACAAGCATGTCACTCCTTCGCTTCCCATCAGATAGTCCAAAATTAACAGGGCCTATATGAGTTCAAAACGTTGAATCCCCCTTGGATTGGAAGGATGGGATCAATCTGATATCCACTTTGATCAGGACATCAAGATTACACTGATAATGATACTACGATCCTACGTTTGATGAATGATCAGATATTTTACAAAACTTCAAAAGGGAGTGTGGACAATACAGTATCTTGCATTGCGCAGCCACTCAAATGGTATGCAAATACAGCTAAGCCTTATATTTCTATTTTGATTTATGAAGTGTGTTCTTAGATTATTAACCACTACATCCTTGACCACATGAAGCCTAGTGTCCCTCCCTATTCTGGGCACTAGAAAATAAACTGGGCCCTTCTTACCTGAAAGCTCTCCCGAGTCCCACACTACCCCTCCCTCCACACATCTCCACCCGATAGCGCCACCCTGTCTAACCCCCAAACCATGCTCCCACCCCCTGGGTCACCCTATTTTGCCACTTGGAAAAATGGTCAACTCTGCCAAATGGTGTGTTTTGCCATCCTCTATGGGTCGTATACAGTGACAGAGCATTGCTAAACGGTTACCTACTATGAGAGGTGTGATAATCACATATCTCTGCTGTCGGGAAGAAACCACTTAACTCCAAAATGTACATTTTTCAGGAAAAGAAAAATATTACTGCCTCATCAAAGTTGGTGTTGTGACTTTATATATTGCCAATTGCTTCCATGAGAGGGGGAGAGGTGGTGGAGTTAGCCGTTTTAGCAGACAGTTTGAGGGTCCAATGGAGTTAAGAGGTTTTGTCCCAAGCACTGTTTACTACTTTTCATTGGTTCAATATGTTGGAAACACACAGACGTTAAGGGTAACAACAACCTCAAAAATGGAGTTGGGTGGTTTCCTCCCGGCAGAAACGATATGCAATATAATTATCCCAGATAATATTTATTACAGTGGTCATCACCTCACCGTTACTGCGAGTATAGGAAACTCCTGAAATGGTTCGGAATTGTGCCACTGCCACCCATTAGACCTACGAGCAGGTGATTGGGTTCATAGCGGAATTGCAAATGAGAGTGCACACTCGGGCAAACAGAGATAACCACTCCTCTGAGCGATAGCTGTGGTGGGATGTATGAACAGTTCTCGTCTCATACATACAAACTGAATTCAAATTGCTCTCCTTTGAGACAAGAGATGGGATTAGCCATAAATACTGTACAAGGCGGCCACTAACCATATTTCAGAAGTGCTTCCTTCTGTTTCAATGCTACTTTTCATGTTTTGGTCCTCTATTTTGGTTTCCACTCACTGCTCAATGCCTCTCTATTTCAACACAATATTCATTTATGTAAGTATGTGCACATTTTATGCAGTCAGACAGACATGAAGGGATCCCTTGATCCCCTACAGTGTGCCAGTGCTGAAAGATAACTTGAAGCTAAATTTCAGGACCCTTATTAACCTCGAGTGAGGACACAGTTTGTCACCACTGTACAAAGTAAATATTCTTGACGGTCACTGAGCCTGTATCAATTATATTTGTAACAGATAAACTGTCAAAGAGAAGAATACAAAACAAAATACTTCAAAAAATGTTTGGTTTTAGACCAAGAAGGATAGACCATTCCTCATTATCAATATTCGTCATTGAGCTGCAGTGCCAATGTACAAGGGTTGAGTGGCTGTCATGGAACTGGAGGGTAATTATGTTCACGTTTGGTTATGTTTGCTCATTTAACTAAAAAAATACCATAATGTACTCACGCACGCACGCACGCACACACACAATAATATGCGGGCATAATGTCAGCAAGAGATACCGTATGAGGTGATTAGAGTGCAAAAATACGACCACATCACGCCCATCCTCCGTTCACTTCACCAGCTCCTTCAGGACTCAATTCAAAATCTCCCTTCTGACACATCAGTGCATCAATGGCAATGTTCCTCCCCCTACTCCTCACTCACCCCACAGCGGACCACCGCTCGAAACCTCCGCTCTAACACTACCAACCTTCTCCATCCCCCCAGGACCAAGCTCTGCAACATGGGCAACCGGGCCTTCTGCTCGGCTGCTCCACGTCTGTGGAATGCCCTCCCCGACCACTTGAGAGCACCACAGTCTACTGATGTGTTATTTTTCTCCCTAAAAAGTAAAAACCTAACTTTTTAACAAAGAGTTCTTAGTTTTATCTAGATTTGATTTTACTTTTTATTCCTAGCTGGGTCTTTTTTTGTCATTGTTTTTGGACAATGTTTTTAAATGCTGTACACTTAATAAGTGTTATTATTATTACGATTAGGTATGAACGCCTTGTGAAATCTTTACTCTTAAAAGGATTACACTGTATAGTGAAATAGCTATATCTCCAGAATACATTGATAAGGAAAAGAGGCATATTGCATCAGTGTAGCTAGTTTATTGTGAAAAATGAATAACTCCCTTTGCATACAGAAGTTAATAAAGCCACAGTTTGGTAGATGAACATCCATCCATTCATCCATCTTCAACTGCTTATCCGTAGTCGGGTCGCGGGGGCAACAGTGTTCCAGACTTCCCTCTTCAGAGCAACATTAGTGACTTCCTCCTGGGGGATCCCGAGACATCCCAAGGCCAGTGATTCGATGAGTTTCCTCCAACTGTGCCTTGGTCTGCCCTGGGGTCTCCTCCCAGTGGGACGTGTCTCAAGGACCTCCCTAGGGAGACGCCCGAGAGGCATCCTAACCAGATGCCCGAACCACCTACTGTAAGATGGCTCCTTTCCAGGCGAAGAAGCAGCGACTCTACTCCGGGTCTCTCTTGCGTGACTGAACTTCTCACCCTATCTCTAAGGGAGATGCCAGCCACCTGAAGAAAACTCATTTCGGCCGCTTGTATTCGCGACCATATTCTTTCGATCATGACCCACACTTCATAACCATAGGTGAGAGTAGGAACGAAGATTGCTCGGTAGACAGAGAGCTTGTAGATGAACATGCAAAACTTTTAGGACGGGAACTTGCAAAGTTACAGATGCTTGACTAAATTTAAGAGCACTTTCACACCGGGACTGTTTGGTTCGTTTAAACCCCTTTGGTTCGGCTGGTGCGGTTCGTTACTGGTGTGAACGCATTCGGACATTATAGAGGACCAAATATAGGAAGATATCCAAAATAGCCGTCGGGCGTCGGCAGTTGTGAGGTTGCATTAATAATTAGTTCTAAAAGCATGTCTTTTTTACGGGGATCACTATTGATATGACAGCTGTCAGCTGATTTTAATAGTAGACCACTAGACCCGCATCCATGTAGGAGGCGCAGCGCAAATTGAATGGCAGCGTACGAGGTTCACATGCGCAAAAATAACAGATGTACAAGTTATCGACACGGAATGGTATGTAGCCTACGGTATGGTATGGTACAGGATGTATAAGCTTGTAGATCTGTTCATTTTAAGCATGCGCCACCATGCAAAGTTATGATGAAGCCTAGGCCTACATCATGAATGACTTCATGCGAGAAAGAGAAGTTTATTTCAACTCGCGTCCCCTCCTTTTTTCTGTCAGAATCTGTCATAAAATGTAGTGTGTGTGTGTGTGTGTGTGTGTGTGTGTGTGTGTGTGTGTGTGTGCGTGCGTGCGTGTACACACACATGGGGGGAGAGACCAGATATATTATAGCTCTATGGGAGAGACAGAGAAATACTTAAAATCATCCTGTCTCGCTCTAGCGCACGGCTGCACGTATAGGGAAAGAGCCAATGGTGACAACTTCAAGACGAATGTCAAGAGTAGCCCACATGCAAGCTACACAGGTGGTCCTAAATGATTAATTGATTACATCACTATAGCAAAAGACGTGAAACTGGGTCAACTCAATTAACTGCAGCAGAGCTGTTCTGACTTTAAGCTCAATTTTCCCTCGATCGTAAAATGATATCTTTTCTTTTTTTTCACCATTTGGTTCGCTTAACATGTCCACGTGTCATTTGTTTACATATTTGGTTCGCTTTACAAAGTCCTGTGTGAACACTAAACGGACCAAAATCAAAATGCAAATATTTGGTCTTTGGTCCTTGATCCGGACCTTCTAAGCGAACTTTGGGTGTGAAAACACCCTAAAACAATACTAACAAATACATCCATCAGTTCACATGCAGACCACCTGCAGATTAACAATAACATGATTCATTATATACCCCTTCAGATCAGCACTCCAAATGTGTTAACTGTTAACATCATTATTGCAAATGATTAGCTCTTAAGAGAAAACTAATTGTTACTTTCAGTTATAAATATACTGCATTTTATTTGTATGTGCATCATACCTGTACATCGTGCATCGATATGATTTAGATTTCAAAGGGTCATTTAAACCCGCAAGTCCCTCTCTTCTCCAAAAGCCCACCTCCTCTTTTCCTGAAAATGAATAGCACTTCACCTTTAAATAATTAAAAAAAGATCCCAAAGCAAGAGGGGGAGATTGAAATCTATGGCTTAATTGAGGGGTAGGAAATGGATTAAAGTCTGCGTCCTGAATTCCGGGTTGACTATGGGAGTAAAAGCAATTATGTGTGGGGCAAACTAATCAATTTCATTCTCTACAACGGTGACAAATTAAGGGCAAAGTGTTAGTTTCCATGATCAAAAATTACGTTTCCTTAAGTTTCAATAAATGAAAACGTTGTATGCCCTTACAGTATATCTCAGTGTTAAAACAAACCTGATGACTTCTGTTCACTTTAATATCAGCCAAATGTGTATCAAGGTAAATTAAGTTGTATGCCTTTCCATTGAAGCAGTCGACTTTCTTGGAGGTCTAATTTTCAACCTTGAGCTACGTACCACTGCATGAATGCAGCTATTGAAGCTAAAAAGACATTAATTTGTTTTTGCTTTTAAAATTGATTTTAAATTAACAAAGGGTCAGGTTTGTCTTTGTCTTTTTCCTGCCCACTCTTTCTTCTTTTTCTCCTTCTGAAATGTACACTCTGAAGCGATATTGCCCTTTGCCCCTGTTAAGTGTTGACTTGATGCCATATGTAGTCCTGAAGAAAGCAACGATGTTACAGAGACACTGGAGATGGAGTCACTTGGAGGGGGGAGGGAGGGAAGAGGGGTGAAAAATTTTTTCCTGGGAACTGCACTTGTGTCCTATGTATGCATAGAAATGCTGTTATTGTACTGCTTTTTCCAAATAAAATAAATATTGTCAAAAAAATAAAAAAAGGGTCAGGAGCATTAGGCCTGGTGATCACTAAAGACCTGTTTGCTAATGGTATGAATGTAATTATTGCTACAGTATGTGTCATAATGCCCGAACTATATCTGCAAGCCCATGCAGTGAAGAAACCGGCAAGATGTTGTTTTAGACATACTCTTCTATAAAGAATAGATTATGACAAATACTGAATGCCTGTTGAGTTGTAAATTGCACAGCTTTGCCATACATTACATTGTTTACGTTGTTTTCGTCTTATTTGTATTGTCCGTACATGCATTGTCTGTCTGTCTGAATACCTCAAATCTATGTGAACAGATTTGCAAAATAATTTGTTACTACGTGACCGGTGCCCGTGTGTTGTGTTCCCACAGCACTACTTTACTGGCTGGCAGCTCTTGGTGTGTCTTTGGCAGTGTCCTGCTAGTCTCATTCAACTGGCTGCCATTTTCGGGCTCATCCGTGGCATTCCATCATAGAGATTCATGTTGGTAACATGTGTACCCTTGCTGATGTTAAGTACTGCACGCAGTGTAGCACCCATCTAGAGACTTCTGCAGGGTTGGCTTCAGGCCAGGGTCCAGCATTCACTGCCGTATAGGAGAACAATCTCTACCGTTGCGTAGAAGAAGCAGAGTTTGATTTGACGGGGGGATTTATGTAACACCGCACTTTGTTGACCCACCAGGATAAACCCACTCTGGATTGTGAAATGCTTATTGTTGGTCATCCTCAAAAGTGGCCAAAGTGCGTGACTGATTCTCTCAGGTTTCATGTGTTGGGCGCATAGCGTTAGTCTGACGTCCCAATAATCTGACATTACTAACCCTACCCCTATAACCATGACCGCAATGAAGAAAAACAATGTATAGCAGTATTGAAGAATGTTTGGACAACATGAATAGCAGAGTCAGCAGACAGAAAATGTATAAAGAGCGCAACAGCTGCATGCCAGAGGATAAATGTATCTATTGCACACACCCCTATACACCAATTGTTGGTGTATTAAATGGAGCTTGATTTGATTTGAGTTGATTTGTTTAACTCCATGAATTCCCCAAGAGGGAAACATCTGAGGGACTTTGAAAGGGAGACGTATTCTAACGTGCATTTCAATCAGGGACTATACGGTCCCACATCAAATAAACAAGGTTGTTTGAAACTGCAACTATTAACATCTTCATCACAGTTCCAGTGTGTGTGTATGGGGCTGGAAAACACTTGTGCAGTCAGGAATTTCAGTGACAGCTAGGCTGACAATGGAGGAAGATTGTTGGTGCAGTTCCCTTATGATTCCCCCTACATAACTCATAGTTATGTTGAATTTCACTCACCAAAAATGTGTGTGCAATCCCTCACTTGTCTACTGTACTTTCACCACGGAAGAACACACTACGGCACAGCTCATATTATGCAAAACTAAACCCTTATGCAAAACATGTATCCCCAATTCTCTACACATTTTACACTAACCGTACATTAATTCCTTCACTGTGCTGAGGCAGATGGTATGTCTATACATAAAGTACCAATTGTCTGGAAAAAAATTAAAATAAATCACTGTAGCGTAATCACTGTGTGTTGGCTCGGCACTCTCTAACGCCCATCTGAAGCAGCAAGCAAGCGCTAAGCCGCTCATCATCTGTTGGGTAGTTTGTGAAGAGGAAAAGGGAATATAGAGCGTCGCAGTCCCGCCCCCTACCCTGGACCAGGAAATGATTCTCCGTTCATTTTCCTCATAGACATTTCAAAAAGTATTTATTTAAAGACGTTTACGCCGCGGACAAAGCCAACTCGAGTCGTGACAAATCATGACAACAAACAAAACATTTTGGGCCGAACAAATAATTAGAAAGAAGAAAAAAACGGCAGGTTACAACACTTTCTTTTTTTGTTGTTTTTCTTCTTTGTAATTATTTGTTTGGTCCAAAATATTGTTTGTGTTGTCATGAGTTGTCACGACTCGAGTTGGCTTTGTCCGCGGCGTAACCGTCTTTAAATAAATACTTTAAGAAATGTCTATGGGAAAAATGCATTGGGATTCATTTCCTGGTCCATGGTAGGGGGCGGGACTGCGACGCTCTATACAGCTTGCTGTAATTTCCCTTGTTTGTTTGTGGTGGCCACGTAGGCTATGTACAATGGGTCTTCAACCACAGTAACTCTGGTTTCCCAATTGTAATGTCATTACAGGAAGAAAAAAATCCTCCCAAATCTTTAAACATTTCTAGACATTTTTTAAACCACAACAATAAGTAAAACAACCAGAATAGTGGATCTACAATATCACAACTCATCATGATGCTTTGTGAACTTGTGGATCGGCAATTTTCGCAGGAAAATGCCATTTTACGATTTAGGATAAAATTCGTTTCGAATGGGTTAAGGGTCCTTCTTGAAATTGACGATGTAATATTTATCCAATATGTTAAAATTAGCTAATGGGAGCACGGCGAGCAGACCACAGCCACGTCACTCTGACTCAGACATAACCATGAATTAAACAAACCCGATTACGTCCATATACTGTATAGGAAGGACCACGGCCAAGCCACTCTTACTCAGACATAACCATAAACAAACCAAATAGGCCCATATATAGGCATATATGGAGATCCGGTATAGTCTTGAGCCACAGATCCGACAGATATGCCCAAATATGGTGACGTGCAATCGTGCATATACTGTAAAGGGACCGACTGACTTCAAACATGATGAGCGCATTGGCATGGACTCGAGGGAGTGTGGTGCCTGCCGCCGCACCCGACCGATATGTCCATAAAGACTTATGGTAATAGATGTCCAGATGTCCAGAACCACCGATCGAACCAATATGCCCACATATGGGCATGTGAATATACAGGGTATGGCCGTATCACAGTGTAGAGTGGGAGAGTAACGACACGCTTTGATCTCACCGCAAAGTGGGTGCCTATGGGCTATAGTTCCAAACATAGCTCCTATGGCTGGAACTATCCCATTGAGATAGAATGAGCACTTCCGCATTCCATTGTTACAATGGGAGTCATGCAACGCTAGCGTCGCCACTCTCTTACTATATTACTCGGGGCTGTATACTAATGACAGCAGGAATCTCCATAATCCTATGATATGGGCATGACAAGGTTGACAGACACAGAGATCTCCATATATGGACACAAAAGGGACACAGAGGGACGAGGACAACAGGTACTCTGATAAAGCCATCGACAGTATGACTCAGACATATTGGTCAGATCGGCGGAGTGACATAACCTCTATAATATCTGCCTCTATAATAACAGGCCAGGCCAGTTAGTGCACAGACCAATATGCATTTCTGCATTAGACTATACAGTTGGGTGCCACCGATATTGTCCCTTATCATTTGACCCATTTAGGCCTGACCTCAAAATTTAAAAAAATCCTTATAAATCCTCCAGTTTTCTGAAATAAATATTTTCACGATTTTTCAAAAATAGCAGACCTACAAGCTCGTAGCGCGCCACTCGGTGGCGCGCTATGAGCTTGTAGATCTGCTATTTTTCAATAGCTAAATTATAACAATGTTTAAAACACCAAAAGGGGTTCCCGCCCAAAATGGGTTAACTGTCCTTTTGCGCAGATCACGCAAACCTCAGCAAAAAGAAAAGGACAATATCGATGGCCTCCAACTGTATTGGTCAGATCGGTGGAGTGACATAACCTCTATAATATCTGCCTCTATAATAACAGGCCAGGCCAGTTAGTGCACAGACCAATATGCATTTCTGCATTAGACTATAAGTAAGGTGTCTCGTTTCTGGGTTACTGTTGTATATAATTCAATGAGTGGACTTGAGTGATCCCAAAAGCTCTTGAAGGTCATGCCAGTATAAGGACAGCCTACCAATGTGAATCGATATTTGTGTTCCAGGAGGACTTCTTCACGATGCTTGTTAAAAAAATAAATACAAATAAATATTGTCCAAAAGAGGTGGTGGCCTCTCTAGGTCGTCCTCAGACGAGCCCTCCATCGTTGCTTCCAGTCATCCCGGTTCTCATACTGAATTGTACAGTATTGTACAGTATTGTATAGTGTTTTTGTATGGACATAGTGTTGGGTGCTGGCACATATGCACACATGGCATCAACGCATGGTGTTGTGTGCTGGCACACTACACTCTGTCTTTCTTTTATCCGTTGTATTGTGTTTTTGTATGGACATAGTGTTGGGTGCTGGCACATATGCACACATGGCATCAACGCATGGTGTTGTGTGCTGGCAAACTACACTCTGTCTTTCTTTTATCCGTTGTATTGTGTTTTTGTATGGACATAGTGTTGGGTGCTGGCACATATGCACACATGGCATCAACGCATGGTGTTGTGTGCTGGCACACTATACACTCTGTCTTTCTTTTATCTGTATTGTATTGCATTGTATTGTATTGTACTGTATGTGTCATTGTATGTTTAGTTTTACTACCTTTTTAAGAGCCTGCTCAGGGACTACAGATGAAAATTAGCTTATGGCTAACTCTGGCACATTTACATGGAAGTGAAAACTGAAATGTTGATTAATGAGCATTGTCCCTGTCAAATAAAAAAATAAATAAAAAAATAAATAAAAATACATCTGGCCAGTTCGTTGGTACTTTGCGCTCCTGCGTCTTTCTTGAGTACATCCACATATGTTAATGTGGGACGTCCTCGTGACCGGTGCCCGTGTGTTGTGTTCCCACCGCACTACTTTGCTGGCTGACAGCTCCTGGTGTCTTTGGCACTTGACAGTGTCCTGCTAGTCTCATTCTCCTGGCTGCCATTTTCTGGCTCACCCTTGGCATTCCATCATACAGGATGTTGGTAACATGTGTACCCTTGCTGATGTTAAGTACTGCACACAGTGTAGCACCCATCTAGAGACTTCTGCAGGGTTGGCTTCAGGCCAGGGTCCAGCATTCACTGCCGTATAGGAGAACAATCTCTACCGTTGCGTAGAAGAAGCAGAGTTTGATTTGACGGGGGATTTATGTAACACCACACTTTGTTGACCCGCCAGGATAAACCCACTCTGGATTGTGAAATGCTTATTGTTGGTCATCCTCAAAAGTGGCCAAAGTGCGTGACTGATTCTCTCAGGTTTCATGTGTTGGGCGCATAACGTTAGTCTGACGTCCCAATATTCTGACATTACTAACCCTACCCCTATAACCATGACCGCACACGGTGAGTCTTAACCGACCGCGTATGTCAGACTAAGGGGACGTGTGTGTGCCCAATTGTTTACATAACAATGCAGAGGGGCTACATGGGTCTTGTTTATATTGATTTAGTGTTATTGCCCCAAAATGTGTTTACAACGATCAGTCAGTTCAATCCCATATTTTGGTAGGTGAATATTTGGCAAGAAAAACAATGTATAGCAGTATTGAAGATGTTTGGACAGCAGACAGAAAGATAATTTATAAAGAGTGCAACAGCTGCATGCCAGAGGAGAAATGTATCTATTGCACTTGAGTAAACACTGTCAAAGGCAAACAGAGTCAATATAGCACCAACAAGCACATCTTTAATTTAATGCAAAGATGTTTTTTTATTGTAACTCGATGTTTCTATTCTTGCATAATGCGTATTATAATAGATTAAACGTTTACAAAAAGACATTACATTATGTACAGTATATGAACTGTGCTCAAAACCCAGTACATTAGATTATGCCTTTCTGCATTATTATTCTCTAAGTAAGGAGTCTTGTTTCTGTGTTGCTGTTGTGTATAATTCAATGAGTGAGCTTGAGCGATACCAAAAGCTCTTGAAGGTCATGCATGTTTGGAGAGCCTGCCAATGTGAATCAATAAGTGTTCCAGAAGGTATTTTCAAAATGCTTGTTAAAAGATGTACTGTGCAGTATATAGGCCTATAAGAAGAAGAAAGAAATACAATAAACATTTCTCAAGGCGCCAAAGAAAGAAAGAAAGAAAGAAAGAAAGAAAGAAAGATGTTTGATAGGATACTGCAATATTGCAGTAAGGCTTCTTTCCTGAACTTTATGCAAATTATTCTATTGGAGTAACTAACAGTTAAAAGCAGGGCTTGAACCACCACAGTCAGTACAGTACCTGCATTTCGTCTACTAACCTATGAGTGTCTATCTCTGAAATGGTCAGCCACCTTGGCCTGACAGCATAAAATATCACTAGGCAGTACTGGTCCAATTTTACCTGTAAATGCAAGTTCACCGATGCGTTTGTAAATCAGCTGATTTCGCTAAATGTCCGGCCCAGAACAGGGGTGCTAGTATAGAGTTCATGCAGGTTAAGATACTACATGTAAGGTCAGTTGGCCACATGGTGGTATGGAAATTAAATTAAATTGCTAATGTGCTCTAAAAACATTATTAGGGTGCTCCACGGAAAAGCGGGAAAAAAAAGCTGAAATATGAATCTCGTCTTCAACATCCCACTGACTTCAGAGGGATGTGGTCAGTCTCTTAATAATCATGAATTCAGTCGTACAGAAATCAAAGTGGTCTTTAGAGAAAACTCTGTGATAAAATTAGAAGTCATGGTGTGAGCGTTTTCCGGCAGAGGACATGAAGAGCAGAGCGCCTTAAGCCCGAGTCATACTCGGTTGCACATTGTGTCGCAGAAGCGATCTACAAGCCCATGGCACGCTGCACGACACATTGTGAGCTTCTAGATCTAGTATTTTGGATGTGGTGCATAGTATACAGTACTGTATATCAGGTCTTAATTGCACATAAAAACAGCTGGACTGTTTGTTTCCAGGGTTTCTAAATGTGGCCTTGGTTGTATTTTAGAGCTCTCATATATTCTTCATATACACGCCTCCCAATTCCCCAGGTCACTGCCCTGCCCTGAACTAGGGCAGGGCTAGTGTGTGTGTGTGTGTGTGCCCCCGTGCGTGCGTGCGCGTGTGTGTGGGTGTGCGTCTGACTTGAGGGTAAATTGTAATGTTTTACTGTAGTTCAATACAGGCCCAACAATTATATCATAAACATTTACGGCTTCCCTTATTGTTTTAGAACAACAATTGTAATTAAGTGTAACAAAGGTTCTTTTGTGATCAATAATATCTGGCCAAATGCCCATCCCAGAGTTCATTGCATTAGAATGCCTGCAGTCAGAAGGAGAGCGGTGGAGGCTCCTGCCAGATCTCTCAGGGTGACTAAATTGTTGTGCCGACGACGATGGCTAAGGTGACCCCTTCAATGGGTACATTAAAGTTAGTGAGCTAGATAACTTTGTCACATTGCATTGTACAATTTGTATATTTATGATCAGCTCACAGAAACAGTTTTGTTCCTTAGGCCAGAGGTTTTCAAACTTTGATGCCATGGATGCCCAATGACTTTGATCAGTCCATGGACACAGTGCAAGTCAATAGGTGCCAAACAAAAACGTTATTTGTCCGTTTTATGTGTTTAGTTTGGCCTATTCGTGGCCACCTTCCCCGAGTAATGTTGCATTCACACGGGCAGATTAAAAAATGCAGTCTAGTGAGTCTATACCATTCATTGTCAATGGAAGCCAGCGACATGATGTTGCAAAGACGCAATGATGCATGTACAGTAGCTGCTCCAAATCAACTCACAACGCGTCTTTGCATCATTGTGTCTGCCCGTGTGAACGCACCATAAGGAGCTCACAATAGTAATGTGGCCAAGACAAGTCAACTAGGTACAGTTCTAAGTTAGTCTCACGTCTCGAGGCACAGGAGCAGCAACAAGTGTCAATTTAGTATATTCAAATATAAATTAGGGGTTCAGTGTCTTGCTCAAGGACACTTCGACAGTAACTCTGCGGGAGCCCGGGTTCGAACTGGCAACCTTACGGTTACCATCCAGGCACTCTACCCCTGAGCCACCGCCGCCCCTAGTAGTAGTTTCCTCCCTTTCCTCCTCCATGTTTCATTCATTCATCACAATTTTCAGTATACTATTTCGTAGCTAAAAGACTTGACGCACGCACGCACGCACGCACGCACGCACGCACGCACGCACGACCGACCGACCCCTGGCCCTGGTGACAGTTTCCGAAGCTGTTCTCCCACACACAGCACAGGCACACAGGAAAAGTCAGGACTGTCCGCTCGCGTCCCGCACAGAAAGCGACATAAATTATCACATATGTCCCGATCTGACCATATTTTGGTCAGATTGGTCACCCTACCGGAGCGTCCTCTGAGTCTACAGGTACCTCAGCTCAGGTCCGGCACAAATCAAGCCCTGCGATGGACATTGATATCAAATGATTACTGTACGTGCTCAGGACCGATATGGTGAGGTGTCTAAATGTCATTAGAATAGTCACTTTTTTTGTAATAATCTGAAGTAAATTGAATTATAGTGACATTAAACTACTCTACTGGCTGGGGAGTGGGGACTCCATGTAGACCGCCTCAAGGATCCCTGGGGTCCCCGGAAGCCCTTTTGAAGACCACTGCCTTAGGCTACATACTGTAGATTATTTTGTGCAGCGACATACTGTACTGGAACATGCTCTTTTGAAAGGAGCCGGTGTAGTGATTTATTTTCTCTCTTTTATGTAGAGCAATATAGAGCCTTTCACACAGAACACAATTTTCTCCAGTTTTACACAATTATGCACCAGGAGGAGAGACCGTGTTTCCACGTACGTAGTATGAGATGTTAGATGTAGCTACAGTTGGAGGCCATCAATATTGTCCTTTTCTTTTTGCTGAGGTTTGTGTGATCTGCGCAAAAGGACAGTTAACCCATTTTGGGCGGGAACCCCTTTTGGTGTTTTAAACATTGTTATAATTTAGCTATTGAAAAATAGCAGATCTACAAGCTCATAGCACGCCACCGAGTGGCGCGCTACGAGCTTGTAGGTCTGCTATTTTTTGAAAAATCGTGAAAATATTTATTTCAGAAAACTGGAGGATTTAGAAGGATTTTTTTAAATGTTGAGGTCAGGCCTAAATGGGTTAAATGATAAGGGACAATATCGGTGGCACCCAACTGTAACAAAGAGATGATGGCCACCATTATCCTTTCAATAGCAGCAGGTAGAGTATTTGGGGCTCAGCTGGAATTCCCAAAAATGCGGTAAGAGGGTTATGATCAATTGTACGACTGAAAGTCTTCTGATAGGATTAGACATAATTATAGTCCAGCAGCCTATTCATCTAGCTTGGGGCACAGCCAAAATGACCGGCTCAACAAGATCTACCCATCAGAAATATGATCCCATTGCTGAAAATAGTTTAAAAAAAACGTACCTGGGGGGGCTTTGGAATAGTGCCGATGGCGTTACATATAATACAAAACGCACTTGGAATGGAAAATCGAGGGAGAAATGGAATAGGTAGGGGTTTTTTTTGTATATAACTTTGAAATGCTACTGACGTTTCTGCGCAACACTGTTGAAAACAAACGATTGCATTGTGGGTTTTAGCTGACAGGGCATTTTTTTTATGTCAATCAATCAAGTCACCTTAATTCAAGTGGCAGATGCCAAAAAAAATATATCTATTCTTTTTATATTTAAATTTTCTATTTTTAGGGGCATGTAATGTGGTCTACCTGCACAGCCTTTGTGATCCACTGGTTGATTGCGGTCTACCTTTTGGGCACCCCTGGCTTACATCTTACAGGCATCACTTATGTTTGAGTAAAACTTTGCCAATTAACCTACTAGCATTCGTGTAGTGTGCTCTGTGGAGGACTTGGCATTGCAGACATCTAAAATAGTTTCTGAAGTAATGGCCCCATTGCTTGTCAGGGAAACCTACTTGGTTTCCCCAAGTACTTGCTCATTAGAGTCAGCTGGGTTTCTGAAGTCTATATTCGTATATAAAGGAAATTGTGCCGAGGCCAAGGTGAGTTTATCAAATAAATGGATTTAAAATGAAAAAATTAAAGATACTATGCTTAGGAAAATTGAAAGTGACTTGCGATGGGCTACACATGCAATAACACCACTATGGTCCTAAAGTAAACAAATCAATGCTATTCAAGGTAAATTATATGCGAGTAGAGTAGAACATTTTAATTACATAAACAAACACTGAATTTAAAAATGTTTTTTTATTGTAGTTTTTATCTAAAAAAGAAAGAAAGAAATGAAGAAACCTCGTACTTGGGTGTCCCATGCATATCTCCCTCCCTTTCCTTTCTCCCCTGATAGGTTAATGGGTTTGGGAGGGACACTTTAGCCTCAGTCCCCTCGTTAAAGACCAGCCTGGCCTGATTTATCTCAAGTGTAAGTGAGGCCAATCAAGCAAGGAGGAAGTCCACAAGGTATAATCCTCAGTGATAATGTACTGTATCTCTTTGTAACTCTGAGAGCGGGACACAGCAAATGGACCCTCACGTGTCCATGGGGTTCCATTTTGTACACTATCAGAGTAATATGAACACTCGGGATTCTGGACCAGTACAGTTGGGTCACGGGTGCCACCGATATTGTCCCTTATCATTTGACCCATTTAGGCCTGACCTCAAAATTTTAAAAAATCCTTCTAAATCCTCCAGTTTTCTGAAATAAATATTTTCACGATTTTTCAAAAATAGCAGACCTACAAGCTCGTAGCGCGCCACTCGGTGGCGCGCTATGAGCTTGTAGATCTGCTATTTTTCTATAGCTAAATTATAACAATGTTTAAAACACCAAAAGGGGTTCCCGCCCAAAATGCGTTAACTGTCCTTTTGCGCAGATCACGCAAACCTCAGCAAAAAGAAAAGGACAATATCGATGGCCTCCAACTGTACATTGGGATTCTGCATGCACCTGCATTCTGATAACTCTCACCTACTGTGCACACACACAGTACTGAAGCCATGACGTCAAAACTATGCCCCCTAGCCCTGCGTCATAAAGACATTTTCCATTTCAAAAGCCCTCTTGACCTTTTCTTAAATCACCCAATAGCAGAGCTGTACAGTAAAATCCTAAGTGTTGTAGTAAATCTGCAAGTACAAAACTGACCCAAGGAGTTTACTTTAGCAGCCTACACCGTTCTACGTGTATCCGTCATGTCTTGCTGCCTCCTTGTATTCATCAGGTATAAAAGTTGGAAAACATTTGTGAATATCCATGCACAGGTGTACAAACAATATGACATGCCTGAATGCATGAACAGCACTTTCACTCTGTGACACACACACACACACACACACACACACACACACACACACACACACACACACACACACACACACACACACACACACACACACACACACACACACACACACACACACACACACACACACACACACACACACACACACACACACACACACACACACACACACACACACACACACACACACACACACACACACACACACACGCAAGAGAGAGAGATGAAACGGATGAAGATAAAGTTTACCAACACTATTGACAGAGTCATAAAGATGTTTTACAGCGGTGTCCTCATCCTCTCGTATAGCAGCAGTTGTAAACTCCGGAGACAGACGGTACAGATGGGGTGCATCACGGCTCCACGCTCCGTCCGTTCTGACCCTATACGCATGTTTAACCCGGCTGTCACATGGGATTTATACACTCCAATGGCACTCTTAATGAGAGCTCTAATCATCCAACAACGCTGGACCAGGCACACGATCCCTATGCTACGTACAGTTGGGTGCCACCGATATTGTCCCTTATCATTTGACCCATTTAGGCCTGACCTCAAAATTAAAAAAAATCCTTCTAAATCCTCCAGTTTTCTGAAATAAATATTTTCACGATTTTTCAAAAATAGCAGACCTACAAGCTCGTAGCGCGCCACTCGGTGGCGCGCTATGAGCTTGTAGATCTGCTATTTTTCAATAGCTAAATTATAACATAATGTTTAAAACACCAAAAGGGGTTCCTGCCCAAAATGGGTTAACTGTCCTTGTGCGCAGATGACGCAAAACTCAGCAAAAAGAAAAGGACAATATCGATGGCCTCCAACTGTAAGTGAGTGAGACCACTGTTACAGGACACCAGATTAACTTCATTCTCATCTGATCCTCCTGGGTGTTTTGTGTTGTACTCACAGAACTAGACTACATGTTGGTTATTCCCCGTTACTGAACTGAGCTGTGTAGTTTACTGCAAAAACGCAGCTAACTATATGTTTGATATAAATCAGGCTTTGTCAGTTCAGATCAGATGTTCATACAATTTACAATTTAGGCATTTAGCAGACGCTCTTAATCCAGAGCGATTTACATTAAGCAATAACAAAAGCATGGCATACATCACATATATATATATATATATATAAATTAGTTAACATGAATCATGCGTAAACTAAGAACGTAACAGTGGAGTATCTATGTAAACTATACATACTATACTATAAATGTGCCTGCCGGTATTATTCTATTACTTTCACTTTGCACTCCACACCCTCTCACTACCCACTCTGCAAGGCAGAAGAGAGAGACCTAGGCATGTAGGGTCTTTGCCCTACGCCTTCCCCCTGCAGAACCTGCAGGCTACCACCCACCAGAACTCAAATATCCAATCAGCAAACCAGGAGTAGCACTCAACTTCATATCTCCAAAACCACACAACCCCCATTCCCCACAAGTCTAAGCATATACCTGTATACTTCCTTATGGTATTTAAGTGTAAATTGTACTTTTATTTGATTTTGTGAATACCGTAACAATTAATGTTTTTTCTGTTTTGTGTTCTGCCATGTGAATATGATATACATTCCAGGGGTTGACACCAACACTTGCCCGCTTGCCCGGGGCAAGTAAAAAAAATGGTCGGGCAGGTGAAGGTTGCTACCGGCTTGCCCGATCGGGCAAGTGTGCATTTTGAGTGAACGTCTTAGTTTAGTTGGCTATATAAACATTTACACAACATGAGATATATATGTCTTGAACGTGGTCATTGCGCGCCGCCTCCGCATCTTCCCCTGCTTTCTATCTCTCTCCCAAGCAACCCCCCCGCTGCCACCACCACACACACTGTAGCTATACTAGCACTAGGGATGTTGAAAAAAGTTGAAAATCGACTCGATTTTCGACTCATGCCTTCCGCGACTCAAAAACGTATGAGTCGAAAAATCGTTTTTATTTTATTTTTTATTTTTTTTGCGCCTGTCAGCGCCGCACCTCACATGCATGCCCTGGCTGCAGTTAGAGCGCCATCGTCCAAGGGTGTGGGGTGAAGGGGAAGGGTATCTTAGCAACACTGAATGCTCTGTCCCATTGGTCGTGTGCTCGTATCATGAGCCAATGGCTGCAGCTCTGAGCCCCCAGACCCCAGGTTCGCAATTCGCATCTCATTGCTCACGCTCAAAGACAGGTCCGCTCTGTTCTGAGCTGTGAGCAGGACAGCGTTGTCAAATAAATCCCGCCGTCATTCATACTGTATTTATTCCCCGACCCGACATTAAAATACGGAACAACGTGCGTCCCGTATCAGTTCATTACGGGACTTGTGACAGGCTGCTGCAGACACTTGAGTTGGGACTAGCTGATAGCATAGCAGCCGATAGCGCCGCTGCTCCTTCAGTGTCGTTGTTTACAAAATAAAGTTTATTTTTTATTATTGGGCTTTGATCATTGATGCAAATTCTAAACATATGGATGCAGCTGCAGAAGTTGTGTTGCTTAAAGGAATGCATAGTTGCGTTCTCCTCAACTGCTGTGCAGCAACAACAAAAATAAAAAAATAAAAAATAATGGAAAATAAATAGGAAAAAAAGTCGATCGACTCGTCGATTTGCGGCCTCGATTTATCGATTGGCCAAATATGAGTCGTTTGGCATCCCTAACTAGCACGCGTGAAGCTATGAGAGAGGTCCCGGCTCCAGCAAAATCTTGAGCCCCCCAAAACAGGCCAGCAGCCTGGGGAAAAGGTAAAAAATACTACGGACACAGTCACAGAGAGGAAAAAGTGACGATAGAAAAAGTAAATGAGTCAGAACGACGTCAGTGAAAGTTTGCGAAAGTGTGTGGATCAGCTGTTTTCGGCACACAACACCGTTGTACCATGAAGTAAATCTCGCAGAACGTGCACAGTGCACACATCAATATACATTGCCTGCCAATTGTCAACAATACCATCACTGGTTGGTTTATTGTGTTTTCAGAACGTCGTTGTTTAATGGTTGCCAGTCATTCAACACTCATCTCACGCTGATACTGAGAGTGATAGTATGCTAATGTGTGAAAGTGGAACCTCCAGTAATGAGGTGTCCTCCCAATGGAAGAATAACTATGAAGAGAGCTACCTCTAATGTTAAAATAAACCTTGTATTGTTAAAATAAAATATAGTATTTACATAACTTGATTGTTTACTGTAGCCTATTGTGACTGTGACTTAAAAAAAACATAATTTTCAAAAGTTGGGAAAACTGGGAAAGGAAACGTTTCAAGCATGCAAGTAGAAAGTAAAAAATACGTTAAAATAAACAGTAATGCAAAATGTAGGCCTACAATATATTTTGGGGGGCAAGTGGCCATGAGCTGAGGGCAAGTGGAACATGACCTTTACTTGCCCGACGGGCAAGTGCCTCTGAGACCTTAGTGTCAACCCCTGCATTCCCATGGTCTTTATAATGTGTAAAGATTATGTTAAAATTGCTGTCTCCCATTGACAGCCATCCGTTTTGAGTATTTTATCAGGCACGAGTTATCCCATTGTGTGGTCTATAGATCCTGGTGTTTAGAGGATATTAATAGTTTCCCTCAAAGGACTCATTGATCAAGATGTACAGAAGCCTCTGGTCTCCCGAGACACGGGTGGTTGTCTTGTCATACCATGGGGTCAGCTGTAAAGGGGATAATCAAGTTGGTTCGATGTTAGCTGAAGCACTACGCTTAACTCTATAATTGCGGCACACACACACACACACACACACACACACACACACACACACACACACACACACACACACACACACACACACACACACACACACACACACACACACACACACACACACACACACACACACACACACACACACACACACACACACACACACACACACACACACACACACACACACACACACAGTTTACCTTTCGTCAGAAGCTTTTACAAAGGCACAAATTAAATCCGAAATGTGGATGGCAGAAGATCCACCATGGACAGTGATCCCATAGTTGGAACGGTGGGGCGTTGCCATAGGAACCGGACCAATGTTAAAAGCTTCCGTAGGCCTCAACCATTATATAGACGGAATATACGTTGGGGTACGTATATATACGGACCTGGGATAAGACGCCACCTAGCGCCGGGGTACGTATATATCAAGGCAGCTCTGAGAAGGAAGCGAAGTGGTCACGTGACTGGGCTGCGCCATGACACTTTCATGGACACTTTCATGGGAGCCAAACTCACACCGGAAGTGCAATGAATACATGGCAGTGAATGGAGCCAGCTGGACCAGCTCATAACAAACATTATTTCAATTGAGACCTTTGTCATATAATCGGTTCAGGAATATAAAAGAAGACATATCACAGGTTGTTTTCTAATCACTTACTTTTCGATGTGCACAGAGTGCACAGTATATAATGTTATCTGAGGACCTAAACAGCAGCAGGTATTGTTTCTGTCTCCGAAGTATCGCGAGATTTGGCTGACAAGACATGAAACGGTAGGAAGTCTCGCGATACTTGGTACATTCAGAAAGGTACTTTGTGCTCTTTAGATACCATACAGTACCTCTATAAAAATTACACATCGAAAAGCAACACAGCAGACAATAATGTGTTATTTTCCAGAAGTGATTACTTTACAAAAGGTCTCAGTCATTCATAAATATTGTTCTTTGTATATATACAGGCATGGGAAAGAAAGAATGAATAGGGTGGCTGAATGACATTCGTGGTTTTTGTTAAACCTACTACTAACAAACATCCAGCTCTGATATTTTTGTTATTTCCCAATTTTCTGTCTCTTCACCTCTTTCTTTGCCTGGTCTTGTTTCTCTACCTATGCTTTTTCTATTTCATATGGTGAACAAAACCCTTTCAAAACAATATTTTTTTCGCCTTTTCCAACCAAAAAACAAGCGTTGTGGGGGGAAAAGTGAAACCGCACCATTATCATTATGCCTCAGCAGGTGAAACAACGTTTCTTTCAGTGTTTGTTTCATGTCTAGCTCCTTTGTGTAGTTTTCACAGGCCCACCATGAAACTGATTGCGCCGCATGGCCCTCATACTGTGCTATTCTCTGATCTGCTCAAACCTGAAATAGAGTACACACACCGGTGGAAACTGCAGATAGGCACACACAGACACCGGAGGGGCAAACTGGAGGTGATGCCTCTTTGTTAGAGAGACAGTAATCCTCAGTTTTAATTTCACTCTGCCACTGTCAAAATTGACCCAAATCGAGCATAAACACATGGGGATTGTACTGTGTAACCTATACCATTTCAATCATGTGGCCTTGGCCATCTCAGTTTAAACCTTCATTATTAGTAGCATTGTCCCTGAATTCCTTGGGTCATGCAAGACACAACTCCTCATTTAAGCCACGCCTTGTCTGCCATTTCTACCTTTTAACCACATTTTCCACCATTTTATAGCTTTTTCCTTCAAAACACACTTTTTTTTCCACTACTCCTTCAGAATCTATTCAAAATTCACACAAATCACTGCACACTGGAGTATAATGTGATGAACATGCATCGCCAATATTCTGATATATGGCTATAATTGTGATCCAATAATTGAGTATTTTTACTTTGGTATACTGTAAGTGCTAAGTACTAAGATTTATTTTCTATACCAGCTGCATGTTGAATCCCAGCCCTCCACGTCTCATCCATCTCTGTCTGTGTCTGCCTCCTGTTTAATTAGCTGGAAAATTCTGTGAGGTATGGGGCTCGTCCAAGATGTAACTGTTACTCTATTGCAGCGATTCCCAACCTGTGGAGAGAGACCCACTGGTGGACCGTAAATACCACTGCTCTTTTGCTTGTTATATGAACAATTGAATGTATCTAGCAACCAATTACAGGTTTTCTAACATGTTGGGACCCCAAGGGAATCATGTAGGATGATAGTGTCAGTCTCAAATGTATGTATTCCTCTTCTTATTACCTCTTTCTATAGTGCATCTTTTAGGACTGACAGAGCCATGGGGATAACCACATTAACGGACCGGTTCCCATTTCAGTAATTCCATCGCTATCTTGCTTGCTATTACTATGTTCTTCATCTCCCAACCCACCCCCCTCCCTCCCTCCCTCCCTCCCTCCCTCCACCTCCCTCTCTCTGCCACACTTTCTTTTGTTGAAAAATGCCTCCATCAGATCTAATGTTCTCTGGTCCACTGGGAATTCTATACTCTCGCTCTTTACGATGGTCTGTGGGACAAACGACTTCAACTAATAGAAATGCTACTGTATATAAATTAATTCACCCTATTGTGTCAGCAGGTTGGGAGTAACAGTACATATGCTCAATAATATCTCAGTTTGGCAACAGATTCTCGCGTTCTTGCGAGCAGAAGGTGGTTTTCCACTGTTATCTGCCTGAATGGCCCCCAGTATATAATAAGCGTATGAGGGGTTTGCGTTTGCTATCTGCCTCTCTTTGTGTTTGCCTCTCAGCCTCTCCTCTGAAGCTTTCTCTCCTTGCAGCTCAGTTCACTGGACCCTGACAGCATTTCATTAGACGGGAGGTCCCCGAGGTGGAGAAGGAGAAGGCAAGCCCTCCTCCCTCTGCATCCACGTTCACTTCTAGTATTGTTTTTGGAGCTTGCACGCGTCTCTCTGCTTAAATGACTGTTAATGACATGGGAAAATATGGCTGCCATCTCCAGAGATGCACACTGACTGAGCGTGCATCTCTGGAAGTCATTTCAGTGCTTCACTTTAATTTCACTTGGTTGATTGTTAAGTGGTTTCATTGGAGGACTGTACGCGCGTCCTAATGCCTGTGCGAGGAACGAAGAGATCGTCATACAGCCAAGCGAAACGGAACCCATCAATTAAATCTGATCTTCCCCCAAACTAGGAAGACAACTTATTACAAACGAATAATGGGTACAATAATTAATAGGTTTCACTATATGACACCTTTATATTATTTCTGACCATTCAAAGCACTTTACAATGTACCGTATTTCGCACATTCAGACACACTGCAACGGCACATGATAAACATTACAGTACACACACACCTGACTGTTCCATCCTTAGAGCTTGGATTTCAAAGTGACATTCAAATATTCACCTAATGTACTCTCGCTTGTTGTGATAGAGCACAGCAGCATATCACTTGCAGCATATCACTAGAGATGTTTCATCCTATTTGACAGTACAAGGCAGTGTATAATACACCCGAGACTTACAAGAATTGAAGAGAAATTTTAAAAACCTAGCATGGGACCAGCCAGTGTTGTCCAATGTAAAACTTGCGTAATGGAAATACGAGTCAAATAGGACCCTGGACAGACTTTATAGTAAGGGCATTTTATCAGGTATTTGACCAATCTGGGAACTAAATCGTTACCAAGAAATGTCTTCACCAATGTGTTTCTAAAGGTGTCTAATAACATATACTAAAAGTTTGAAATTCAACTCCCGTGGGAAATTGAGTTATTAGCATAATATGTGACCATACCCTTAACATCCTATATAAGGCAAAAAAGTCCAAATTTCATAATTCTTTAAGTAGCATGTGACATATGAAACTAGGGGGTTTTCATGATTCTGAATCCATTCCAAGCATTAGTTTTGCACAAAAAACACTCCTTGGGCTAAATTAGGCCATATCCACTTGACCAAATGTGCTGACCGCATCACGTTTGTGAGGCCGTTTTCCTCCCAAGGAGTGTTTTTTGTGCAAAACTAATGCTTGGAATGGATTCAGAATCATGAAAACCCCCTAGTTTCATATGTCACATGCTACTTAAAGAATGATGAAATTTGGACTTTTTTGCCTTATATAGGATGTTAAGGGTATGGTCACATATTATGGTAATAACTCAATTTCCCACGGGAGTTGAATTTCAAACTTTTAGTACATGTTATTAGACACCTTTAGAAACACATTGGTGAAGAAATGTCTTGGTAACGATTTAGTTTTTTCATAGATTTCTCTTACTATTAGTAGCGAAGTGAGAAAAAGACAAACGCAGAGAATGAGGCTGCAATCCAGGCTGATGTTCTGTCAAAGGTGGTGCACTGCACTGATGCAGGTGTTTCCCCTCTCTTTATATTCAAACTACTAAACTGAAGTACGTCTCAGGGAGTGCAAAGAGGTATTACCACCTGTCAGGTGCAAGCACCTGAGGGCTGCTCAGCCAAAAGCTTAAAAGGCAAACTGTAATATCTGAAAGAAATTCATCTGGGATTTTCAAGTTCTCTTAATTATGGTGGTGATAAATTACTGTAGCCATGCAACCACAGGCCATTCCCCTTATTTTCTCAAGAAACAGGGAAAGAATATTGTCAGTGTCTGCACACAGTGCCCAGCATAGGCAAATTTGCCAAAGGTTTGCTTAGCTCATAGGATTATTGCAGTGACCAGCCTCATACACATATACTGTCCCCTGTTACAACTAGATACCTTTAAACAGCAGACACAACCAGTGGTCATGCTCGTAGCACGCAGTACCACGGTGTGGTACCAATACAAATTTGACGCTAGAACGTGTCCCCTGTTCAAGAGAAGACGCACCTAACCTAACCTCGCGTCACCCACCAGACTTTCCAAGACGCACCAAGTAGCCAGTGGTTACTTGCATCAAATAAAATGGCACTACTTTGCATAACCATATCTCCAACACTGGTGGGGCAAACTGAACAACCAATATGTCAATTTGAAACTATGATTCCCTGCTTTCATATGTCGTGAAAAAAAACAAATTCAATGACTTAGCCTCGGTCAGAAACGGTCACATGTACACAGTGTGCACAGGTACACGGCACGCGCGTGATGTCATTAAAATGCTGTGGTAGCGAGAACAAAAATCACCATTACACCACTGGACACAACACAACATACAAAGTGTAGATTCACAGTCAGCATTCAATTCCAGAGTCAGAAACAGTTACTGAGCATGTTTCATTGCCACCCATTGGCTCCAAAAATGACAGCAATAGTACAACAACTTGAATCACATTAGTACGCAAAACATACAACACAAGAAGCAGCCAAAAAATTATAATAATAAAAAAAACAAATAAAAGGTTCTTACTTGACTTCATCAGTTGTGTAAGTGATGGCCCGGGTCAAACTTCAGAACCCACAGATAGAGCGACAGTGTCCCCCTCTCACCAGTTCATCATCGGATGAGCCCCTCCAGTGGCCTCTCCAATCACAGTCCTGTGACAAACAGTCAAAAAAGTATAAAGTTATACACTCCAAACTAAATTAACTATCGTGACCTCGACCTCCATTAATATGTCTAGCTCGCCAGTAGGCCTGCCGCTAGCCCCTCTCGGCACCCTCCGTAAAGTTTGTTTACTTTACATAGGGTCCCTATGCATCTATTCCACGCGAAATACCGCCTCCAGCACCGGGACTGGCTAGCTGAGACAGAGCAGATCAGAGGCAGGAACGTAGGGACGAGCAGCTAGCCAGCCCCGGTGCAGGAGGCGGTACAATGGGATGTCAATAAGGAAGTCAAGGAAGGAAGGAAGAGAGAATTTCAGAGCAGCCAAAACGGTCAAACAAACGGCTTCTGCGCCAAATGAAAATTCTCTGACGTTTCCGTTGTCTCCTATAGCCAATATATGCTTCTTTTGAAACATCTCACCACCACCAAAAGGCCGCAGCACGGTCTTTTCCGAGGGTATGTACGTCTGTATACCATTTCACGTGGAATAGATGCAAAGGGACCCTATGCCAATGCCAGTGCCAATCATAGATATTAAAAATATATAGACGCCTCATTGGCCGCTGCAGTTCATTGGAGCAACGTGTCTCCATTGAAGGCAGGAAGTGAGGCGGAAGTGCCATAGGGAAGTGCTGAAGGCACGCTGCATCGCTGCCCCAATGTCTCTCACTGTCACTCAACTGACTACTGGCCAATCACAGCGTGTCTTTTCCGGGACTTCCATTACACACGTTGCGAGGAATCTTGTGAAAATTGTGCCCTTCAATTGCACCCCAGAGCCGGAAGAGGCGTCTACCTTTATGTCTATGGTGCCAATGACACCATCCAGCCTCATTTTTTTGCATTTTATTTTTTTAACAGTGCACAAAATATTGTGGGAGTCCATGTACAAATACATGTTTTAGCAAGTCAACATATTCACCATCACCTCAGTGAACAGTGCTTGATCCTGACGAGTATTTGTTTTACCAAGTAAAATAATAAAAGTGCCATTACACAATATTCAGCTCTATTGCATGTTAACTCACCTGCAGAAACTCAGTTGGGGGAGAAAAACAAACGACCAACACATTTAGTATGGACAATATTTAACTACTCTTGCAACTGTGACATAATGTGACTCAGCAGTTTTCACTCCCTGACAACAACTTCCATTGGGTGTAACGTTACATTATGTTAAGTTGATTATTTCACTATTTTACTTACAAATGTAATGGAGCTTGTGTCAAACAAACACTTGTCTGTCTGTTTGCAGCAGGTGTGGGGGAAGGGGGCGGGGAAACTGCAGGGTTTTAAAGAGCCCGCCCAAAGCCTGCTTAGGGAGTGTGTACCAATAACCTGCATTCACACAAGAGCGTGTACTTTCTAGGGAGCGGTTGTTTGAATTGTAGAACGTTTGTTCAATTGTACCAAATAAAGAGAATGTACAATCAAAGTTAATTCCGTCCCTTAATTATTCCCTTTCCCGTAATCATCTACTCTACTGGGTGGCTGGTAACACAGTTGTTTGTTTAAAAAGTGGTTAAAACAAAAACAAAAAGATCACCATACAGTTCGTGCTGCTGCCAGCACCTCCTCTGATGATTTGATGTGTACACTGTTCCAAACAACAGTTCAGTTGATGCAACCAAATGAGGCAAAAGGGGAAGGAGCGTGCCAAGAGCACTACTGGAGCCACAGCTGTTCTAATGGGAATGGAGAGGGAGAAGCTGTAGACAGTCTGATTACACAGTCAATCCATGGCCTTAATTTAACTCGGGAGAGTAGCTAAATGGAACCGAAATGGACCGGCCCATTTGTACAATCTTCAGAGTTTAAGTTTGATGAGGCAGCAATCAAACACAAATGTTTGGCCAAACCATGGAATTGCATTGTGGCAGCCATTAATCAGAGACAGAGCACAGAATATTCGTTTGATACGTGTGAATGAGGCCTAACCCATTCTCATAATTGATCCTCCTCTATCCTCACTAATGCTCGTTATAAGATACCAAGGTGTCATTTCTGTCTACTCCTGTGTTTCAGAGGTACAGTATGACCACATACTGTACTGTGCACTGATGTTCACATACTGTGAACATCAGTGCACACCATCAGTGGGGATTCCAAGCTGCATGCATGCTGGTAACTACCCCCTCTCGGAACCCTCCGTAAAGCTTTTCTGAAATTCGGACTTCACTTTACGTAGAGTCCCTGTGCATTTATTCCACGCGCTATGGTAGGTAGATGTACATACCCTCCGTCCAGGCCGTGCTGCGGCCTGGTGGTGGTGGTGAGATGTTTCAAAAGATGCATGAAACTGCTATAGGAGACAACGGAAACGTGAGAGAAATTGAATTTGGCGAAATTGAATTTGGCTTCCTCACTTCCTTGACTTCCTTATTGGATTCCCATTGTACCGCCTCCCGCACCGAGAGTGGCTAGCTGCACGTGACGTCCCTACGTTCCTACCTCTGATCTGCTCTGTCTCAGCTTTTATGCATCTTTTGAAACATCTCACCACTACCACCAGGCACGGCCTGTACGGAGGGTATTTACATCTGCCTACCATAGCACGTGGAAGAAATGCACAGGGACCCTACGTAAAGTGAAGTCCGAATTTCAGAAAAGCTTTACGGGGGGTCCCGAGAGTGGCTAGCTGGTAACTAACTACAGCCTTTCTCTTCCTGGAAAGTTAACATGCTGAAATGGAATCCATTGTTCTTTGCGTCAATGCAAAATTAAATAAAAATGTTTGAAATCATGACCACCTACAGCTGTATTGATAACTGTATGATATCATTGGAAGGCAGGTTCTTTCAAATTACTGAGGATTTTACTTTGTATGATTCTGGGACACTGACTGATTACACCATTTAGAATAAGTGGTTACACTATCTGCCATTGCAAACGTAACAGTTGAGTATAGAGCACGACATGGAATGGAATGAGTGAGTGAGTGAGTGAGTGAGTGAGTGAGTGAGTGAGTGAGTGAGTGAGTGAGTGTATTTGAAAACTTCAGTGAGTGCACGTGGGCCGCAGTTGCTCAATGTGTACACGTACATCCTGTGCGTGTAAGCTGTGTGTGTAGCTATGGCTATGCATCGTCCAGTCAGATACCAGAAGGACAACAGTCTGACCCAGATGAGCTGGTGATTGATCAGGGCACTTTAGCCCAGAGGGTCCTGCTGTGTCCACAGTGGGCCCGCAGCCATTTTCATCACTTTCACTTAAACCCGCGGCTCATCCTGCGGTGATGAATGAAGACGAGGCAACATGGGTGTGGGGGCGGAAAGAACAGGGGTGTTAAAAAGGCTGTGTTGGAAGCAGCACACATACAGTATAACCGGGCTGGGAGCAGCTCAGTGCGAGTGGGTTGGGCAGGGCCTGCGGGGAAGAGGGCTCTAATAAATGGCCAATGCTTTGGGCCAATTACTCAATTAGCTGATCTGACAAAGTGCTCTGTCTCCCCCTCCTGCCTTTGTTTTCCTTCTGGCTTGGAACAATGTTTGTCCTCAACTTGCAGAGGTGGAGGAGAAAGGGAAGAAGCTGGGGATGGTGTGTGTGTGTGTGTGTGTGTGTGTGTGTGTGTGTGTGTGTGTGTGTGTGGAGGGGGGGGGGGGGTGCCCATGTGATCGCAGACCAAGGTCAAAGGAGGCAACGCAAAGCATCTACCTTTTTCTATTTTCAACCCCTCTCTTTACCACTCCATGTTCTTGTCTGCCTGTTCATCAATCAGGTGTAATGGGATGTCTGCTTTGATAAAACTTTCAAGAAAAATGCTAAGAGGAACAGTTTTCCAACACGACGCTGACACCGTGCTTTAGTTGAAAGTTAAAATGTAAGTCCAAGGAGACTCATAATTGCTGTCCCGGTGTTATGTCATCATCTGCACAGTGCACGCACGTGTGTGTGTGTGTGTGTGTATGTGTTTGTGCAAGCAGGCATGCGTGTGCATGCGTACGTGCATGTGTGCATGCTATGCATATGTGTACACACTAGGCCGGGCTTTCACTTCTAGTGATTTTTACTAGTTGTCGACTAGTTGACTAGTTGTTTAACTAGGCCTACCCATTGTTTTTTTTTTGTACATTTAAAAACATTGGTGTGTACATCAGTGACTATAACTATAATCTAGCTGATCTTGACTCTTGAGGCCTACAAAAACAGGAGAATTAACTAGTAGATTTACTAGTCGATTAGTTGCTAGTTAGAGCCCTAGTACACACATCATCATGCATGATTGTTTGAGTGTTTTGTGCGAGTGCTTGCAATGGAAGGCTCTACATATTATGAGAAGGGCCCCTATCCTCCCGCAGCGCTGTTCAATTAGCAGCGTGCAGTAATTATCCCCTCTCATTCATTACTGGGACCTGCAGAGAGCCTGGCCTCAGGAGCTCCCTGGGACCCCCCCAGATAACACAGTGACACTGGAAGCCACTAAACCACTAACCGCACGGCGCACAGCAGGTCTTATCAGGAGGTACCAGCCAACCCACGGAGACTAAAGACACTTTGAGGAGCAGTGCACTTGGCCCCCGTGAGCAAGCGTACAGTACAACAAAGTAGTCATATTGACAGAGAAATACACACGCATGCGCACGCACTACACACGCACAGGCATAGATTTATAGGGGTGGATAAGGGAGTGATATGAATGAAATAAAAAGAAACATCAGATTATTGAAACTATGAGTTAATCCTATAGAAGAGCATCACAGTCCCGCCCCCATTCAGAACGACGAGGCAACAGGAAATAATTCCCCATTCATTTTCAAAAAGTATTTATTTAAAGTAATTTAAGCCTCAGACAAAGCCAACAGCCGAGTTGGCAAATCATGACAATAAACAATTTTTTGTTTATTTTCTGAACAAATAATTAGAGGGGAGGGACTGCGTCGCTCTATACTGGGGTGACAGTGGATCAGGGGTAGAGTGGCAGCCTGGCAACCGTGAGGTTCCCAGTTCGACCCCGGGCTCCCCCAGAGTTAGTGTTTTTACCAGCTTGAGCAAGACTCTGAGCTCCTAATTGCTCCTGATGTGCAGGTTGGTGCCTTGCATGGTTTCCTCTGACATCGGTACTGTGTGTATGAATGTGTGTGTGAAGGGTGAATGTAATGCACAATCAATCTACGTAAAGTGCCTTGGATAAAGGCACTATATAAATGCACCATTTACCATTTATAAGCGGGCAGACGGGCAGACAGCAGGCGTGCGGGCGGATCTCTGACATCAAACTCATCATGGGCATATATACTGGCAATGTTACGGGTCCCGACTCCCAAGCCATGGCAGGTCGGGTACCACATTACTGGTCTTGGTCTCTGAAAAACAGGGTAAACAGTCACAGCTGGGAATGAAGACACTAAACCTCATTTATCCACAATAAAATATAACAATAAATAAACATTTCCCTAAACTGCAATCAAGTCCTTTGTTAGGTTCAAAGTAAACAACCAAGTGCATTCACTCAGTATTTTAGCCGCAATTTGCAACTCTAGATTTTTTTATAATGGGATGAATCTAGAGTTGCAATACCCTCCATTGACTCCCCACTCATCATTTTGCGTTTGCGATCTGCTTGTCTTAAACGACGTTAAACGCACCAACATTGCAGCTGTAGTCTAAGCTTGAATTATTCTCTTTCAATCTGCAGAGCTTGTTTTTCATAAAAATCCCCCGTAGACATGTTATGAGCTACTTTCTGTCAAGAAGAAGAAATGTTGTAGTTTGGAAGCGCTCGTTTGTATTAAGGGGTCGCGCTGCTGCCTCCTGTATTATGTGCAAATGCGAAACAGATGCATGCAGGGACGTTCAGTGACTTACGATGAGCGCTTCCAAACTCCAGCACTTAGAATAAGAATCACTTGCACAGAATTTCTTGACAGAAAGTAGCTCATAACATGTCTACGGGGGATTTTTATAAAAAACAAGCTCGGCAGATTGAAAGAGAATAATTCAAGCTTGGACTACAGCTGCAATGTTGGTGAGTTTAACGTCGTTTAAGACAAGCAGATCGCAAACGCAAAATGATGAGTGGGGAGTCAATGGAGGGTATTGCAACTCTAGATTCATCCCATTATAAAAAAATCTAGAGTTGCAAATTGCGGCTATCAGTATTTGTACTGGTCCCATAACTACAGTAACATTGCCTATAGAAGTATTGAATCCACTGTGCAACTGACATAATTTACTATTAATCACAACCACAGTGCAGCATGAATATTTACTTCAACTTGTAGTTGACTGGTCATTTCAAAACATATTCAGAATGTGTGTTCACACACCTCAGCAGTATAGTCTGTACTTAAATTAAATTAAATTAGCTGTTCACAAAGTTTACAAAACCCTTCTCCAATAATGTATCTGTCAAGTAATCAAGTAACCAGCATTGGAATTGTAGCCTACGTCGTGGATAAAATAAACAAGCATGTTTCTGTGTTCAGTAACGAGGCATTTGCGCACTTTTTACAGTTTCTTAAACTCAATTACCGGTACTCAATATAATATTAAACACTCAAATGCGTCATTAAAACTCACCACAGTGTCTTCACATAAATATTAAACCATAGGGGATAAGTTAACATTGTTTTCACCAGTGTGTACTAACCTGAAAACAGAGTAAACAGTCAGAGGAATGAAGACACTAAAAGCACTAACACTTTGTTGCCACTTTTCCTCTGAAGTGGGGAAGCACCCTAAAGCAGCGTCTGGCAACACCTGCTGCGCACCAACGTTCCGTTTCCCATCCCCAGAGCCATAGAGTAAAGGGGTAGCACAAAGTTACGACATTGAGGGGGCAGATGAGCGCTCGAGTGCTGTTCATGCAGCCTGCTGGAGAGTAGCCTCGGTCCCTGCAGGCTTACTCATCCGCGAAGAGAAGGCTGGAGAGTGACAAGCTGGGGTTTGAAAATGAAATACATTGTTTTCAACGAGGGTGACGCAAATATCAGCAATTTTAGTCATGTGTGCAACATGACAACTGTTTTAGAGTAGGCTACTGTATGTACAGTGACAATGACAACTAAAGTCTCTGTAATGTTTATGTTGTACTATTATTAAAAAAAACTATCTAAAATAAAGGGATTTAAATTAATATAATTAAAGCTGGGCTGTTGCCTGAAGAATCATTCACTACTAATATAATTTTGGCTTGGTACCATTTGACTAATACAAATAATAAACAAATAATAATTAAACAAATAGTAAACTGGACAATATGAGGTGCATTCACATTTCAAAATAAAATAAGGGCATCACAAACAGACCCGCGCCGCTGTTTTTTCCCGATTTTACTTAACATATAGCCTACACTATGTGACTGTGATTTTTTTTTAATTTTTTGTATTATTATTTTTTTTTTTTAATTATTATTATTATTATTGAAACGTTTTATAACTTTGGCTTTTTTTGCCTGACATGCCCCTATTTTGGGATGCCAGTGTGAGCGTGGTTAGAGAACAGAAGTCAGATAAATGTCTCCTCAGGTGGAAGCTCTGATCCGGTTGAGGCCGGTGGTTCCTGTTTCCTCTGCAGGGGCTGAGTGAAGATTCCTTGCCCTCAGATGACAGTGCTGCTGTGCACAAAGACAAACTTAAGTTAGAAAAGAAAGTAAGTACTGTAATCTTCCATGATTTGCTGGCCGTCAGAAGAAAGTCTTAGGATATAACCTGATCTATGCATCTCTAAGAACAGATCATCTGATGCTGGGTGACAGAGAGGGAACAAAATGTCCTGTTTTGTGATTATAATCTGAAGTTTGTTTTTCAGTATCTCGGATAGCCTCCGTATAATCATTGTCATTTATTATTGAAGATGGTGCCTCTTGCGCTGTAGGGCGACATACTGTAATACATGTCTGACGCTGTTTAGACATTATGATTTTGTTCATTTATTTATGTATTCATTCATGTTATGTGGTGGATGTCAGGACATCCAAGAATACATCCACACATGCTTGCTTTCTGTTGCAGTGAGTGAGTGAGTGAGTGAGTGAGTGAGTGAGTGAGTGAGTGAGTGAGTGAGTGAGTGAAAATTTAGTTAAAGACGAAAGTTCAACTGAGAGGTGGAACGAACCGTCATCCATCACGGTTCCCACGATTCAACTCATGATTTGGCCCTGCACTAATCAGATCGGAGTAGCTCATGTCTGCCTTAAAAGGACGCCTCCTCCTTCCTTGTCTCACTTGTGCTCTCTGTTCAGGTCACCCACCACCTCCCCGACACCGCCCAAGCAGCAGGCACCACCAGGTTGGCACTATCTACTCTACGGGGGGTGGGGGGGGGTGGCTCCGGAAGAGCCTCCTGCCTTCCATCAGGCAGGATCTGATCTGATCTGGACAGATCTGATCCGACTCTCCTCCTGCGATGGGGCCAGCACTAAAGTGTTCTATCATATCAAACTATCAAATTGTATTCAATGAATACTTAATAATCTTTAATATAGGTATCTATCAATAAATATTGCATTCATATTTGGTGTAATTCTTATCATGTCCATTTCATATCATTGCATTCATTCTGAGTAGTGAAGTCTCTTAAGTTGAAAAATATTCTGGAAAAGACACACACACACACACACACACACACACACACACACACACACACACACACACACACACACACACACACACACACACACACACACACACACACACACACACACACACACACACACACACACACACACACACACACACACACACACACACACACACACACACACACACACACACACACACACACACACACACACACACACACAGTGAGAGCCCGACCAACCCTCTTATAGATGGCCAGGCAGCATCCTGCAGAGCCACAGTTAATTCCCAGGGTGGCTGTAGGGGCGGTTTGTTTGAAGTTGGTTGACTATGGTACCATGCAGTGTCCTTCCCCCAAAGTAGAAAAGAAACATTATGATCATACACACAGACAAACATATGCACACCCCATACAGTTGGAGGCCATCGATATTGTCCTTTTCTTTTTGCTGAGGTTTGCGTGATCTGCGCAAAAGGACAGTTAACCCATTTTGGGCGGGAACCCCTTTTGGTGTTTTAAACATTATGTTATAATTTAGCTATTGAAAAATAGCAGATCTACAAGCTCATAGCGCGCCACCGAGTGGCGCGCTATGAGCTTGTAGGTCTGCTATTTTTGAAAAATCGTGAAAATATTTATTTCAGAAACTGGAGGATTTAGAAGGATTTTTTTAAATGTTGAGGTCAGGCCTAAATGGGTCAAATGATAAGGGACAATGTCGGTGGCACCCAACTGTAGGTCCGTCTCCTTGGACTTGACATGTACAGTATCAGTATGCATGCAAGAACATGCATGGGTAGGCTACTTCTTACACATGTATAGTTTTGATGATGGGTCGAGCCAGGGCCGAAATTCTGTATCACTTTATTTTCACCATGTCACTTTTTGCACTTTTGTAAGTAAAAGACTATATGGGCCCGATTCACTAAGCTGTTTACACCCATAGGGAGGGATACTCTTTCTGCAAGTCTGCTATGCAGACTTACATGGGACCAAAGCTTGTTGTATGTCATTAGAATTCCTTATTCTAGACTGCTAAACGTTTGGAAAATTCCTTTACACACAAAATATGGGTGCAAACAGCTTGACTCGGGCTCTATATTTTTGCACCCAAAGAACCTCAATGTTCAATATTCAATTCTGAAGGTGAGAAGAATGACACAAACATTCCAACAGCCAGCTCTGATCCGGGGAGAGGAAAGAATTGTTAGTTTGGGGGAAGGAGCAAGCTGAGTGTGTAGCAGCCAGCAGCAGGGGGTGAGACTCTTTGAGAGTTAGGACAGAAAGGCTTTTGGCAGCCCCCACATGGTTTGCAGCTGAGATTTTTGCAGTATTTTTCCTCTGATTTGGAACATAACCATCCGGCGTGCATGCCTGCCAACACTAACGGGCTAATCTAGCATGCAATGTTGTTCTGACTTTGAGTTTGTTTCCACTTTGACTTAATGCAGCATGCACACCACAGAAAACAAACCAAGAAGAGCTTGAGAAGAGCACAATAACAATTTAATTTCCCCAGGCTTTTAGCCTGATTCTGAAGGATACGGCCTTTACATTCTCTATTCTATTTGGAGAGATTTAGAATTATCCAAGTAATACAGTCTAATACAGTATATCCCATTAACCACATGAACCCTGGCATCCCGTTTCTGGGGTGAACGTTTGTCGAAAACAGACAATCTACAGCTCACAATGCACCAGTAATTAGGACGTCATGTTAAGAGAGAGATCTATATTAACCAGGTCACAGTCATATACATACAATAACTGCGTGCGTGCGTGTGTGCGTGTGTGCGTGCGTGCGTGCGTGCGTGTGTGCGTGCGTGCGTGCGTGCGTGCGCAATCAATCAATCAATCAATGTATTCAAACCCCGGGACCTAGAAGGTCTCATTTTAATGCTTAAAATGTTCAGTTACTAAATTATCATATTTTAGGTGTTATGCATGCTGTTGACATTTCTAAATATCAAAGATTTAAAAAAAATCTTAATTATGAGGAAGGAGATGAAGAATCTGTAGATGAAGAATCTGTAAAAAGTAAGTAGGTAAAATAAGTTAAAAGCATCGTTAATACCATTTTGAACCACCTCCAAACAGGCGAGGCCCTGTGATCTGCATTTACGAACTTGATTTCCAATCATAAATGAGGCAGATTGGCCTGGGCAGTGGCTCAGTGGTCCGGGCGCCTTGGCTGGTGGTCCGGTCTGGCAGTGTGCCGCGGGTTCGACTCCGGATCCCGACGGCCTTTGCTGCATGTCTTCCCCCCCATCTCTCTCCCCATTTCCTGTCGGCCTACTGTCTGTCCCTCCATAAAAAATATCAAATAAAGACGAAAGCCACAAAAAAAAACTTGGCTGGAATTGTGAACAGACATGTGATGCTGGAATGGTCCGTTAAACACTTATACACTATAAATCTGATATGGCCCTACACTCTATTTTTTTGGGGGAATATAATTTCACTATGGTTTACAATTTCTGACAATAAAATTCAGGTCATGTCCAAAATAGTGAGGCCTGGTTGAAAGTGGTCCCCTATTTATGGGTGGCTTTTATTTATGAAGCTACTGACCTCTCAGAGCCGATGTTGTGCTTGTACAGAGGGGTGAGGACTGGCTCCCATTAATATTCCCATCATCATAACCTTCTATAATATTGCTGAGGGGTTGGGGGGGGGGGGGGACTTTCCAACATGATGAAGCGTCACAAACTGGTGGCTGCTCCATGTTTGGTCACCCCGAGGGTCTGAATTTTAATCACACTCTGTTTCCATTTTTCCAAGCCATTAAAAAGAGCAACTGACGTTTATTAGACGGCGGAGAAAAACAAACAAGCCTTTAATTGGCTCACATTGAGAGTGTTCCTCAACTTCCTCTCTGCTCTTGGCCTTCTGTCGGGGAATAAACGTGCCACGCTAGTGACTAGTGAGGTGCAGGGCTTAAGAGCAGACTGACCTTTGGAGTGTGGCCGCTTCTATTCTTTCAAGTGGACATTCGACAGCAATACTGCTTAGAGTCAAATAGCTCATTAATGTATTTAAACTTGTGTGCGTAACATTCTCACATCCCACTGCACTGTGCTAATTATGTTATGTAACCAACCGCGGTGTTAACAGATGGAACAATTTGATAAGTCCTTTCAAAATTGTAATAGGCTGAAAAACATTGCTTGACCGTATGTCCATTCTATACACGCTTAACAAACAGTAAAGAAAAAACTTTTTTTGGGTGGGTTTTGGGTCTATGAGACCATTTTCAATTCCTATTATAGCCTACAGTATTAGGGGAACCTACATTGAAATTTATATGAATATGCACATGGCCATTGGCAATTAGCTCATGTAAAGACCCGAGATTCTGAGTTTGTATAATATGAATGTTTATTAAAATAGAAAATATAGAGAATTATTATTATTATTATTATTATTATTATTATTATTATTATTATTATTATTATTATTATTATTATTATTATTATTATTATTATTATTTGGCCCTGACACTCACTGGCTATAATTTTCAATGAATAACATTAAAACAAATTTATTTTTGAACACAATGTGCCATCCTCCCCCCTACAGTTGTATATGTCTATTGCATAGGTGATGCTCAGTTCAGTTCTTTACCCAAGGGAAATTAAATTGTAGATGAAAACATGTAAACATAGTAAAAATGAAATAAAAAGGTGTGTGTGTGTGTGTGTGTGTGTGTGTGTGTGTGTGTGTGTGTGTGTGTGTGTGTGTGTGTGTGTGTGTGTGTGTGTGTGTGTGTGTGTGTGTGTGTGTGTGTGTGTGTACATTCTCTGCAGTTCTTACTGTACGTTCATAAAGCAGGTGGACGTGATATGAACATGCAGTGCCACCTCATTGTGGAGTTCTCACTCCTGATGAATGGTACAATTGCTATGGCGACCTGAACATGTATTTTCCTTTTTCTAATAATATCTGGAGATATAGACCCATGTTACTGAGCAAACATTCTGTAGCAGTGACTGGTATCGGGATATAAAGCTATTTAAACACTTATTGAAAAGAAAATATAATTCACTTACACCCTGGAAAATCCCACAAAATGCATAATTATTCAAATCATGTGGAAAGACTGGCCGCTTTGCAAGTGCGCTGTTTAGGTCAAAAACATGAGTTGAGTGAGGTGGATATACCTGAGCTGACAATGCTATTTATGAAAGTTGCTGTCCCAGTAGAGAGGAAAATAATGTGTACTGTAGAATTAGGCACATCCCTACTGTATTATGCAGCCATTTGAGATGATAGATACTGAATCATCTTTTTTTTTTTTGTTACTTTTACAAATTGTTAGTTTTTCAATCCCAAAGTAATGGGGAGTGTGGAATAGAGGTGAAGCCCCTCCAAATGATCCAGAATGCTGCAGCACGCTTGGTCTTCAACCAGCCACTGTTGTTGTTGTGCCTCACATGCCTTCACCTCCCCTCCCTCTCTCCATTGGCTCCCAGTTACTGCCCGCACAGAGTAAAACACTGATGGCCTACAAAACAACCAAAGGTTTGGCACCCCATATCTTCAAAGCCTGATCCAACCCAACCCCTCCTGCTCATTTCAGATTAGCTACACAGGGGAGCTGTCAGAACCTTCCCTAAAACGCTCCACGTGTCTCAGACTCACACCCTTCTGGCTCCCAAACTTGCCATTGCAGTTAGAACCGCAGAACTACTCTCTTAAATCTCCACCGTAATCTGACGACCAATTCAGACTCCACCTTTATAGCCCATAGCAGTTGCCCCTAGCCTTGACGAGCATTCAGTTTTATGCAAATTGGAGCAGAGTGTCAGGAGTGATTTGTGACAGAAGGTTACCAGCAAGAGTGAGAGAAGAGATATATAAGATGGTAGTGAGACGATGCTGTATACGGCCTGGAAACTGCAGGCTGCCGCACTGATGAAAAGACAGGAGGCAGAGCTGGAGGTAGCAGAGGATGCTCTGATTCTCAATAGGAATGACAATGAAGGACAAGATCAGAAATGACCAGATTAGAGGATCAGCCAAGGTCAGAATGTTTGGGGATAATGCAAGAGAGGCAAGGCTGAGATGGTTTGGACATCGATCAATCTGCCATTGTCTTGGTGGTGCAAACAACACAGGTATCAACATTGAATTTGTGAGACAGAATGTATACAGTGATATATGTTCTGTCCACAAAACTATGATTAAATATTGTAGTGCAGCAGTGACCTACAACAACTACCATCTTATGAAAAATGAAGACGGGACATCCAGATATTAGTTTTTCAAGTTTCCGAACCACGAAAAGGAGCCCAGATCCAAGCAAGAAGCCCCTTTGTTTGCACCTACAACACACACACACACACACTTGACATCGATTCCCTTCCCCTGTTTGCACTATAGCACGTGGTCATGTAGCTAAAATAACATTTAAAAAAACTAAAAATAATTTTACAAATACAATCGTAAAATCGTGCCAAATAATAATAATAATAATAATAATGCTGACTGCCCCCTCCCTCCGTTGCCATTACACATCATTCACTTCATGTTGTCCTGCATACAGACCTATTATTGATTATTAATTAGTACAATAGCAATGCACTGGTACATTAAGTCGAGTTAAGCATGGTGTTTGAGCAACAAGATAGAAGCCAAAGACACTTATAAGTCCATTCTGGAAGAGTGTGGGCACTGTAAGGAGTATTTGTCCCCTCGGCACTAACTGAGTCAATTCCCCAGATAAGTAGTCAAGCAAGGAGACAACACTTCAGTAAAGGACCTCTCATTATCCTCTAGGACTCCACTGAGGGAGGGAAACCGAGGGAGGATAGTGAATATCTCCCTGTACCACATTGTGGCAGTATAGGTGGCTTATCCTTAATCAGCTCGAACTCCACAGAATGGTCAATTTTTGATTTGCACTCTGTGTCAGACTCACCGTGTATTGTGAGTGCAGGTCAGGATCCAAGCAATCAAGCAACTAATGGATCACTTTTGCAGACCATAGTTAGCCTGGTTTATGCAGTTAGCGTTTAATTCATGCAATTGCAGGCGATATCTGGGAGGATGTGGTTTACGAGGCTAGATCGTAGTGACAAGTGAGCGGGAAGAAAAGTGTCAAATAATACATTTGTATTTGGAGGCAGCTTTTGGAGGCTGTGGGCTTGGAATGATATATTGACTATGTACAGTTGGGTGCCACCGATATTGTCCCTTATCATTTGACCCATTTAGGCCTGACCTCAAAATTTAAAAAAATCCTTCTAAATCCTCCAGTTTTCTGAAATAAATATTTTCACGATTTTTCAAAAATAGCAGACCTACAAGCTCGTAGCGCGCCACTCGGTGGCGCGCTATGAGCTTGTAGATCTGCTATTTTTCAATAGCTAAATTATAACATAATGTTTAAAACACCAAAAGGGGTTCCCGCCCAAAATGGGTTAACTGTCCTTTTGCGCAGATCACGCAAACCTCAGCAAAAAGAAAAGGACAATATCGATGGCACCCAACTGTAGTGCATGTACATCTGATGTGCGACACAGGTGCTCAACTAAGAATCCGGCTTTAAGATCATTAAATGAGTACCACAGACGAAAAACAGTCTAAGTCCAAATTTCATTCTGACCCCTCCACGAAAAAGCCTCATTGTCCTGAACCCTTAACTATCATTTATACATTATTAAATAGAAGTTGTATATTATATTATATTATATTATATTATATTATATTATATTATATTATATTATATTATATTATATTATATTAAATTATATTATATTATATTATATTATATTATATGATATTATATTATATTATATTATATTATATTATATTATATTATATTATATTATATTATATTATATTATATTATATTACAATTATTTGGCTAGTTACTTTGTAGATTTTGATACAAAACATGAATTAACCACTTCAGCCCTATACATTTCAGCCATTTGAAATTAGCAGATCTACAAGCTCACAATGAGTCACGATGTGACACATTGTCAGCTTGTAGACCTGTTATTTTCCAAAAGATTTTAATACATTGTATACATTTGAAACCTGTGCAATTGGACATTCTGCATAATGAGTACTTTCGACTTACTTTTGTACTTTCACTCCCTTTAGAGCGTGCGTGGTGATCACCCTCCCAGATGAATTTTCCCTTTCCTCTATAGTGTCAGCATCGTTTTGTGTAAAATGTTAACACAGGTGGGAAAACCACACGCCTTCAAAGGGCAATAATGTATTCAGCCTGTCACCAGGTATGGAAACACTAAGAACAAATGTTTACATAGGACAGAATCACACCAGACAATATAGCTCATAACGTGTTTGCTTAAAAGGACTTAAAGGTGTTACAACCACGCAGCGAACCTCCCCTTACCTGTCAGCCGCAACACCTGGTGTCAATGCTGGCAGCCAGGATCCTGGGCATAATGATCTTCTTTCTGTCCATCTTCTCGTGGGAGTGAACATCTGGTATCCATTAAGTCACATGATGATGTTGAAAATAAAATAAATGTGCCTGTAAAGTTTATAACACATGGTCCAGGACACTCAGGGTTTGTGCACATGCTGACTTCTAATCCATTTTCTCTCACCAGTCGCTGTCCTGCTGTCACTTGTTCATTTGAGGGTGACATAAATAATGACATGTTGTGACTCTGCTGTCTTGAATGATCATGTCTTTCGCCAATACATCTATCATAGTAAAACGGTCCCACGTCATGGGATGAGAGCTAACAACTGTTAACCATCAAAGCCCTATTTAAGCTTTTAAACATTGCATTTTGACGTGCCGCTTTGTGAGCTTATTTTTAGAAAAAATATTTGAAAGATAAAAAAGAAATATAGGAAAATGAAAATGTTGGACATGTTGGACATATTAATGATGTGCCCAACATATGGACACCAGGCTAAAAAAGATTTGAATGTTTCAGGCATCAGCATGTTGTCTTTTGAGAGGCTATTGTCCGTCTCTCTGTCTGTCAACTAAACCAGCTTATATCTACGGTATATAAAATAATTGCCTCAACGCAATGGGATATTCTGGCAAACCTGGAAATGTGCCGTAATTTGGGTCGCTTCTGTTCTTCAGGGTTTATTTTGAAGCAGATACACTATAAATATGTAAATATGTGCACAGAGACAAATTGACAATTTGCACCTGTGCAGTGGACAGTGGTGAGTTTTTTCCTCAACTGCGCGAGCGTTTGCCTATGTGGGTGAAGAGACCAGTGGATGGAGTGCGCTATAATTTCAGAATAAATTTGGGCTACGATTTGTGTCGTCCACCGTCTGTGCTTTATAACCAGGTCATGCTGTTAAAGGCCCATTTATACGCCCGTTTAGAACGAATACTTACAGTATGTGCAACATTTGCACAGGGATCAACACAGGCATTAACACAGGCATCTGTGTTCACTCTTAAGGTTTACATCACCACTGTCCATAAAAACGTTCAAACCAAACCTGTGTGCACAGTCTGTGTGTTTGATTTCTGTCACATTAGTTGGCAGAGGCAGGTGCACACTAACTCTGATATGAATCCCTCAAGCCGGGAAAAACATTTAAGTATATTTTTTACACATTCTAGCCCACATGAGGCAGTGGTTAAATGCTTGTATTGAAACTGTTGTGCCTCTAGCTACACATAATATCCCAGCTTTTTAATAGACCCCACTCTTGAAAATGCTTGTTTATATCAGATCATACATTTTGTAGGCTATATGGCATTGTTCTAGGCCAGGGGTAGGCAACCTTTATTATCAGAAGAGCCATTTTTGGCCCAAAAATGTTACTACAATTCTATCTGGAGCCGCAAAATATGTTTGCTTTAATAAAGCAAACGTAAAGTAGGACTTTCTGTCCGCCCTGAGACCAGCCATGTAGTAAACAGAACTAACGTTGCCTGTGAGCAGGTTTTGGACCGTCCGTCGGGGCACCAATTTGACTCTGACATGTACTGTTTACATTATCAATGAACCCCGTTCCCAATGAGACAGAGAGAAGAGATGGAGCTGAAAGGGAGAGCGAAAACAAAAGGAGTGTCCGTGAAGAGGAGGGAGGGGGGACGACGACGATTAAATGTTTTACATTGATATATTCAGAGCCTCCAGCGTGGATGAACATTAGTCAAAAGAAAACATGATGCTGTAGCAAGTAATAAACACATTTTCACACATAGCTTTGGGCAAAACTGGGCAATCCATTAACTTAATTCCAGCTGAATCAATTGTTGTAGCCTAATGTCAACAGCAAAGACAGCTTGTTAACAGCATACGAACACCAGTTTATTATGCTACATGGCTCTTGTGTAATAATAACCATGGCACTACTTGTTACAGTCAAAGCATTATTCCATTAAATGGTAAATGGTGCATTTATATAGCGCCTTTATCCAAGGCACTTTACAGAGATTGTGCATTACATTCACCCATTCACACACACACACACACACACACACACACACACACACACACACACACACACACACACACACACACACACACACACACACACACACACACACACACACACACACACACACACACACACACACACACACACACACACACATACCGGAGGAAACCATGCAAGGCACCAACCTGCACATCAGGAGCAATTAGGGGTTCAGAGTCTTGCTCAAGGACACTAACTCTGGGGGAGCCCGGGTTCGAACTAACTCTACCCCTGAGCCACTGCCGCCCCTGGACAACTTCACTTTAAAAAAAAGCCTAATGATGATGCCAGCACTGGTAGGCGGTGTCCACAGCCCTCCTATGAGACACACTGCACTCCTATGAGACACAGACCGAGTAGGGAAAGAAATCGCACCATTATCAGGAGCATTAGTGAGGAGATAGGTTGAAAATGGATGAAGTGGTCCTTTAAGTGCTAGTACATTTTACTGTTATTTCTATTTTTATTTTGTTGTGATACTGCACAGTATGTCTCCCAGACCAAACACAAAGGCTGTCCCAGTTGGATTTGGGACTCATGGGATATTCCCTGGTATGCAAATGTGATCTCTAGATAAAATATTAAACGTGTTCGCTATTTTAAGATGTAAACTATTGATTGAGGCTCCTTCAAGGCCTATAGGCAGCTAGTCTACAGTGCACTGTATGCGAAACACATTTGTCCTTGGGCAACTCACAAAAATAGCTGCAAAATCTGCACCAATGAGCAATGAATCATTTTCTATTCACTCTTTCTCGATCAAACTCTTTCTATATCGGCTCAATGTGATCACCAAAAAAATATTTCTATTTCATCGAAACTTATCTGGTCTGTCAGTGTTCTTTGGTTGGTTTGTATACGATGTGTTTTCTGTTTATAATGATGTTTTGGATGGTTAATCACACCTCGTTTTCTGTGGGGATTATTCGCCCGAAATAGCCAATCTACAATTTCAACTTGTTGCCAGTTTGATATATGCAATTTCTGGCGAAGAGATTTTGTGTAGAAGGAAACAACAGCAGACCAAGTATAGTTGCAACTACGAATAGTGGTACAGTACGTTACGAGATGTCAGAAGTTTTTGTTCACAACTCCATGTGTAATGTGCTACACATTAGCTTGTGATGATGAATGTGTGCATGCTTGCGTGTGTGTGCATGCAGGGTTGCCTGTGTAGTGTGTGTGTGTGTGTGTGTGTGTGTGTGTGTGTGTGTGTGTGTGTGTGTGTGTGTGTGTGTGTGTGTGGTTGTGTGTGTGTGTGTGTGTGTGCGCGCACACTGTAATCGATTGTTGCTCTAAAGTGCAGCGTGCATTTAATGTGTGATGTAATGGAAACTAGAAAAATGCACTCATATAGAGCACATACCACTTACAAGAAGGGAGCCTGTCACGTTTTGTGGAACTGTGGTGTCACGCACACTGCCATATACCCTCTTAACCTCAAGCTGCCTCACGCAGCACGTACGCTACAGAAACAGGAGATAAGGCTTACTTACTACTTGCATAGAATGGAAGTGAACATGAAGTTAACAGCCACTGTTAAGTTTGGGCATTTGTGCGACTGTGTCCTAATCAAACGCACTCCATCCTTATCCGGTCCCGAAAATATTGAATGTTCATCGCCATGCCCTAGCCACTGGCTCACCTAGGCCTGTTTCCATAAAATCCTCTCCTCTCCTATAGTCCCTCTTATTTTTCTCTCTTGTTGCTGTTCAGTGGATTGTCCCCTGTTAGTAAGTAGGGGGGTAAAAGTTGATGTTGATGACACTGGTGTTGTTGATCACCATGGTCCAATTCATACGTTATCATCATCATTTTCATCCTCTGCTGAGTCCCACACATATTTTACCATAAGCTGCTCTCACGGGAATCCATCAACGCTGTACAGTCTCAGCAATTGCTTTAAGGAATAGCACTGTCATGTCCTCATGTCCTCCCTCCGTACTTAAAATCCGTACTTGATCCGTACTTGATCCATGGAGTGAATTGCCACAGATGACATACAATGCACTACATCAAATAAGCACAGTGTAGAAACACAGCGGTGCATGCGTCTCCCGGTGACAGTATACTTCAAACGTGCTTTCCACACTCACGTGGAGCTACGTAGGCCCAGAATGGAGATGAGGCATGTTCAAAGAAAATGATTCCTGACCAGGTATACGGAACTAAATGCATCACAACTGCCAAAGAGTCAGTGGGGAACAATAACTATCATCCCTCCTTCTTCCCTGAGGACACACACTCACTGCCGTGGATGGTGTGTGTGTGCTCTCTCTCTCTCTCTCTCTCTCTCTCTGTCTCTCTCTCTCTCTCCCCCCCTCTAGACTCTCTCTCTCTATTTAGCTCTTTCCTTCCTTTTTTCTCCACCGTCTTTTCTCTTACAAAACTATCACTTCTTTCTTTGTATTTCTCTCTCACTCTGCTTCATTCAATAGACCGTTAGACCGTTCCTCACCCAGGAGTCAGCCCAGCTCCTAATCCAGACAACAGTCTTGTCAAAACTTGACTATTGCAACTCCCTCCTTACTGGCCTACCGGCATGTGCACTTAAGCCCCTCCAACTGATCCAAAATGCCGCAGCACGCTTGGTCTTCAACCAGCCAAAATTCTCACACGTCTCCCCCCTTCTCCGCTCGCTCCATTGGCTCCCGGTCGCTGCCCGCACAGAATACAAAACTCTGATGCTGGCATTCAAAGCAACCAAAGGCATGGCCCCCCCATATCTCACAAGTATGATCGTACCCTACAAACCCTCCCGCTCACTCAGATCAGCCAACGCAGGGAAGCTGGAGGTACCTTCACTAAAAACGCCGGGACAACGCTCCACACGTCCCAAACTCTTCTCCCTTCTGGCTCCAAAACTATGGAATGCACTTCCCATTGCAGTCAGAACTGCAGCCTCACTCCCAATCTTCCGCCGTAGTCTGAAAACCCACCTCTTCAGACTCCACCATGGCCCGTAGCACTTGCCCTAGCCTAGCCCCTTAGATAGCACATTATGTAGACTTAGATAGTATTTTAAACAGACTTATAGCTTGTTATGTAGACAGCTCTAGAATTGCACTTTATGTAGTCATAGCACTTTATAGTACACATGTATAATATATTATATAGTATAGTATGTATAGTTTACATAGATACTCCACTGTTACGTTCTTAGTTTACGCATGATTCATGATAACTACTTTTTATACATGTGATGTATGCCATGCTTTTTGTTTTTGCTTAATGTAAGTCGCTCTGGATTAAGAGCGTCTGCTAAATGCCTAAATTGTAAATTGTAAATTGTAATAGGTTGAATAATGTATATGGTATTGGATATTCGTCAATGAGATATAGACATAGTTGCAGGAGGGGACATTCACAATATCCTCCCAATATGGCCTTGGTTTCCGGTACTGTAAAGGTATCTAAATGGTACATTTTCTAAAGGATACAATGTTTGTATAAAGAACTATATATTCATAAAGTGATATACATATAGTTTCCCTCTCTCAAACAAACCCTCACCCCTCCTCTCTCTATCCTATGAGAAATCCATCATTCTTGGCCGCAGTAGCACATCAGCTCATTCTGAGGAATAGCTTTGGATCGATGTTATGGCTGAAAAAGCTCTCTCTGCCACGTACTGTCTAAGCTGTCTGTCCTGTCCTGTCTGTCCCCGCGCTTTCCCTGGTACAGTGTAGCCAGACGTGCCATTAAACGTCTCACAGGTTTTTCAGAGAGCTCCTTTTGGTCGCAATTCCGCACATTTAAATCAATTATACCAAAATGAAAAACTGTGGATTGAATTCAGATTTATCTGTTCATCCTGTGAGAACTACCATTTGAGAACTCATAATACCGGTATGCAAGTTACTTGTCAATCTGTCAAGTATTATTCTTATTACTTTGCAGTTTGCACCCCTTGTTGCATTATTTATTCAGGGTTTACATTTGATCAAACTGGGCCCCTCTGGTTGATAAAATCAGGCATGGTCAAAACTTAATGCGTGGAAACAGCATTCTTATGTGTGACCATGACTTAGTAATGCAGAGAGTAGCGTATATTTAAGGGAGTGACGAGTGACTAAGTGCCTTGTGTGGACAAATTACAAAACAAGGGCACTAATTAATCAAAACAAGGGAACAAAATAATCTTGTACAACCCCCAAATTAAATAGCAGTTCATAGTACGAACGGAAACATACTCAGTGTTTACTCCGGGACTCTGTAAAAAGGACATGCATAGAACTCTCAGAGAGATGCTACACCCACGGCATCAACATAAACTCTGAGCTTGTGTTCTAACTTTGTGAAAAGTGCAATAGCATACTGACCCTACAGCCAACACATAAGCCAAGTTTGAATCCGAATGAAAATGTCCCAAGACATCACTGCGGAAGTCAAATGCACAAGCTGGGCACTCACAAAAAAAAAGAAACAAAAAGAAACAAAAAGAGAAAAAGAAACATACAAATCCAGCAGGAATGTACTCCGATCCAAATAAGTAATAGTGACTGAAACAGAAACCTTTCTCAATGCAACACGATTCCTTTTGCCTTTATTTCAGGTTGCAATGTCAGCATTGAAACCTTCCTCCAGGATTTGCATTGTATGACAATGACGACCAGTGTAGTACGTACCGCTGTCAGTGGTACTGTATACAGTACTATGACATCAGTACCCGAGTATTGCAGTACCCATCATTTGCAGGCAATTGCTGCCTTTGCATTGACTTAATTGTGGCACACCCGTCAGCAATACAGGTCAAATATGAAGGTGGAGAGTTTCTCGGGATACGCAAAGGACATACATACACACTCACTCACTCTTTGTGGAATGTAGACAGATGCCTGTGACTCACTGGAATAATGAGGGCGGAATGAGGCTGAGGAGATCATAGCAGTGCATGTAGGAATGAGACCCTGGAGAACATGGTGAGGGCACAGAGTTTGACACAGACTTATACTCGTGTACCGAAAATATCATATCTGCTATAGCAGATAGGCTCTTTTTTCATGCGATAATGTCACACGACGGCATATAATCAGGCTAGTGGCAGTGTGTTGGCTACTGAACACATACCACCGACATGTATCACACGAGTGAGACTCATTAGGCACACCGACAAATGAGTTGAAACCGGGAGAGGTTGCGACTTGAGGCAGCCAAGGTGTTTGACGATGTGCCCTGCAGTGGCAGCAGACAAGGAAAGAGATACATAATTCATTGTTCTGTGAAAAAAAGAGAAAAAAAGAATGAAAGAAAAAAAAACACTCCTGGAGATTAAATGAATCTGCCTCTTGTCCTATGAATGTTTTTCACCGTAGGCCTAGCTTGAAAGAGCTTTCGTCAAATTGAAGCTCATTACGAAGGCCCCCCTGTTCACTGTCTTACAGGACAATTCTCCCCCTTGTGTTCTTTTACAGAACACAAGGGGGACCGTTGTGGATTTATTCCTCCCGGTTCTTTTTTTAGCAAAGCGGTGCCGGTGAAACGACTTTGCGCCAGGCTTGTCAGTTAAAAGAGAATGCTCAGACAATTCCCACATTCAATCAATGACAGAGAAGAGTGGGTCACTTAACCTTAAGGCACTGTAGTGTGCAGTGGTCACCATGGCCCTGAGTAACTCATCTACACAGAGTTCATTTCCAACTCAAGCGTGAGTGTTGAGGGTAATTAATAACATTATGTTCTGTAATTACCTTCCATGTGTCCCCAACAGCCCAGGGGAACAGAACTGCAGCTAATGGGAGTAATGCTTCAGGTTTCCAGAGCAGCCACACTGGCCACAGTGTCTAATACTGACCCATTTATGTTGCCTCTTTGAGGGGGAATAAACTTCACCTAGCAACTAACTGTGCACTGTGCTTCTCATGGTTGTTCAGAAAAAAGAAGAAAAAAAGAAAGGACAAAAAAAAAACATACAAAAAAAAAACAATTCTGTGACCAGGTGCATGCCAAATGTGTGCATTTAATTAAAAACTTTCTACTGTAGCTATAAGACACGGATAAAGCTCCTCTGGAGAGAAAGATACTTAACCCATCCCTTCCACACCCCACCACATTTGTCTCACCCCTTCAGCTTTAATAAAGGGACATAGGTAGCCATGGGAATTTGCCTTCCCTGAACCTCATTATTATGGTGCAAGTTGAGCCAAGCGCCGTAGTAGAGACCGAAGCAATGATACCATCAAATTTTAATTGAACAGATCATCACCTCTTCTCCTATTCCCGGGGTTTCTTCCTTTTCTTTTACCCTGAAGGCTTTTTGGGCAGGGAGACCACAGACAGCCAGAGGTTGTTGTTTGTTTCCTTTGTTAAATGTGGGCCTGTAAAGCTCTTGGAAAGTGAACTGTGATTAAGGGCACAATAACACATGCAGTTGAGTTGAATCATCCTTTTATAAAATGAGGAAGAAGAAAAAAAAGTATATTGATGCAGTGTTGTAGTGTTGGGAATGTACCGTATAATGGAAACATCTACAATTAAACCAAAAGGGGAATTGACATCTGTTGTTATTGTTGGTTTTGTTTGGGTTCTTTCAGTATCTGCAACAATGCCGAAAGTCATTGTTAACTTCTTGTTTAATGAGAAGAAAAGGGAGCATCGAACTTTTCATTGTGTTTCTTTGATGGCAAAGAATTTCTAATCAAGGTTAACGATGCTGTTGTTTGTGTTATTTCATCATCTCATCACAAACCGTTAGCAAATTCCTCCTGTTTGAGCAAAAAGGTCAAATTCATCATCAAGTTTCCCCCTCTGCACGCATTTTAGACTAATTAGGCATTCTGAACTCCCCTGCTGTATTCATGCTGGTAGATTAATCAGAGTTGTATAACCAGGAGATAACAAGGATAATGTCAAATAAAGAATAATAATAGCAATTTAGCCAGTAAAAGGAGTTGGCCAACTTCATGATAGGCTCAAGCCATGTAATGTTATAAATGTGCTTGTCTGTTTTGTTTTGATATATTTTGATTACCTGTGCAGCACTTAAACTCTCCCAATGAGACACAATGTGAGGTTTAAACTCTCCCAATGAGACACAATGTGAGGTTTAAACTCTCCCAATGAGGCACAATGTGAGGTTTAAACTCTCCCAATGAGGCACAATGTGAGGTTTAAACTCTCCCAATGAGACACAATGTGAGGTTTAAACTCTCCCAATGAGACACAATGTGAGGTTTAAACTCTCCCAATGAGACACAATGTGAGGTTTAAACTCTCCCAATGAGACACAATGTGAGGTTTAAACTCTCCCAATGAGGCACAATGTGAGGTTTAAACTCTCCCAATGAGACACAATGTGAGGTTTAAACTCTCCCAATGAGGCACAATGTGAGGTTTAAACTCTCCCAATGAGGCACAATGTGAGGTTTAAACTCTCCCAATGAGGCACAATGTGAGGTTTAAACTCTCCCAATGAGGCACAATGTGAGGTTTAAACTCTCCCAATGAGGCACAATGTGAGGTTTAAACTCTCCCAATGAGGCACAATGTGAGGTTTAAACTCACAATGAGACACAATGTGAGGTTTAAACTCTCCCAATGAGGCACAATGTGAGGTTTAAACTCTCCCAATGAGGCACAATGTGAGGTTTAAACTCTCCCAATGAGACACAATGTGAGGTTTAAACTCTCCCAATGAGGCACAATGTGAGGTTTAAACTCTCCCAATGAGGCACAATGTGAGGTTTAAACTCTCCCAATGAGACACAATGTGAGGTTTAAACTCTCCCAATGAGGCACAATGTGAGGTTTAAACTCTCCCAATGAGGCACAATGTGAGGTGGTCAACTATAAGGTTGTGTAAAAAGGTGCATGTGGAATCTGGAAATCATAATTCTATCCATAATGTGTGCTACTGTGCTCATAGCATATGGTGATCTGTTTAGTTGGTCAGACTAGCTGGCTGGCTTAATTGGGGTCTGTCTTTGATATTCAAGGACCACCTGGGGACAGGGGTTGTTTTTACTGTGCCTTTTGTTTGAGTCCTGAGATCCTGATTCACACCTAGGGCCATCAAATGCTAAACATGGGTTCAAAGTGGCCACTCAACAAATGGCTGATCAATGCGTAAGCTGGGGTTGACTTCAGGGGAACAGTGAACACGCCTCTATTCTCACCTCTTGTCTGTGGGATTGTACTTAATGTCATGCAATTGAATGTAACCAGTTCAGTCAGTCAGTTGGCCAGTCACTACCTGGTGGTGGCTGGTCAAGGCCAGCCAGGCCTATGCTATGCTATGCTGTGTACTTCGAAATAAACATCAAGGAACATCTTACTCTGTCTGCTGCCGTCTCACAATTATCTCAATGCTCTCCCAGTGTTTTGGTTAAGTTTGTATGGTCTCGTGTCATAAGATACGACAGATGGTGCGCGATCCCGACCTTCATGGTGTTTACGCCAGTTAGGAGAAGAATCGGCGGCTTTTTTATTCAGTCTAATCAGCGAGTTTTTGTGAGGGACGGCGACGACGGGTTCCAGCGGAACGAGGGGGAGGATGGCGACGGACCACCGCGATGAGGAGTGTTGCGCAGCGGCGACATGCGTCTCTTTCCAACCGGCCGGTGGACAAGGGGAGCGGTCGACGAAGGGCGGACAGCCACACGGCGGCCTTCGATCATCAACTCTACGCTGGGGACGGCGAGCAGGGGAGCGATGCAGCGCAGCACGGCACGGGGACGCCAGCGGAGGTCCACGACGGGGTGAGGCGGCCGCTCGACGCTTGGCGCGGCGGCGGTTTCCACTTTCCATGGCCGACTGACGACACAAGCTGAGGGCCTTCGCGGACCTGAGCAGGGGTCTGTGATGAAGATGTTGCCTTTTCTTTCTCGTATTCCCATCTCTGTTGTTTCAGAGCTGGGAGGGGGGGAGATGATGATGAGATGATTATGAGAGCTTTCAGCGAGAACAGCGGTGAACATTTTCTCAACTTGATCTGCAGCTGAAGCGAACTTTGAGGTAACGGAATGCAGAATACAGAAGAATTTCCTTTGTCCGTACAGAGAAAAGATGGACTTTCCTTCTCTCTGTTTTCAAAATTGTGCGTCGTGTTTGTTTCAACATGAATTAATAGGCCTCATGTTGGTATGTTTTGTCGTATAATTAGGTAAGTTGGTTCATAAGTAGCCTAATTGTGAATCAAATAGGGGTTTTCCTAGAGACGTGAAGGGAGTATTAATTAGTTAAATATTGCTTAAACTCTGGCCTGTTAATGTATTTGTTTATGGTCAGGATAGGTCTGGAGACTTATTTTGATTTTGGTCCTGTGAAACTCCAAAGAGAGAGTTTCATGTGATTTGGTGTGTATGTTCTATATACCTTAGTGGAGCAGAGTTTTATTTAAAGCATTATAAACGTATAGATATGTTATGGCACGTCCTAAATTTCCTGAAAGCGGCAATGTCTTGTTTAAACGTCAGCTAATTGTAACTTACTAATCATTTTCCATTATCCATTGTTTAAGATTACTTGTCAGGATAGTGCAATTGGCAGTCGTTTGGTGCCGACAGTGTTAAAGTCAGGATAGTGATTCAATTACAGGGTAATTAATTGGTAGTCGTGTAGTGCCGACAGTGTTAAAGAGGGTTTAATTTGACTCTGTGGTTCTCTAGGGCTTAAAATGTTGACGAGGTGACGGCAGTTTTCATGTTCATTGTTCTGTAACATTTTTAGCCATAAGAGTTTGAAATAACGCAAAGAGAATTCTGATCCGATCCATCCACTGATACGAAATTGTATTTGAACTTACTGTAAATGAAATCATTTATGTCAAGTTGTGTAACCTTAAATGTCTGTGTTTGAAAACCATGTTGGGGTAAAGCTGTTATTCTGGTGTCTTAAATGTATTGTTAAACTGAGGATCAAGGGGGGTGGTAACTGGTAAGAATTATGGTTCCATATTTTTTTATATGACATATATGTCATAAGGGGGGTTATGTGGAATCTGGAAATCATAATTCTATCCATAATGTGTGCTACTGTGCTCATAGCATATGGTGATCTGTTTAGTTGGTCAGACTAGCTGGCTGGCTTAATTGGGGTCTGTCTTTGATATTCAAGGACCACCTGGGGACAGGGGTTGTTTTTACTGTGCCTTTTGTTTGAGTCCTGAGATCCTGATTCACACCTAGGGCCATCAAATGCTAAACATGGGTTCAAAGTGGCCACTCAACAAATGGCTGATCAATGCGTAAGCTGGGGTTGACTTCAGGGGAACAGTGAACACGCCTCTATTCTCACCTCTTGTCTGTGGGATTGTACTTAATGTCATGCAATTGAATGTAACCAGTTCAGTCAGTCAGTTGGCCAGTCACTACCTGGTGGTGGCTGGTCAAGGCCAGCCAGGCCTATGCTATGCTATGCTGTGTACTTCGAAATAAACATCAAGGAACATCTTACTCTGTCTGCTGCCGTCTCACAATTATCTCAATGCTCTCCCAGTGTTTTGGTTAAGTTTGTATGGTCTCGTGTCATAAGATACGACATGCACAATACATTTTTGATTTGATTTGAAATGTGAAGTAAAGATAAGTTAACCATTGAGCAGAACAGCATCATGGGTGTCAACATACAAATAACCTTGAAGGCTTGCCTAGCTCTGGTCCATAGCCCTAATGCAAATTCTGCCCTGCATTAAGGCTATGGGACCGATGGCGTCTAGCTCTCGCATGAAATGCAGACCAGCCTCTCTTCTGTAGCGGGAATATAAAGAACGTGTTACCTACTCACCAATACAAAGACGGGTTGTGTAATAAGAAAGCCTACTTTCCTTAGTGGACCCACTCTGAGCCCCCCACCACACGTATCATATGTACTTTTTGGCCAGAAAGGGATTGTTTTCACCCGACGGAAAAATCTTTCCTATGAGGTTTTTCTCTTGGCATATCGGTATAAGGGCACAGTGGACTGAGTGGAGTAACTAAAAGTATTTGTGGTGGGGGCTCAGAGTGCATCCACTAAGGAAAGTAGGCTTTCTAATTACTCAACCCGTCTTTGTATTGGTGAGTAGGTAAAACGTTCTTTATATTCCCGCGACAGAAGAGAGGCTGCATTTCTTGCGAGAGCTATAGCCGCCATCGGTCCCATAGCCTTAATGCAGGGGTAGAATTAGCATTAGGGCTATGGACCAGAGCTAAGGCTTGCCATGATATATATGGTGAAGGGCAGGGTTCATGGTCTTACTTCATTCAAAATCCAATGTTGTTTCTTAGCTAGTCGGTCAATAACCAGACTATAAAAGTGGAAAAGGGTCTCTCTGTGAGCAGAATTCAGAACTTTACAATTGGCTTCAAAATCTATGGCAATGCTGCGCTGTGCTCAATTTATGCTATATGGCAAATAACAATAAAGTAAACCTGGCCTTACCACACTGTATTGAGTCAGACAGCATATCAACTCATCTCACTGAGCCTGCCCTACCAGTTATGCCATATAAATAGTGTTTACAATTCCATTCGTTAGTGTGCTTGTGTCCCATTTGATTTATTGCTAATGGCCCAGCACTGGAAACCACAGCTCTGCATGACATTGCCAGGGGTGATAATGATCAATCCTGCCCTGATCTCCTAGGGTTCCACATTTGCCAGGATGTTTATGGATGGAGCGATGAAGGCACCACAGTCCACCTGGGTTAGTTCGCAGTGGATGGAAATTGATGGAGCCTGATGTGATGCCTTGGAACAATGAACCGTTACCTTCCTGGAGGAAACGGGGAAGGAGCCTTGTGAGAGTGCCACGGTAGTAACATAATGAGGGCTGAGTGGTCATGTTCAAGGCCGCCTTGCCTCTGTTATACGATACGATACAACTTTATTGTCAGCTTTCTCTGAAATTTGCTTTATGTTGGTTTCAGTAATGATTACACTACACCTATTATACAGTTGCCTAGTGGGTATGGTGAACAGCGAAGTGAAACAATGATTGGCACCTAACTGTCAGAAATGATTTGTGCTATAGAGAAGTGGCGGTTTCTAAAACTTGTGATGTAACATTTGTATAATAATTGTTTGCTGTGACACAGATCTTGGCCACGCAAAGATCGCAGCCATGTATAAGTTCAAGGTTATTCTGTTAAAGACCTGGTGCAATGGCTATTTCTGTCATTTTATTTTGAAGTTTGAGCCTGAAATGGAAGGCTGTTCGTTTCTGAACCAATCAGAGTGTCGCATCCCTTCAGGCGATGGGACGGTAGCTCTGCTACACACGTGACACATGGAGTTTGATTTACAAGTCAGTCAGTCGGCCAGCTCTACCAGTTTGCTGCTATGTGGCTTATTTCTAACCTATAATGTTTTCAGATACAGTATATATTTTAGCATGCTGATTAATTTTAATTTAATCAAATTGTGAAAAACATTCATTTCACTGGGTCTTTAAATAACCCTACACTAACAATATATTGAAGCAGGCTGAAGCAGAGCAGGCCAACTCAAAAGGTCTTTCATAAAACTAAGCAAAATTGTATAAAACAGAGGGGTGAAAATAGATAAATAACTATATAACTAGACACAGGTGAACTAAAAAATACAATCAACCAAGGATACACTGACACCACGGCGTGTAAACAGCGCCTCAAACTGTGACTCCGCCCACCACCAGGGGAAGTTGTGATTTGCGCTCGTTCACTGCAATGCAATTTGCGGCATTTTCAAAACAATATTGAGCAGAGTAGCGATTATCAAACGTATTTGCAATGCCATACGTTGAAAGATCTGTTGCCCGTGGACAAGGCACGCTACCTCCGCAAGTTAGATAGCATCGGCATAGATGTTTGTCCGTATGTGATTAAGGATTGGACCAAGTTGCATTGGCAGCCATAGAAAATTCTTACCCCAGGCTAAAACCGGATGTGACGTTTTTGGGCGTTCCTGTCTAGCGTGGTGTCAGTGTATAGGTTGGTGGTAAACAGGACAAAGGAGGTGAGTGAGTAGGCTTAACAATAATCAGGTGGTAGTTACTGGTTAGACAAGACAGGAAACAGCAAACAATTATGGGTAGACCGGAAGCACAAGAACACTACTACAAAATAAGATACTAAAACAGCTGGATAATTACAGACTAACATCAAGACCTAAACACTAAATACAGAAATATAGAGCTACTATACAGAAACTAACAGGTAACATGAATAAACACCTAAACCAAGAGGAAACAACAACAACAACAAGAAATGTCCCAGACTATCCCAACAAACAAACCAATGGCTAATTAAGGAGCAGGCAGTGACACATATTAGTATGCAGCACTTAAATTAGTGTGACCGTATATGTAGATTGCTTCTTGCCAGTGCAAGCAGCCTGGAACAAGTCCTGTAATAAGCAACATGCCAGGATATAATATTGATATATAATTGCACCCTTCCTTAAAACCCACCATCTGCTAATTGATGCTGTTAGCAAAACGTTGGCGCAACATAACTTTAAATAAGCCTATTATAATGCTCTCTGAAGTGTTGGTAGCTAGCATATTGGACTATGAAGTTGATACTAAACTCCGCAGCTTTGATTTTGATGCTTATCCTAAGGCCAGGTAAGTTTAATAACTATAGTTTATTCGACCAAAACGGTCAGATCTGTTCCCATTATTTTATTACAACATTGCATCATAGAATTATCTGTGGCTCCATTTACCAGGACAGCTTCAATGCTTTTATGTTAGTGTTCGCCCTGACAGTTTTCATGCTGAAGTAGGACCCTGGCACAGCTGGCTCTTAGCATATGAATGACATTGTCCAAGCCTCTAATTAGATTACTGTGAGATATAAGTGCCTATACACTTTGCATGCGCTGGGTTAATCATGCTCTTAGTTGTCATTGTAGTTTTGACCCGATACCTTTGGCTGACTGAAAATGGAAAACTTGCACAAAGAACCCATTAGACCAGGGGTAACCACACTTGTCCATGCTATGGGACCCCCAAATGACCATAGCCTCTGTATACATTTTCCCAAAAAGTTGAGAGAGAGAGAGAGAGAGAGAGAGAGAGAGAGAGTGCTGTGTAAAACCTGAACACACTGACCGATGCGTCGCAAGGCGACTCGCTGTCAGCACAATAACCCTGTCAGCACCAGGAAAGCTCATGAGATGATGTGAAAAGACGATGTGAAACAACAGAATCATCTTATCAAGAATATTGACATACAGCCAAAAAGAGGCTGCCATCTGAACATACGGGTCAATCAACCTGCCAGATGATAGTACACAAGAATGACTGTTGCTATATTTATGTGTAGTGATGCAGTATCACAACCAGACACCTGCAACCCTGAGAAAATACAAGCACAGTGAGAAAGCCCGCAACTTCAAAAGAGACCAGGGATTTGTGTCAAGGATTCTAATCGGAAATGGCATTATCCAGGCTCCAGGCTGCTATATGTGGATGTCTTATCAGGGACCAGCTCACAGCTCAGCAAAACAAGTTAGAATTCCGTTTGAGAGTGCCGACTTTCCTGTCCAGACCACAAGTGAAACTCGATCCTAAATTCTGTAGCTTCTGTCAAAACATGCAGAAACAAATTGTACAGATTGTGGCTTGTTTTTTTGTTTTTGTTTTCAAAGATATGTACAGTTTATGATAGAAAAGGGTGTGGGTCATACCTTGTTCCGATGCCAAATTGATTGCATGTGGATCTGATCGAGACTCAAATGCCATAGATTCACATTTGCCTTTGACTGCTATGAGATCTCAGCAGTTCCCAGTCCTTGGGGACCATGCTTGCTGTCTAGCCTTAAGGCAGATTTATTCTTCTGCATAATATTCTTTGGGTTTTCAAGATGTGCCACTCAGAGAAGGGCTTTCTGGGTAAGCAGTGCCCAGAGAGCCCATAAAAAACTATGGTGACGTGCAAATCCCCCAAATACTGACACGCACAACATGTTGTGCACAGGTCCTGTGTGGCAATCAACTGCCAACTGGTTGAGCAGGGAAGGATATCCCTGCTGCTATGCACTGCTACAAATACTGACACTCATGCACTCACACACACACACACACGCACGCGCGCGCGCGCGCGCGCGCACACACACACACACACACACACACACACACACACACATACACACACACACACACACACACACACACACACACACACACACACACACACACACACTGAGGGAACGCCATCAATTGTTTTGTTTATTTTAACTATACCTAGCCTACTTTGTGGAAAGAATAGTGGTAGTGTTGTCAGACCTGCCTTTATTTTTAGTTTTTTGTTATACAATTAAGTATTACAATGTCACTGACCAATGATATTGACACACACATGTCATTGTATAGGAAACGTCCATTCTTGTACCTCCGTTTGGAACCTCTATATCTACGCTGCTACGCTTTTGCTCCGAGATGAGGTTCTCTCCCATGATATCCCTGCACAGCTGGTCGAAATGGGTTCTAGCTGGGTCGAGCCCGTCCACAAACAGTGGCGAAACAGTATCAAACAGTATACTCTTTTAAAAAATCAGAACCGGGATACAGTTGATGAACTTAAGCCCGGCCCTTAACATTTTTAGTCCGGCGTCAAACAACTGCTTAAATCAGGCTTTAAATAAAAATGTAGTCCAGTCAACCCACGTTCACATGCGCAGTACTGCTTCCGTAAGATTGCATTGGGAAAACATGGTACTGGCTGACAAACAACCGCTTTGTAAGCAGTTGTTCGACGCCGGACTAAAAGTGTTAAGGGCCGGACTTAAGTTTATCAACTGTATCTCGGTTTTGATGAAAAGAGTATACTGTTTGATACTGTTTCGCCACTGTTTGTGGACGGTCTCGACCCAGCTCGACCTGTGCAGGGATATCATGGGACGGAACCTCATCTCGGAGCCAAAGCGTAGCAGCATAGATATAGCGAGGTTCCAAAAGGAGCTACCATTCTTGATGTGCATAAGTACAGTATGTACAGTATGTTCAAGAATCTATAGACATTCATTGTTCGTTTCACTCAGCTAGAACATTCTAATAGCTGATACCGGTTCAGAAAATGTATCTGTATTGCATCACTTTACCTCTAAGACTTCAGTCAACCACATTTATGATATAGGTTTATTATTCAAATAATATATTCTACAGTATATTACAATAACCAAAATGATATCTAATGTGGTATCACAATATGAATTTCTGTAGGAAGATTAACCTATTTTACAGACAGTTTCAGCACATTCATGTCACAAGATATATTGGCTCCAGCACTAACTTCTGCCTCAACAAATCCAGTACAAATCCAGGGTGAGACTCGACTTAAGTGTCGTGCTCAGGGACACTTCGGCACATAGCCGGAGAGTGAGTGGAGGGAAAGGATTGTGAGAGAGGGTGAGCCTATTTCACCAATGCAATTAATACCCGGCCCATGCTGGGTATTAAAACCTGAACCGGCTGATTGAAAACATGTGCGGTGCATTCAGTGCACATGCCCCATATGGCATTTTTCTTTATTTGTGATAGGTCAGAGACAGGAAACCAAGTGCACAGACAGAGGAGAGACATGCAAGATAATATTATGCTTGAGCTGTGAATTGATTTCCTTAAGTATAATTTAATGAACTTCATCACTACTGAGACTGAGTCCCAGAGCATTTGACACGGGAGTATAGTGCACACAGTATGAGGAACACGACCAGAGCTGTGAACAATATGCTTAAATATAGTGCTTCCACAGGACGGCACTCCACAGATGATTGGTCCACGTTGACGAGGTAGGTATAGCAGGTTGGTAGACCTCCTCCCACGGACACACACAGAGGAATAAGCAGCAATGACATAATGACTCCAATTATGTAACACAATGATTGCCGGTTTTAGGATTGTTTAAGCCCATTTCCAGTTCGTCAATAATTATGCAGGACAGTCTAGATTTGACCCACGCACAGTATATAGGAGGGAGTCTTTGCTGCTGAACAGACGTCTGAATTGTGATTTATGTAGCTTTGTTTACAAACTGCACAGCTAGTAACTTGTTATCGATACCTAATAATTGGAAAGGGAGGTCATGCCATTAGACCTACTGTATTACTGTCTCGTATTTGAATGTACTTGCGGCCTTATATTGGTCAGAACTCGCCTATTGATGCTTTTTATGCAAAAGATAATGATATGACCCTGCCTTAATGGAACTTAATAAATTAGTCTTTATTGGGTGATGGTGTTTTATTGTTTGCGTTGGGATCCTCCCTCACAGTGAAGGCTGCACTTGGCCCCTGGGGTTGCGATGTTGATGGGAAAACAAAGCTTCTTGCCCTGCTGACACCAAACAAACTGGTATCAGATGCAACCTTCTGCTTCGCCTGGGGACCTGCTGGGAACAACAGCTGTCAGTCGAACAGAGGACAGGAAGGGAAGTCCCCTGGTTCACAAACTGTTACATTCATATGCATCATTGATTCATATTTTTGACCATAGGATTGATAATAATAATAATAATAATAATAATAATAATAATAATAATAATAATAATAATAATAATAATAATAATAATAATAATAATAATAAATATAACTGCAAGCAGCTATAAGACGGGGGTCAAGCCCAAAAATAAAACAGCTATATGCAATATACACAATGAGCTATATACACATTATGGAACCTATATGACAATGTCAGCTGGCACCAGATGCTTCACACTTGGGTTACTCGTGTGGGCTTTAAATTGGTTCTACCTGCGCATTAGGTGTGCGCCAAATAGGTAATTTTATGCGACACCCAAGTGGACCCTAATTGGGGCTTGCCCATGTGGGTTTTAATTAGATTCTACCCAGGCCCTATAGGTCAGCCCGAACCTGCTCATTTCTGTGTGGTTTGACATGGCGTAGGACGTAGACAGGAGATGACGTCAGTTGTTTTGGTTACGCTGATTGGCTGAAGGGGTTGTTTGTCAACGCTGTGTTCCGTAACTTGAGTTGGAAATGCAATTTCTGTGATTTGACCAAAATACGTCCGAAAAGTGGATCGAGCAAATCATAACAATTTACTCATCGAGAGATCTAAAGGTCAGAGGTCAGATCTAAAGGTCAAAGGTCTTTTGACGAATGAGTGAGAGCTTCAGTTCTTGATGGATCCTTACGGAACTCACCATAATGCTGAATTTCGTGAAAAAAACGATAGCTCAGAACTGCCAAAACTGATACACAGACAGACAGACAGACAGACAGACAGACAGACAGACAGACAGACAGAGACAAGTAGTGCATGATGTGGTATGTTCAATAAAGGCTATGATTACATTAATGAGTGCATTTTTATTTATAGATAGTACACTCACTTCTGTAACAATTGAGGTTTATTTGGATGGAGGTGCCTCATTTAAATAGTCATGTTTGTATTCGGCTTGCGTCCTCTGCTACTTTATCACAATAAACAGCCTGCGATATACAGACGATGATGCCCTTCTGTTGAGACAAGCTGTTGTGAGAGGGTCATTTAGGATCCGGTAAAGAGGATATGATGAACCGGCAGATCTCCTAACTCACATTTAGTGGTGTTCATGCAACCAATCCTATCCAGCGATTGTATAATACAGTTGGAGGCCATCGATATTGTCCTTTTCTTTTTGCTGAGGTTTGCGTGATCTGCGCAAAAGGACAGTTAACCCATTTTGGGGCGGGAACCCCTTTTGGTGTTTTAAACATTATGTTATAATTTAGCTATTGAAAAATAGCAGATCTACAAGCTCATAGCGCGCCACCGAGTGGCGCGCTACGAGCTTTGTAGGTCTGCTATTTTTGAAAAATCGTGCAAATATTTATTTCAGAAAACTGGAGGATTTAGAAGGATTTTTTTAAATTTTGAGGTCAGGCCTAAATGGGTCAAATGATAAGGGACAATATCGGTGGCACCCAACTGTACAATTGCAATTTTTGAAATGTTGCAGCTGCTCTTATCCAGATTGACTTGCTGTGCAAGGACAGAGTGATTGCCATGAGTGTTTGCCAAACAAAAACAGGGTAAATGGTCACGGGCAGTTAGAGTAATATGAATATATGTTTATGTTAGGCCAGTAATTTAGGAGATTAAATAAACAATACTAAGCTACATAGTCATTGATAAGCAAGTGCAAATGCGAAGACAATACTATACCTATCATGTCTGACCGAGTATAGGTGTTGTACTGTAGCCTACATTAGAGGCACAATAGGGTGAAGGTAGCTCTGGTCCATAGCTGTAATGCGTCGCATTTAGAGCTATGTTACTCTCGACTTCCGCCCGCTCGCATGAATGCAGACCAGCCTCTCATCTTTAGCGTAAATAAAAAGAACGTTTTTGCTACTCACCAAAACAAAGGCGGGTTGTTGCATTAGAAAACCATCTGGAACCCCTTCTCAAGGCCCACTGGTGGTCCCCGGACTACTGGTTGAAAACCCCTGGGCTAGAGCATTGTAGGAGAGAGATAGATGACCTGTAGGCCTATATTACCCATGGTCACAGTGTGCAGGTTTGAGAAAGGATGTCGGAACACTGGGCAGGGCAAGGCAGAAGAGAGTTGCAGTGCCAATAGTTGCCATTCAGGTTTGAGACCTTTAATTGTTTCGATTTCTCAAGACATCTTCCTATACACTTAAAAACACTTTCTATACAGGTTCCTGCCTAATGAAAGCAAAACGTCAATGAATGAATGAATGAATGAATGAATGAATGTTTTCCCTAACCTGGCCTTCTTGCTTTATATTAGATGTGTACGTGTGTGTGCGTGCGTGTTACTACAGTATGAGTGCCATTCTGTTTGAGCTCAGCAATTTCAAGGATATGGAGAGAATGAAATGTTGGTATTGTTTCCTCTGCCTCTCCTTTCTCATGGACCAGTTACTGTGCATCAAACATCTGAACACCCCCCACTAACCCACCCACCTAAATTGAAGATTGAAGACATATTCACCCGATTTGGCGATTGACCAACTCAGTGAGAGACCATTTTGTGTATTCTGGAGGTGGGGATAAAAAAAAAAGAGTTGTCACATATGCAATCTCGGCTAAAATGACAAACTCACAAGACTCAAAGTAACAGCACAGCTGTTTTGCACATGGAGCTTGAGCAGTATATGTGCTTTCCCTCCGGCAGTCCAGGTTTTGACTCTGATAACACAGAGTGCAGGTTGTATGTATGTGTGTTGTGTTGTTTATTTGGTTCTAACAGTTAAGCCTCAGTCGATAGTGAAAACATGTCCACTGACTGCAAGAATAACCTTCAACCCCGCAAATAAACACTTGAAAATGAAGTGAAATGAAGGTTGCAGGCAGCCCATGCAGACGCCACACTTCATAAACTATGAATGTATGCTATTAAATATGCAGTACATACAGTAGCCCATTCAAGTAAGACCCATGCATACAGCGCCTGACCCTGTCAATGCAATGTGATCAATAAAAACACAACTTTAACCCTTTCCTCACAGACAGAAAGCACCCCGGACCTCTGGCCCTCCAAAATATATCTTGAATTCTTGCATGAACCAGACTGTGTGTCTGTGAATGCATGCATGCGTGTGCGTGCATACGCGTGCGTGCATGTGTGTGCACGAAGTGCATCGGTGCACATCGGGGACAGGCTATGAGGCAGACCTCTATGTCTGCGAATTCCCTTTTGAAACGCTATGCTATGTTGAATGTCAGGCTGCCTGCAGTGATTGATTATGTTGCCTTTTACAAGGCCCTCCCAACCTGGTGGAAGGTGTAACTGGGAGTGTGATGACGAGGGGGTGGTCTGGCTTGCAGCGTTCGTCAACCTGTTGATTGGCTCTCTGTCCTCATCTCCACTCGGCAGCCGGCCTCCCCCGTGAGTAATGAGGGTTTTTTGGGGGGTGCGTTCCTTTCTTCCTGGCGCTTCCTCCCCTGCGGAGAGATGTTTAGAGACGCATGTTTAGAAGAAAGAACCATCTTTCCAGCTGAGATCAGACATGATGCTGGGGAGTCATGTGGAGAATTCCCCTGAAGTTCTACCACCCTGCATACTGGGCCCATGATGCCTCTCAATATTCCCACGGCAGTTATAGCAAAGCTGCTCCATGGCAGAAAGTCTATTCCTCTATTGGATAAGACAACCTTACTTCTGAAGGCAACCTCATTCTGCCTCATTCTGCCTTGAAGTTGGATTCTATTTTATTTTTTATTTAATTTTTCGATCTGCGTAATAGTTTGTATTGTATATGCATATGCACACTCCCTTGTCCCTATAGAGGCCAAGGAAAAACAACTAATCTGCATTTTTCAAATCTGCTTTAGCTCCACCAGGAGGCAGACGTATGTGATAATATACATTTTCTTTTATACATTATTAATCATTCAGATTTTATCCAAATATCACACAAATCGGTACACATAATCTTTAATAGTCATGTGATCAAGACGGATCTGTGTGATTTCAACAACTCACGGTTGGCTAAGATTGACATCTAAAGTTTGCAGGTGTGGCCCTTTTTGAACAACATGTCTCAAATCATGAACGCAGCGTCCAATCGCCGTGAAACACTTTGCACACACATTTTCACTGCGTTGAGGAACAATTAATGCCACCCTTTTCACATTGCCCTGTTACAGCACAAGCAGGAGGCACATACAAATAAATACATACATAAATGATGTAATGTTTGGACTTTGGACATTTTGTCCAAACATCACAAACGTTCCTGACCTGGTGGAGAACTGTGCTCTGAGGAGCACTATTTCCATTCCATTTTGTTTTTGTTTTTACTTCCATGTAATGTTGCGTGGCAGTCTCCACATGGCAGAGAATGGTTCACATCTATTTTGAATGCAATGCAATGCATCTATAGGCCTATAGAGCATTGCAGTCCCGCCTCCTACCCTGGACCAGGAAATGAAACCCAATGCATTTTCCTCATAGACATTTCTTAAAGTATTTATTTAAAGACGGTTATGCCGCGGACAAAGCCAACTCGAGTCGTGACAACTCATGACAACACAAACAATATTTTGGACCAAACAAATAATTACAAAGAAGAAATACAACAAAAAAGTGTTGTAACCTGCCGTTTTTTTCTTCTTTCTAATTATTTGTTTGGTCCAAAATATTGTTTGTGTTGTCATGAGTTGTCACGACTCGAGTTGGCTTTGTCCGCGGCGTAACCGTCTTTAAATAAATACTTTAAGAAATGTCTATGAGGAAAATGCATTGGGCTGCTATAACCTCCACACCGGTTATTATATTAAATTAGTGACAGGATTTCCAGGATACGTTACTTGGTGGTGGCACAGTGATTTACAGACAAGAACTCTAAATAGGTATAATGAGAAAAATTCACAGGTACACCATGGATAGCTAATTACAGGCCCAAGGCTGTCTTATAGAGGCAGCACGACAAGGACAGTCTGGGGTTTCACAACAACATTGCAGAACTAATCATCATGCACCGACTGAACCAATTCCCATAGCCATGGAAACAATTTGATTAGTGGCTTAAAAACACATCATGGTAACTTTATTTTTTATCATGCCTTGCCTTTAGCTATGCCTTTTAGCAAATTAAATAATATTGAATTAAGTGGTAATTTTGTAATAATTTGCACCATTTTCTATCAAGTATTCATGCGTCACCATTAGAATGACTAGCTCGAAAGAACACCTACCAAAGGTTCAAGGTCAAGGGTTTCTTCGCTAATACCACAGCACAGATACATTCGTCATACAGGTTAAAATGATAAGACAATTGCAACACAGAGACACATAAAACATGTTTATACGGATTGAGCAGTCATAAATAACTTATTAACTTATAAAGTAATTTCAAAGTTAAATATATATATATATATATTTATTCTTTATTTACCCAGGGAAGTAGCTGAGCACAGGTGCTCATTTTCAGCAACGCCCTGCACATAGAAACACACACACAGACAGACACACACACACACACACACACACTAAAACCTGGGAGCTGACCAGTACACTAAGCAGCTCCAGGGGGAGCAGTTGGGGGTTCAGTGCCTTGCTCAAGGGCACTTCAGCGGTGTTGGGTGAGTGATGACAATCACTTCCCCACCCAGATTTTTTCTGCCCGTCCGGGGAATCGAACCGGCAACCTTTTGGCAACAAGGGCGCTCCTCTAACCCTTAGGCCACCGCTGCCCCACAATATACAAACACAGTATAGATAGATACTTCTGCTGCTACCAATTCAGACCAATAAATACTTTATGAATATAGAGTACACACCCAATAGACATAAGACACCAGAAGAGTGTGCATTACACACGACGGGTGCCAATTCGTGGCAACGTGAATTTGGACCACATGTCCTGAATAAACTGTGATGACAGGGGGGGGTGTCATAGTGCAAGATAAAAAAAACAAAAATATTCCCGATGAAGTCTTGCTCAAATATGGTGGGACGGTGGGTCCGAGATTATGAAAACAAAATGAAAATGTGAAAATGTGAGATTAGCCACTGACCGATGCGGAAGGACAGACAAATTGGGGACAAATACATAAAATGTCGTGTCTATCTGCCTGCCTTGCTGTAATAATAATGTATTTATTATTGCCTCAAACATGACAGACAGCAAAACTACCAGTAATATTCTATTTTGTTGGTATGATCAGTAATAACCGGTAACCAGTGTATGAATATTGTAACTATGTATGAAATGTATGTCATATAATCACGAGGTGGCATGACGTAAATAAATAAGTAAGTAAACAAACAAATAAACAAATAAATCCATTCATCCAGTCATAAAAATAAAAATAAAATGAAATATAATAAGAAAAATTAAAAATAAATTTCAAATTAATAAATAAAACCTCCTGTATTCTCCAGAAGTCATCTTCCAAAATGAAATTAGAAATTAAAAGAAACAAAACAAGGTCTCCATCTTTGAAGTCCATCTTCCAAAAATAAAATTCAAATAAATACATTTATGTTGCAGTTCTCTTCGAAAATAAAATAAAATAAAAATAAATAAATAAGGATTGACAAAGGTCTCTACCTTTGCAGTACTCTATTGGTCCGCCCTACACGTAGGTCTCCACCTTTGCAGTGATCTCCTGAGGTCTTCTTACAAAATCAAATAAAAATCAAATACATAAATAAAACACAAAGTCTCCAACTTTGCAGTCATCTCCTGAAGTCTTCTTCCAAAGTAAAATAGAATTCAAATAAATAAATAAGGATTGACAAAGGTCTCTACCTTTGCAGTACTCTATTGGTCCGCCCTTTCGCCGGAAGCATCTCTTTGTTTCTATACATTAATTCCTGATGGACATTAACTGGGTGTAAAAGTTTATATTCTAGCTTCCATAGCTGATATTCTATCAGTCATGTCTACCCTACCACAGGGCAGACATGGCTGTACTCTCTATCTACTGTTTTTTAAAGTGGGCTCTGCTATTTGTTTTGTTGCTGCTGGTAGTCATGGCTGCCAGTTCCCACTTGATGTTATGTGGAAGTCCTGTCTGCTCCAAACTGTACTGAATAACTGCTAGTTTGCATAAGATGCTAAGACTAGGACTTAGGTCTAAGATGTACAGGTCATTGGTTGGGTATCCTACATAGAGGATAATACACTGTCCCAACATGCAACACATCCCGAACCTAGAACTCGGGCCTTTCCCCTTGGGCTCCACCTTCTTCCAGGTGAAGGTCCCTGGATTGAATTTCCACATATCGTTAAAGATCTCAAAGTTGTTGCCACCAAATATGTACAGCTCTCCATTGTAGGCAAAGGCTGAATGACATGTGCGTCCTCCCGGGCGAAGCTGCAGGGCAGTCGGCGTGCTCAACCAGCTGTCGGTCTCTGTGTCAAACACACTGATGTTGTTGTTGTGGTTGCCCCCAAATACAAACATCTTTTTCCCAATGATGGTGGCAGAGGTACATTCTGAAGCAGGTGGCGGAGTGCCTCTTGTGTTAATGTAAAACCAGACCATTATGGTGGTGTCCAACTTGTAGATGCTATTAGAAGATCGAGTCATGTAGTCAACTCCTCCAAAGATATACATGACTTTCCCCAAAACACAGGCTGAGTAGTAGCACCCCGAGCATGGAGCAGTCCCAGAAAACCTAGGCTTGAACCACCTGTGGGTGTCGACATCAAATGCATAAAGCACATTGCTGTCCTCCCCCGATTTGTAATTTGCCCCTGCCCAGATGTAGATGATATCTTCTATAAGAACAGCTGTGTGGCCGTGGCCCATGTAGGGAACCTCAAGGGGACATTCTCCATTTTCAGGTATCACTGGGGGCAACTTCACCCAGCGCAAAGATACTGTGTTAAAGATGTACACATCAATCTGACCCTTGTCGGTCCCTCCAAAGGAATAAACCTTGTGTCCCACTGCTATCGCAGTATTAAAGTGTCTCTTTGGTCCATCTGTCAGGTGTACCGTATAACGCAACATATCACACACACCCTGGTTGAAGATGGACTGTATACCGACACGGAAAAAGAATAAGTGCTATTGCAAATGCTACCGCTTATATTGGTAGCGCTGCACAAACGTCCCATGAAGCTTGGCCATGAAGTCAGCTGATGCATTTACCTTATTTTTGAGGTTTCGCTAGCCCCTCCTATGCCCATTTTTGTGAGTCTGTGAGAACACAAACATTGGCTGATGATTGGCTGATCACCCCATAGCGATGATTTGATTGGCTGAGCAAAGTACATATTGAAAATAAAAGTGAGGGCAGAAAAGTGAAGATGTCAAAAGTGATTGGCCGGAATGACATTTGTGATGATTTGATTGGCTGAGCACGGAATGTGATGTATGATGATGTGTGCGTGCGTGCGTGCGTGTGTGCGTGCGTGTGCGTGTGCGTGTGAGTGTGGGTGCGTGTGGGAGAGGCGGGTAGGCATTTCTCTCTCCTTATCTCTGTTTTTAGAAAAGTGAAAACACATATATTTGCTTATTATTGATCTCTTTCTGAAAATGAATGAAAAATGATTTGTGTTTAACAATCTACAGCTATAAAACCAGTAAGACGCCCTGAGGGCGAGATTGCGTGCACGTATCCGCCCAGGTGACGGCAGATTTTTTTTTGAATAGTTAAAATAGCCAGTCTACAAGCTCACAACGTGTCGATGTAGATTGGCTATTTTAACTATTCAAAAATGTTTTTCAAAATGGTAAAAAAAAAAAGGTAAAGTTTAGGGATAAGGGGTTTAGCACTGACGAAAATAGGGTCTAACGACTTGTGTGATCCCCTCCATCGGTGAGAATGTCTCTAAATGGGTGAATGGGTTAATGTACCGGTAATATATTTGTAAAGCACTTTGGATAAAGGTGCTATACAAATACGGCTTAAGAATCCGCCACTCCTGAATGAAGTGTCTGGTGCTGCAGTCTGGTGCCGCCACGCAACCCACGCAGCACAAGTCCTGGACCTGGTGAGAGCAGGAGTTGACCTGGTGAGATGTAGGAGGGGCCCAGACAGGAGTCCACCCACGGAACCTAGCCCTTCCACGCGCCAGATTGATCTACCTCCCAGTCCCGGCAGAGTAGTTCCAGAGCAACGGATTGTGTGACCCTGGTCTTTCCCTAATGGGACTGATCGAGGGTATAGCTACTGGGACGTAAGTCGAGACTTGATCACCCCAGCTGGGTCACCTGAGTGAGGTGTATGATGTTGCGAGACCCGAAACCCTGATGACCTTGGGATACATCACTGAGGATACGTCCCAGGTGCATCCATGCAATGTTTTTCCGTTCCCCTATATAAGTTTCCATTTTGGATTTCATTCATACACGCCAGTTTAAAACAAAAATATTCCATGGTGTTTGTTATTGATTTGCCACTTTTTCTTCTCCACCATTTCAGGTGAATAATTGAATCACGCCTCTATTGAAACTAACAGTCTTTTTAGTGTGCACGAGTGTTTATTCAGTTCTTCTTCTGATATTGCCTTGGGCTGCTGTACGGGTCCTGAAGGGATGCATTCTGTGATTTCTCCTGATGGAGGCTATTTTGTCTGTCATGGCATGTTTCAGCCCTTCTAATTTAATTCAGACCTGCTTTATCATCAGGCAAACTCTATCTCACAGAAACTGTTCTCCGGAGGGGTATAATGTAATGGCTTGGGTTGGGCTCCTATCTAAGAGTGCACACATAAGCAACCTCAGCACATAACGGCTCCCATTTGTCTAGCAATTATGCCTTTTGGGATTGAGCATGTCATTGGAAATTAGAATGGAAACTGCAAACCTTTTGGGATCAAATAATTCATTGTGAACTATATTTTGATGTTGCCCCTTGAAGAGTGCCCATGAGAAAATGCAATGGGTGCTTTTGTAATGAAAAATAAAAGCACAAGAAATGTGACATTGTGGGTCAGTGTGACATAAACAGATATTAAATGGCTTGATAGGCAAACAAAATAATGTCTAGTTTTTCTTTTTCAATTTGCTGTTGTTTGTGAGGCAGGAAAGAAGGAAATGGTGCGGTCTGCCCAGGTAAGCACTGTATTTCTCCTCCTTGTCTCCTCCATACTCACAGGGTTACTTTTAGGGAGGTCAATGCATATACAATACTGGTATACAGTAGCTGAGTTAAAGTAATATTCTAATAGCTATCTTGTTCTAATACAAACCTTGTGTGATACTTACCTGGTACCTCACGTGTGTTTGGGGTTACATTAATATTGTTACAGTATACTTAACCTTATCTACATACCTGAGGTATTTATATGCGTTATGCTACATTGACGCTATGACATTTGCAACTAAGTGCTACTGTACCCTGTAAATGTTTCAGTTTCACGCTGCGCCATAAGTAAAGGCGTCTTAAAGGTGTAGTGAAACGGAAATGGTGGACATTTCATTTTGAAGTTTCAGACGGTTTCAAGTTGAAACACCGCTTTGAAGTTTCTGAACCAATCAGAGCGTCACATCCCTTCAGGCGATGGGACGGTAGCTAGGGACGGTAGCTATGCTACACACAGTACGCATGGTGTGTGTTTGTTTACAAGTCAGATGGTCGGCCAGCTGTACCAGTTTACTGATAATGGCTTATTTCTACCCTATAATGTTTTCAGATACATATTTTAGCATGATGATTAAGTTGAAACCGAGTAATACACTGTCTGGATGTTATCTTGAATGGGAATAAAAACGGAGGATTCAGTAGTAGCTGTGCTGGACAGTGCTGGACGGATGCGCACATATGGGGAATTAAACAGGTGAGCTTCATTTTTATTGGCTTTTAGTGGCCTCGACACTTTTTTGTTTTTCACTTCTGTTATTATGAGTGTTCTTCAGTACTGTAGTACCACCTGGTATGGATGTTTGTCTGCAGCCCTAAAGTCACAAATGCTGCAACAACTGAACATTTGTTCAAAGATTGTTGGACAACAACTTCAGAAACTTTATACATCCACGTATGATAACAGCATCCTAAGGTTAGCAAGGAATATCACCTCTAATACTAAGCATGTGTTGTATGGAGAATATAGGTTGCTACCTTCAGGAAGGAGATAAGGTCAGACTAAAGAGGTCCTTTGTCCACCAGTCGACCTTGAGGCTTAATCAGGAGTCGTAGTAGCCACAGGATAATCTAAGCGGTGGATATTGCTCTTGTCTTCATGTCTTTATGTATGTAAATTGTCTTGTTCTTTGTGTTATGTCAAATGTGTGTACGTATATGTGTTCTGCATACTTGGCTGCTGTGTCGCAAGACAAATTTCAGTGTGAACTGACAATAAAGTACTATATCATATCATATCACTTCATCACGCTGTACGTTTTCGTTTTCAGGAAGTAATACAAATTCGATTTTTATGGACTTTTGATATAAAAATATACAAAAATGAGAATTTGCCCATTTTTTTGGCATCCATTGTGAGGTATGCCCATATGATGACCACGAATATGGTCTAAAAGTGTGAAAAACTTATTTTTAATTTCACTACGCCTTTAAACCATCTCTAGTGTTTTGTATGGACGTGTTTATCTCGCTGGATAACTGATGAGGAAATCAGTGAGGCCAGTATATAGTTGCCGAATTCCATTTTAGTGTTTTCATTGACAAATTCTCAAAATCCCGTTCAATGACAGGTGGGGCACTGCTCTCAAGCATCACTTGTACATATGTACATTGATGTATCTCATGGTTTTTGATGCCTTGATGCCTCTTACTTTTTTTGAGGGGCGATATCCCCTCCTATGTCCAGCTTTTGGTGTACGTATGTGCCAACACAAACTTTGTCCTATACACAAACATTAAATGCCATTGACAATGAATGGACAATTTTGAGTGTTCATGTGTAAACACAAACATTGCATAACACAAACATTGAAGACAAAATTGAGGACGCAACTTGTGATTGGCCGGAATGAGATGATGTATGATGATGTATGATGATAAAAGCGCCCCTCACTTCACACGGGTGCGATTTTCCTTTTTTTTTTTTTTTTTTTACAATTTTGTCTATAACGACGGGACCAAAATAGCCTGATTCACACTTTGTCACGTGACAGAGTATAGATTATGACAGAGTAGGCTATAGATTTAGCATTACTTTGATGCTTATGACATTTGAGTGTCAGTTTTAAATGGATTTCTGTGCCTCTAAAACGAGGGTGCAAATTGACACTGACAGGCTGTATTCATAAAGAATGGTTGAAGAGGAGATTATAGCAAATGCACTTAATGTAGCAAGGAGACACAGATTGATGTCTCACAGACATCGGGAACTAATTGAAGCATATAGCTTCTAGATTACGCAGCCCACGCAATAATGACTAGGCTATACTTTTTCTGTTTTGTAGGTCTATGGAGCTAACGTTGCTCAATAGATGGGCGTGGTTAGAATATTAAAATATGTCTCCCCTGTGTAGCCTATAGGAGTCAAAATGCCCAATGGAAATACACCACGTTAGTGACATCACAATATCAACCCCTCCCCTTTATTCATCAACAGCTGTGTGTGTGGCTTCAGTTCCACCTGAAAAACAGGCCTAGTGAATGTACTGGTGGGTGTGGCCACATAAAAACATAATTTTAACACAAAAATAGCTCTCTAGCGAACTTGAGCCACAAGAGACACCACCGAGCGCCGTGTCCAGTGTTGCAAAGTCCAGTGTTGCGAAGTTCGCTCGAGCCGACTCAGCCCCTTCGAGTTGAGACCTGATATTGTCAGAATAGTAAATCCTCGCCCCTGAGAGTCCCGCAAGTATAGGGAAAGTCACGAGTGGGCCGTCACCATTTACTGGTACGGTGACACCGATGCTCGCGAATGTGACACATGACTAGAGGGGGAGCAGTTCCGCGCGTGTCACAGAAGGGGACGTTCGGTATGCCAATCAGAAGCAGACGGGGGCGGGTCTTTAGCAACCCAATCGGCATCTTGAATCACGCGTGGCCCCAGGCACAGCAGCTGTAGTGACAGTTGCTTCAGGACCTATACCATTACTTGAAAACCATGGAAAACAGCTAGTGATAGTCACTTCAGCACCATGGACAGCAGCTACAGTTACTTCAGAACCATGGACAGCAGCTGCAGATATCTCTGCGTCTGTGCCAGGGCGCCTCCCTCTCTCTCTCTCTCTCTCTCTCTCTCTCTCTCTCTCTCTCTCTCTCTCTTTCAATTCAATTCAAAGGAGCTTTATTGGCATGAGAAAACATACATGTACATTGCCTAACCCTAATCTCACACTAACCTACATTTTTCAGACTGTTGGGATGTCTGAACAATGGGAGGCCCCCGGGGATTTCTGTCACATGGCATATTGTGAGCTTTTGCATCACCAATTTTGGAGTATACACAGACTTGGAATAGTATGGTGCTACTGTACGTAAATGTTAACGCACGCACGCACGCACGCACGCACGCACGCACGCACGCACGCACGCACGCACGCACGCACGCACGCACGCACGCACGCACACACACACACACACACACACACACACACACACACACACACAATTACTTTATAAACAATCACTCTTTCTTTGCCTCTGTTGACTGGATATGGCCTCAGCTGATAGTTAATTAATCAAGCCATGTTCTGGCATGGGCACAGAACCACACTCTATTAGAGGTGCTGTGTGAAGTGAACCAGTGACTAATAAGGTCCCTTGAGTTGACACTACATCAGGGCAACAGGGCCTGGACAGGGCCTGGACGGGGGCCTGATATCAGAAATCTCCCCTGGGGTATATGTACAAAGACCGTGTTTGTGAAGAAAGAAGTGTGTTATCCTTTTAGCATAATTGTATATAAGAGGTTCACCATTGTCCCGTGTCTATAAGAACGCCTTCGCAGGTACCCTTAACGACTATACCGCCACCAAGTAGCACTGACCTCATTGGTCATAAAGGTCTTTGAGAGGCTAGTGAATTAGCCTCTCAATTAGACCTTTATGCAACCCTCTCGGACCTCAACAACAGGGAGGGGGTCTATTGTGGTGCTGTTATTTACTCACTACAGTGCTGCCTTTGACGCATGCAAGCATGCACGCATGCATGCACACACAGACACACTTCTAGAAATCTGGTCCAGTAGACTTGATGTAAAAACTATAAGTGAACTGTATGACACCTGCATAAATTGGCATGGTTAGCCGCAGGCATGGCTATTGGATACGGTTTCATCAATAGGAATTATACGAGAGAATGTTTTTCTACACCGCACAACCATAAAAAAGCACAACCAAGTAAAAGCAGCACAAGAAGTACCAAGTTGAAGAGGGAGAAACTGTGGAATTGCATGTGGTTGAAGGGGACAAGGGAGCAAGGGCGGTCAATGCCACAGGCCCAGGGGGTGTTCCGGTCTAAGGGAGAAAGCCTTCTCTTCGGAGAGAAATTTAGCAACTACAGGGCCAGCCCGCATAGACCAATGCACCACGAGGAGAGATGACTGAGGGAGGCAAAGGTGGCAAGAATCAGAGGGTATGTCCAGACAAGGGCCACAAGCGATGAAGCAGGTCGCTACTACAGAGGCTTTCCGACCAAGGTTAGTCCCGTTAGAGCCTTGTGCTTCTGACCATTCCCGCCTACTCCTGTAATGGTTTCAATCCGTGCCGCTCGCAGTATGTTTCTGACCCGCTGCATTCCAATCCCAGACCAGTAAGGAACACAGAGGGGAGGCCAAATAAACAGTGTGTTGAGGGTGGCTATAGAACTAAGAGCCCTGCCAACACCACCACAACTACCGGTGTAGACAGGAGGTAACCCATCCATTAGAAAATGTCTGGTCTCAAGGCCTAGCAGAGCAGGGCTGAGAACCCGCCCACCGGGTCAACATTTACCACCATCACCCGTGTTTTCACAGGGCATGACTACTGACGAGTGACCCATCTAGAAGAGGGTCTCTCTGACGGTCTGTCCAGGCCTAATATCCAAAACGCAGGACTGATCAATGCCAAATGGCACCATCTACTCTGATTTCAACCTTGGCCAAAAGTGGAGTCAAATCCATCAGACGAGTGACATCAAATACAAGATCAACTGTTATAGACTCTGTCTTGAAATGACAGAAACGTCATGTGAAGCTTGGCCAATCGGCAAAGCCGATTCCTTGACATCTGATCTGTTTCTTCAGATGATTATAACAGAAAATTATGAAATGATAAGACGTGGAGTTTCTGAATCGTTTTTGATTGATTGATTGAAATATTTATTAACAGTTTGCAGAATTACAGTACATTTCAAGCACAACTCAATACAAAGACGGTTAACTGTGAGTGGACGACCCAATAAAGCATTACACTTGTATACAAGAGGGTCCACCATGTTCAAATCATCAAAACATTTAGAGACGTACAAATAGACACTTCTATATAGCCAAAGAACAGAACAGGAATTCATCATAAAGGAGGTAAAAAATGGAAAAGAAACATATACAGTGAGGGGGAAAAGGGGTGGGTGGTGGGGGGAGGGGATTAATGAATGAATTAATGCCTTTATTGCAGACTCAGGGTCCATAGAGAAACATACAAAACACAAAATACAATATACATCCAATAAAAAAAAAACAGTCCAAATAAGATTCTACGGGGGCCAGTTTCGAATTGCAGCCGTCCGTAGGTGCCCTTTGAGAGCGGTTTTGAAGGAGTCAAGGGATTCGCATGTCTTCCCATGTTTGGTGGTTATTCATTTACCTGTTTGTATAGATGGGTCTGACAAAACAGAGGTTGTGTCACACAACTTCACACTTTAGGGAGGCCGTAGTTGTCAACCACACTAAAACACTTTAGGATAAATTACGATGTAACATTACTTTGAACCCAAGTGACATGCAAGTCTCCTTTCTGTCTGCCAAACACTTCATGTAAAATGGTTGCTTTTGAGAGGTTTGCAATTCAAATGTAATGGGCTTTCCCTGTGGGGGTTTTGGGTTCGTCTCACCATAGTGCAGAAGAAAAGAAAATTGCTTATTTGGGAGTATCCTAAGGGTGGTGAGAAGGCCTTGTGACTAGAAAAATGCTCACTTAGTACAAGCTGCTCTGAGTAAAAGCATCGCCAAAATGCCCGATGTAAAATTACTATGTGTCGGGAGATACAACACACTCTTCTTGTTCCTAGTCTAACTATTATTTTTTTCTTTCTTTTTTTAAGAAGCTATTTCTCTTTCTATTTTACTGACACATAATGGCTTGTATTTCATGAGGCTGTGAGCGTTGGAGTCATTTGGGGTCCCGGGGGATGGAAATTTGCTTCACCTCTGACACTTTTAGCAGATTCATTATTTTAGATCGGCGTATGAATTGTGATTAAAAGCAGATATTATTCTACAGACCCAACTTTCAATTTGTGCTCTGAGAGTGTCTCTCAATCCACGGTCCATGACATGTGGCACATGACACGTGTTTTATTGTCTGCAACCAGTGTTGTTTTTGGCAGCAAATTTTGATTTTAGTTTTAGTCATAGTCTCTTGAATAGTTTTAATTTAGTTTTAGTCACATTTTAGTCACCTGGAATGTTTTTGTGTTAGTCTAGTTTTAGTCGACTAAATGTCATAAGATTTTAGTCGACTAAATCTACAGTTGATTTAGTCGACTACAATGTATTTTGGTGGGCCTTGATGCTGTCGTAATGACAGATTTTATACTTGCTGAAAATAGCAGATCTACAAGCTCACAACGCGTCGCAGCGCGACACGTTGTGAGCTTGTAGATCTGCTATTTTCAGCATGCAACCAAGTGTAAATGACTTATACTGGATCTATTCCCTCCCTAACATTTTAGTCTAGTTTTTATTTGTTGACGAAATTGTCAATATATTTAGTCTTAGTTTTAGTCATCATAGCTTAGTTTTCATTTAGTTTCCATTTAGTTTTCGTCAGTGAAAAAAGGTAGTCGACGAACATTTTTCGTCTTAGTTTTAGTCGACGAAAACAACACTGTCTGCAACCATACATTGAACCTGGCGTCCCAGCACTATAATGGAATAGTTCTAACAATACAAATATAGTTTAAAAAATCACACCCGTGTGAACTGAGTGGTGTAAGGTCTTATATAGCCTGTCTGACGTAATGAAATCATGTCTGACGTAATGAAATCACACCCGGGTGAACAGGGTGAACATAGCAACCATGCTCATTTTTTCTGCACAGACTAACAAAGCCAGTTGTAGGAGTGGTTTACACCACTCAATAATGAAATCACACCCGGGTGAACTGGGTGAACATAGCAACCATGCTCATTTTTTCTGCACAGACTAACAAAGCCAGTTGTAGGAGTGGTTTACACCACTCAAAAATCATCAAGTGGACGGCAGAGTCCACACCACAACTACTCAGTGTACAGTAAATGACCCTATAGGCAAGAATGTTCTAAAAGTCTTTAATATATATACTGTAGCCTGTATATTTTTTAAACAAGATCAGACCTACAAACTGGCATCATGACACTTTGTGAGATTATAGATTGAAATACCTCTGTTGTGGGTGATTGCAAATGTATTTTGGTTAACCTTTTCAATATTGTGTAAGCATCAGATGAGGGTAGGTACTGTGGAGTCATGTGACTCCTAGGCAAACAATGTGTATCACTAGAAATGCCAAAACGCGACGATGCACGTTTTTCATCGCTAGAAATGCCAAAACGCGACGATGCACGTTTTTCATCGCTAGAAATGCCAAAACGCGACGATGCCAAAACGCGACGATGCGCGTTTTTCATCGCTAGAAATGCCAAAACGCCACGATGCGCGTTTTTCATCGCTAGAAATGCCGAAACGCGATGATGCGCGTTTTTCATCGCTAGAAATGCCAAAACGCCACGATGCGCGTTTTTCATCGCTAGTAATGTCAAAACGCGACGATGCGCGTTTTTCATCGCTAGAAATGCCAAAACGCGACGATGCGCGTTTTTCATCGCTAGAAATGCCAAAACGCCACGATGCGCGTTTTTCATCGCTAGAAATGCCAAAACGCCACAATGCGTGTTTTTCATCGCTAGAAATGACAAAACGCGACGATGCGCGTTTTTCATCGCTAGAAATGCCAAAACGCGACGATGCACGTTTTTCATCGCTAGAAATGCCAAAACGCCACGATGCGCGTTTTTCATCGCTAGTAATGCCAAAACGCGACGATGCGCGTTTTTCATCGCTAGAAATGCCAAAACGCGACGATGCGCGTTTTTCATCGCTAGAAATGCCAAAACGTGACGATGCGCGTTTTTCATCGCTAGAAATGCCAAAACGCCACGATGCACGTTTTTCATCGCTAGAAATGCCAAAACGCGACGATGCGCGTTTTTCATCGCTAGAAATGCCAAAACTCGACGATGTGCGTTTTTCATCACTAGAAATGCCAAAACGCGACGATGTGCGTTTTTCATCACTAGAAATGCCAAAACGCAACGATGCACGTTTTTCATCGCTAGAAATGCCAAAACGCGACGATGCATGTTTTTCATCGCTAGAAATGCCAAAACGCGACGATGTGCGTTTTTCATCGCTAGAAATGCCAAAACGCAACGATGCGCGTTTTTCATCGCTAGAAATGCCAAAACGCGACGATGCGCGTTTTTCATCGCTAGAAATGCCAAAACGCGACGATGCACGTTTTTCATCGCTAGAAATGCCAAAACGCGACGATGCGTGTTTTTCATCGCTAGAAATGCCAAAACGCGACGATGCGCGTTTTTCATCGCTAGAAATGCCAAAACGCGACGATGCGCGTTTTTCATCGCTAGAAATGCCAAAACGCGACGATGCGCGTTTTTCATCGCTAGAAATGCCAAAACGCGACGATGCGTGTTTTTCATCGCTAGAAATGCCAAAACGCGACGATGCGCGTTTTTCATCGCTAGAAATGCCAAAACGCGACGATGCGCGTTTTTCATCGCTAGAAATGACAAAACGCCACGATGCACGTTTTTCATCGCTAGAAATGCCAAAACGCGACGATGCGCGTTTTTCATCGCTAGAAATGCCAAAACGCGACGATGCCAAAATGCCACGATGCACGTTTTTCATCGCTAGAAATGCCAAAACGCCACGATGCGCGTTTTTCATCGCTAAAAATGCCAAAACGCCACAATGCGTGTTTTTCATCGCTAGAAATGCCAAAACGCGACGATGCGTGTTTTTCATCGCTAGAAATGCCAAAACGCGACGATGCGCATTTTTCATCGCTAAATGTTTTTGTGGCTTTCGCCTTTATTTTTTATATTGTATAGAGGGATAGATAGTAGGCTGATATTGGAAATGGGGAGAGAGATGGGGGGATTGAACATGCAGTATTAGACCGCAGTACACTGGTCGAACCCGCGGTACACTGCCAGACTGGACTACAGTTGGGTGCCACCGATATTGTCCCTTATCATTTGACCCATTTAGGCCTGACCTCAACATTTTAAAAAATCCTTCTAAATCCTCCGTTTTTCTGAAATAAATATTTTCACGATTTTTCAAAAATAGCAGACCTACAAAGCTCGTAGCGCGCCACTCGGTGGCGCGGTTCCCGCCCAAAATGGGTTAACTGTCCTTTTGCGCAGATCACGCAAACCTCAGCAAAAAGAAAAGGACAATATCGATGGCCTCCAACTGTACCAACCAGGACCGCTGAGCCACGGCCCAGGCCACAATGTGATTGTAAAGCGACTGTCTGCCTGGCATGGGCTTCGATTGTGAAACCCATTCTCAACCAATTCAAAGCTGAACGACTATCCGTACGCAAGACCAAATGAAAATCAATTACTTGCTCATAATCGGTTATCAGGTTGGACCGCAAAGGACATAACAAACAGTGAGCTCAGCGGCCTGACGTCAGCTTCATAAATCATACTCCTCCTGGTCTAGATTTAAGAGTCAAGCCGATTCAGAAATCCATTTTGATTTCCACTCTGGCAGTGGAGAATAAATCAATATGTGCACTCTTATACTTATCATGTAAAAGGGCATTGGATGCCGCCTCATAAATCTCCTATGACTTCGCATCCTTTCCTTTCTCCTACCTTTGGCAAGAATACGTTTGGAAAAATCGGGGTCCCTTGCACTTGTTCATGCAAACATGCTTTACTCCAGAACAGCCAGGCCCTTTGATGTCTGAGGAGCAGATGTTTATCAAGCCAATTGTACAAGAGCACCAACCCCAGGATGCCATCAACTGACACTGCACACTTTGATTCCTGTCTCTTTCTGTGTCACATTGTTGGCGCTGGAAATAAGTCTTTGAAGATCTGACTTGGGGGGGAAAAAAAACCACGTACTATATATCAGACATGGGGAAAAAGATGAATAGATTGCTAATGCACACTTATGGCTAGTGTAGACGACGGTTAGACGAATTTCCAAACACAATTGTAGGATTCCTGCAAAAACCTTTACAAATGAGATTGTAAAGAATTAGTGAAGAAAGTCAAGCACATGCCTGAAAGGTTTTTGATGTTTTTTGTCTTTCTTTTCTTTTCATTTCTTGTTTTTCATTGTGCGCCTGCAGGGACATAATAGGCCCCCCCATCATGTTTATCATTTTTGTCTGTCAACTAAAAGTTCTTGCAATTGTTCAACATAGAGCCAGAACACAAAATACAGATTTTTCAGGCATGCTCCTTTGAGACCAGAGATGGTGGGATTTGGCCTAACTCCACTTTAGCCCGAGGGGGTAATATATTATGAGATTGACTCAGAGTTATACTGTTGAGTTAACATCCCCTGCTAGCAGAGGAAATTAAACAAAAATGACCAATGGGGGGCAGTTTCGGCAGAACCAATGTAAAAATTGATGTTGATTGATGTGGTTATGCATGTTTAAAACTTCAGAGAGAACATGAATCATTGCTATTGTACCACAGTTTGACAGATGCATATACAATCTGAGATATAACTTCATGTGCAGTTCCCTTCATACTTTTCGGTGCAACAAAAAAAGAAATGTCATGGTTGTTTCATAAGTGCATAAAATAGTGAAGTATTATGTTTTTTTTTAAATTATATTTTACACATTTTGTTTGTTATCTCCACCAGGCCGAAGGCATGGGGAGAGAGTATGTTTTGCACTCCGTCCGTGTGTGTGTGTGTGTGTCCGTCCGTCCTTCAGTCCGTCTGTGAACAGCTAATCTCCGGCACCGTTAACCCGGTCGATGCCAAACTTTGCACACACACTCCCTGGATGCCAACGATGAACCTCTGCCCCGCATTTTCCAGAACGGCCTGTTATAGCGCCACCATGAGGCATCTTTTCACATTTGTTACCTAAAACTGCACCGATCTGCGTGAAACGTTGCATGCACACTCCCTAGAGGCCAAGGACAAACCTTTGACCTGCATTTTCCGCATCTGCCTTTTATAGTGCCACCAGGAGGCCGACTTTTGGAAAACACATTTTTTTAAATTACTCCTCCAGATTCTGTCCAAAAATCTCACAAATCGTTACACAGTATCTCTATGGTCATGTGCTCAAGTCGGATCTGTCCGATATTTCATATTCCATCCTAATTGGCTATAATTGGCTTTCACAGTTTGCAAGATTGCCCCGTTTTGAACAAAAGCCTCAAATCATGAACACAGCATGCAATTTACGTGAAATCTTTCACACATTTTCTTACTAGGCTGAGGAATATATCCCACCCTTTTCACATTGGCCTGTTATAGCGCCACCAACAGGTTGATTTTTGCAAAACACATTTTTGGAACAAAATGCCTCAAATCATCCAATTGCCATCAAAGGCAAACATGTTTATATTACTCCTAAACATTTTGCCAAACATCTCACACAGTCCTATCCTCCTGGTGGAGACCTGTGCCCAGAAGGGCACTTTTTCTAGTTTTTAAATGTGTTGATCAGGAACAGACTATTTGAATGTTTCCACAATGCAGGAAAGGAATCCATCCATCCATCTGGTCGACCAGAGAGCTCCAGACTTCCCTCTCCAGAGCAACATTAGTAACTTCCTCCTGGAAATGCACATGAACTAAATATTTCAGATTTTATTGTAATACATAGTAATAGTCATTTGAATAGTTGTGAGCCCGATTACGGGACATGCCAAAGTTGCTATAATAGAGCATTTCAGAGCTGCTCCAATTTATCTCTTCTCTTGTTTGACATAGCATAGTTTCAGGTCAGTCATTAAAAGAATGAGCATTCACAGGAGGATATGGGTGAGGAGAGGGTACACACAGCTCAGATTAGAGCATTCTGCACAAGAAGCTTATGCTTGTGGATGAACCACAGACAGAAATCTTAGCATATGTTGGCTTGTGGGCACAAGGGAACAGCAAACTCCTGCAGTTATATCCTAGGAGAGCATGGGAAGGAGAAGTCACCTTGATTAAATTAGTTGTGTATGAAAATGGGGTTATGCCTATTGGGAATATATGACAAGGGCTTGCAAAAACCTCACATTTCACAGCCCTACAAGAGTGACTTTTTAATTTCCTCCCTTTTTTGTCACCATTTTCATTTCTTCCTTTCTCTTTTTGTCCCATGTGGCTTTTGAGTGCCAGGATCAACGCAGAATTCTCATTTGCTTACTGTCTCCGCTCATTCATGTTGCAAGATTCTATTAGCACCCGTCTCTCTCTCTCTCTCTCTCTCTCTCTCTCTCTCTCTCTCTCTCTCTCTCTCTCTCTCTCTCTCTCTCTCTCTCTCTCTCTCTCTCTCTCTCTCTCTCTCTCTCTCTCCTCTCTCTCTCTCTCTCTCTCTCTCTCTCTCTCTCTCTCTCTCTCTCTCTCTCTCTCCCTCTGACTCTGTCACCCAACCAGTATTGTATGATCGCTCACTATCAGTGCATTAGAAGGAAGTCCTTATAGTTGCAAGGAAATGCTGTATACATTTGTCAAACGATCCATTTAGATCTGTGTTGACGTCCCACCATCAATCAATGCTAGTCAGGTGCCATCTTTTTTTTTACACCAACTTTAAGGGTTTCCCTCATTTTTCTAAAACAATTACAGCTGGGGAATTCTCGTGCCACAAAATGACAACGTAATAGACGAGTTACACTGAGATACAGGGATCATATAAGAAAAGCCTCTCCTGTCTATGTCAGCTCAAGATGCTGGTTAGTAGCCTCACAGGCCACTTGAGATTCGCTGGGTTTATTGCTGTAGCGAAACACGTCTGCCCGAGCTCCCTTTACTCTGACAAGCTTTGATTTTCAATGAGAGGAGCCACTGACACCTTGGTTGGAGGGCCGTAAGACATTGTCCAGACTGCAGTCAAATCAGATTTGTTTCTTTAGGTCTGACTGTCCACGCTGTTACTTTAAAGTGTTCAGATCAGAGTTTTGTATTCGGACAACATTTTAAAAAATCCTTCTAAATCCTCCAGTTTTCTGAAATAAATAATTTCACGATTTAAAAAAAATAGCAGACCTACAAGCTCGTAGCGCGCCACTCGGTGGCGCGCTATGAGCTTGTAGATCTGCTATTTTTCAATAGCTAAATTATAACAATGTTTAAAACACCAAAAGGGGTTCCCGCCCAAAATGGGTTAACTGTCCTTTTGCGCAGATCACGCAAACCTCAGCAAAAAGAAAAGGACAATATCGATGGCCTCCAACTGTATATCTATCGATGAAACCGAACGAAACGGACCAACTAGTCAAACTTCAAGCATGTCTTAAAAACATAAAGAGTTGGATGACCCGTAATTACCTACTCCTCAACTCTGACAAAACGGAAGTTATCGCGATTGGCCCTAAGCCCCTAAGAGACAAACTAGCCGACGAGAACTTTTCCCTACATGGCATTACCTTGGCCTCCAAGGCCACTGTAAAGAATCTGGGAGTTACCTTTGATCAAGATATGTCCTTCACATCTCACATCAAACAAATCTCAAAGACTGCCTTTTTTCACCTGCGTAATATTGCAAAGGTTATAGGCACATCCTGTCCAAAAATGACGCAGAAAAACTTGTCCACGCATTTGTTACCTCAAGGCTGGACTACTGCAACTCGCTATTGTCAGGCTGCCCAAGTAAGTCTCTGAAAAGCCTACAGCTAGTTCAAAATGCTGCGGCGCGTGTGCTGACAGGTACCAGAAGAAGAGACCATATCACTCCTTCACTGGCCTCTCTACACTGGCTCCCGGTTAAATACAGAATAGAGTTCAAAATTCTTCTCCTCACCTACAAAGCTCTCAATGGTCAGGCACCACAATATCTCAAAGAACTCATCGATCCCTACAGACCAAATGTGTGTTTACAGTATGCAAAAATGCTTACTGTCCCAAAAATATCAAAAGTTACAATAGGAGGCAGGGCGTTTAGGTCCCAGGCACCTCAGCTGTGGAACCTTCTCCCGGCTTCGGTCCGTGGGGCTGACACGCTCTGCACATTCAAGACTAGGTTAAAAACCTTTCTCTACGACAAAGCCTATAGCTAGACTTGTCTCCAGTATTCGCTCACCCGATAAAGTCATAAGGGTGAGCTTAACTGAGTAAGGGGAACCTCCCGCCAAACCCCGCACCTGTGTTGTGTGTCTGCTAAATACCATAATTGTACATTGTGTGTGTGGGTTTGTCTCCCAGCAGTGCTTGTAATATACACTGTATAGGCTCCAGTAAGGCCTGCCACTAACCCAACATCCGGGGAATCCCTCCCCGGAGTCTCTTTTCGTCCTCCACTTCGCAGTTCCGTGGACCTCTAATATTAACCCCCAACTGACTGCCGAGTGTGACCGTGGACCAGGCCACTTCATGGAGCCCACCAGAAGTGTGACCGTGGACCCGGCCTCACAGTGCACGACCTGGACCAGATGTGGACCAGGCCCCTCCATGGAGCCCACCCTGTCTATCTCTCTTCTATTCTTTCTTCCTATTCCCCCTCTACTGAATCCAGTGTTCAAAAAAGTACTCCCATTTTTTACCCAAATGTTTACATAAAAGTAGCCTACAGTAGCCTCAAGTAAAGTACACATTTCTACAGTGCAGTACTTAACCCATTTAGGCCTGACCTCAAAATTTAAAACAAATCTTCTAAATCCTCCAGTTTTCTGAAATAAATATTTTCACGATCTTTCAAAAATAGCAGACCTACAAGCTCGTAGCGTGTAGCTTGTAGATCTGCTATTTTTCAATAGCTAAATTATAACATAATGTTTAAAACACCAAAAGGGGTTCCCGCCCAAAATGGGTTAGGTAAATCTTAACTTACTTACTTAATTACTTTCCACCGGAATCAACATAACATGGCATTATTATTATGACTACGTATCTAACTATAAATGCACCAAGTCTCTGTGTGTCTGTACGTCTGTAATCCACATAACTCGAGAAACGTTCGCGCCACCTACTTCAAATTCGACACACGCGTTCCACAACCCCACAGGGAGTGCAGTGCCCGGTGTTGGTCGACCCACGCTTGTCCAGAACCTCTGCATGAGCCAGACTCCATATTTGGGCATGCCTAACAAATAACTCCATATATGGGCATACAAGGGGACACAGCTGACATCACAAGGCCTCTTCTGTCTGTCTGTGTGTAATCCACGTAACTCGAGAACCGTTCGCATGGTCCATATATGGAGCTGGCCTGTTCTGACCTCACAACACTCCATATTTGGGCATGCCTGACACAGAACTCTATACCTGTAAGTCTCTGTCTGTGTGCGTGTACTGTTGTAATCCACATAACTCGAGAACCGTTCTACCCACCAACTTCAAATTCGACACACGCGTTCCACAACACCACATGGAGTGCAGTGCCTGGTGTCGAGTCGGTCTGACCCACAGTTGTCCAGAAGCACCACAAAGCTCCCACGGGCATTGTTCCCTAGTAGTAGTCATAAATGCAGCCAAAATGTGAATTACAACCTCTAAACAACACAAAGCCGAAAAGCGATTGTGCTTACCACATACGGCGTCCGGGCAACCCGGCCTGGCGGGGATCTGTGCTCCTAGGAGCGCACTTTTCCTGTTGAATACTTATGATGATTATGATTGGCCAATCAAGGCATTCTGCCTCCTGTTGCGTCTCAACAGCAGACTGCTGTTCTGCCTCTGTTGCTGAGGAAGCCAAAGCTTGTAAGCTAATAAAGCACATTTTAAATCAATACATCATGTCAAATTATAAGTTTGTTTGTAAGTTAGTCATGCAATAATTGTGATAATGTGCAGTGAGGCCGTCGTTATTGGAAAACAAAGCACTTCAGGTCAGGATGAAGCAGGACGTCTGCTTCGCGTCAGTCCTGTCGGGGTATGTTTTCCAATAATGATGAGCAGATGGACTCACTGTACCTTTTAACCACTTAAACACTTTGTTGACCCGTGTTTCCCGGGTGGGTTCTATGTTTGGGCTCCCTTCTCTTTTTCCTCCTAGTCCTTTCTTTTTATCAGCTTGCAGAGCTGATCAATGATCAGACTTTCTAGTCGCCACGTGGTCTAGTGGCGAGATTTTCATGATTGGCTGGCCTCTAAGCCAATGGGATATTTCTGGCAGATTTCACCCTTCTGCTAGGACACCAAGCCCGCAACTTTCAATGCATAATTTTGTTGTGAGCGCGCAGACGACTCTACCTGACTAACAAGAAATACCCTTATATATGCAATCCTTCAAAAGATCAATGAACCCAACGCGCCGTTGGGCGCCTCTTCTTCCAAACACCATTATCAGACAGGACGGTATCTTGTGGTGAGGTGTATAGTTCAATAGCCTAGTGGAGTCAATATTATTTGCATAGCACATTTTATGCAGATGCAAACTAAATCTGCGTCACATTAAAATTCAAAAGTAGCAAAAATATACAGTGACCACCCTAACCTCCCACCCACACAAAGGCCTACAGAAAGTATAAAACTGATCCACATTCACGCTACAGCATTTAATGACTCCCCCCACGTGTACACAAAAAACAACTAACATACCCACATACTGTACAGTAGTGTCTGGCAATGACGCACGCACGCACGCACGCACACGCACACGCACACACACACACACACACACACACACACACACACACACACACACACACACACACACACACACACACACAGGCCTGGGAGAACAGAAAGGTCTTACGTCAGATTTTAAAAGAGGACAGAGTTTCACAGATCTCAGGTCAGGTCACTTGTTCCAACATGTAGGTCTATAGTAGCCAAATACACTCTCCCGACCTAGATGTTACTTTAGGTTTGGCTAGGAAGCCACACTATTTGAACATCTGAGAGGCCTGACATGGTCTGTCTATAGTGAGCAGGTCAGAGATGTATTTGGGGCATAGACAATTCACCCTAATAAATAGTAAGACATATCTGAAATAAATTCTACTCACACATGTCCTCTGTCTCCTTATTTTATAATCCCTGGACAATTTCTCCGCAGGGAAGGAGGTCACCAGAAAAAAAACTTTACAGGATTCGACTCAAAGTGTGTTCAGCATTCAGGCATTATGCCCTTGGAAAGATCAGTCTGTCTTAACCACTTAATCCATATATACTTAGTTGTAGCCAGGCTGCATCAAATAGTGAAACGCTGGGGTTCATGTATGGTTAAAGCAGCCCAACGCAAATATATTTCATTGTGACAGGTTTACTATACTGTAAAAAGAAATTAAATGAGATAAACATGAAAAATAATGAAACCCTAAAATGGGACACTGGCCAGGCATACACCATCACTTGTGTTAATGGTAGATTTGTGTGTTACTGTATTTTTTTTATTTAGGCCTACATCATATATTTATTCAATGTGGTGGTGTCTGGGTGGCGTAGAGGTATAGTAATAGAACATGGTTAGTTATGCAGTATATACAGGACAGTAACTGTGATCCGTTTTTCATTTTTCTTTTATTTTTTTTATTTTTTTAAAGATGACTGCCTTTATAGCATATGATGAAAAGGGGTAGATCTGTAGAGTCTTCTGTCTCATTAAAGTAGAGTTCAGCCCTCTATTTCAGGTAACACATCTACTTCATGGGGACGGGGGAATAGGGAGTTTTAAGTGTGTTCATTATGCTCATGAGTTCTCCCAAGGTTACAGGAACTTGCTACACACTGCATTGTTCCCCACCAGGATATAAAGGGGGACAGAAGTCCTCTCTTATCTTGGCATACAGGGCACAGTAGGTTATATCCACCACTCCTGGGTGAACCCAGGGGGAACCATCCAGGGTTACCGTGAGGGGGTAAAACGTTGAATGATTCAAAGGGCCCAGAGCTGGACACAGGGGCCTTGGAAGTTGGAACACACCCATAGATGCCAGGCTAAACACACACATTTGCCTTATTGTTCTTTTCCCTTGCATGCCATTCCTGCGTGTCCAACGTGTCCAACAATTTTTTTAAGTATTAAAAGTGTGCCATGTAGTATTCTGTTGCTGGTAAAGACAACTGGCAAAGACCTGTGTTTACAAGTGACATTGTTCCCGTAACCTGGAGTGAAGCCAAGGACACATTCTAATTTATTGATGCTTGGTTGTTAAACAACTACAACTGATATACAATGATTCTGTAGTATGATTTTAGAATGTGATTATTCAATTTCAAATCCTGCTCATTATATACTTATTGTAGCCTACATTTAAGATAAAAGTAAAAAAGAAACCTGTTGCCTTTGTTGCAGATTGAAAGTTGCTCATCCTCCACTGTGACTCGTGTCTGGGCAGATGCCGTCTAGAAGAGGATTTTGTGCATGAGAAAATGAAAAAATGTAATCCTTCTATTAATGCACAAAATATCTGCGTGTGAGGGTAGCCTATACCCTTTCTTTGCACATCTCGAGAACAGTCTCACCGATCAACTTCAAACTTGCCGTGCGTGTCGCAGAGGACCTGAGGCTGTGCGGTGCCCAGCGTTATTAAGTCGGTCAGATGCTCCCAACCAGGCACCAGCAGGATTGTGAGATTAGCTGTGACACACAGACACACAGATCCTCTTCTAGACGGCCTCTGCCCAGACACGAGTCAAGCGTGCTATGAAGATATGTATTTTTACTGCATCTAAAAGTTTACTTGTGCATAGGTTGTTTTTTCTTCTTATCGTAGACTTAAAGAGATACTGTATCTGAGTTTTGTAGGGAGATTTTTTTGTTTGTTGCAACAATGTTCTCCTCCCCTCTAGTCGTGCGGCAAGCTATACGTACACAATTTAAATTCAATTTAATTGGCATGAGAAAACATCAAAAGATAATAAATAGATAAATAGATTTAGATAGCATAGATTTAAATGTAAATTAGTCAATTCAGACTTATGTACCATCTGTTCTTCTGTTAAAGGAGACTACTTACATATGTTTTGGCATTGCCCCTCTATGAAACGTTTTTGGAATTGGATTAAGGAGATTGTAGCAACTATTGTTGGTAAAGCTCTTCCCAGCTGCCCAGCCCTCTTTCTCATTCGTTATAACCCAAACATCGCATTAACCTTACAGGACAAACGCATATTATTAGCTGCCTCAACTGCTGCTAAGAAAACAATTATCAAAAACTGGTTTGAACGGACTGTTAACTTGAAGAGAAATTGGCTTAATTGCTTTTCTGATATTTGTTTACTGGAGCGTTCTACTGCCAAGATGAATGGCGCCAGAGCGGACACTGTGGACAACTGGTCCAAAGCTCTTGACGCAGTTCAATTAATTATTTAATTGATATGAAGTTGTGACCAACGGTTTGCTTTTGGCTCCCTTGTCTGTATCTGTAGCCCTTGTACTGTACATGTCTTATTTGTCTTGGCTCGTCCTTGTCTGTTGTTTAAAAAAGATAAAGATAATAAATAAAAAAATGGGGAAAGTATGACAGAACATTGTTAACAGATTTAAAATGTGTTTAAGGTAGTGGCTCTGTTTATATTTGCAGTAGGTCTATCTCAGTGGTCTACTCGGTACAGGAAAACACAATTATTAGTAGTCATAATAGTCATAATAGTCTCCAGGTATTCTGTGCAAAGCATTTTGGGATATAGGCATGATGTAATTGGCGAGAACATATCTTGTGTTGTATTTGATTACTATTCATGTTGTTATAAAGGGGAGAGCAGCTGTTCATGTTTTAAAGTTTCAGACAAACAATGTATTAACAATTAGCATAATATGAATAGTTATTTGATATGCTGCAATAATGTGCAATAGACTTTTCATTGCTTTGATTAGAGTTCCCTGACAAAGGCCACTTGACTGAAACTTTTCTTTTCTTTTTCTTTTCAATAGAGGGCGGCTTTGACCCGCCGGAGACCACCAGCACAACAAATGGCCTCTGGCAAGTGGCAACATATTTTTGGATCGATTTTCCACACAAAGAGCACCTCACATAGCAAACAAACTCGACACTGAGCACGCCAGTCTTTCTTAAAGCTTGGGTTGTTTGAGTTGATTGTTGGTCGTTGAACTCTGCATTTTAATGGATATAGTGCAGTAATAATAACACACACTATGAACACAGCTTATAAATACATAATCGATACAGGGGGTACAGTATGTCATGTTTATTAGGGAGTCTGTCAGATGGCCTGTTTTCTGCAGTACTTTTGCAAGGGCAAACTGTGGAAGTGGTAGCAGGTTCAGTTAATTTGTGTTGATTTAACAACACTGAGATATTTACAACAAAACTCTAACCTTCACTGCACAAAAGTGGGAGCAGCATATGGGAAAATAGAAGGTGCACATGCTCTGGTCCGACTACAACACAACTAGTACTCTTTCAAACAGCTTTGAAAGTAGCCTTTCAAAGCTGTTGTGTTTCAAACCAACGTTTTTGCTTTAGATATTGGTATGTTTTGAGACTTTCAGATCTTCCATCACTCTACCTCCATCTACCTCCATCAATCCCACAACCACAACGTATATTTTGCTGTAGCCTATGTTGTTTTTTGGTAGGATAGAGCTTCAATTGTTTAATCAGAGATTAAACAATGTACCAAATTGGCTTGTATTTTAGTTTACAACAGTAGTTGAAACACACAATACTAGGGTAAAACAACGAGGACTATAACACCTAAACGCAGACAACTTAGAACTGTTCAACTCAATCGTCTTTATTAACTTAAACAAACGTTAAACCTTAACAAAAGGGGCAGCTAAACATCAGAATGCACAAGCAGAGAACAAAAGGCTTTAAGCCTATATTAGTGGAAGAGCTTAGGGAGAGATAAGGGATATTTCGCTCTAATTCGCTAAAGCGCCAAATTTTGCACATGGTGTAGCCCAGGGCATGCTCAAATTTAGCTATAGGGCGCCCGAGCCAGCGACCTTCGTGGTCGCCACAGCGGCCAAATAAATCTATATGGCCACCATTAACAGCCTATATAAAGCAAAAATGTCTACATTTCATTATGCTTTAAGCAGCATGTGACGTGTCAAACTAGGGGGTTTTCATGATTCTGAATCCATTCCAAGCATTAGTTTTGCACAAAAAAACACTCCTTGGGCTAAATTCGCCCATAGCCACTTGCCCAAATGTGCCTATGTGGGCTATTATAGGCTGTTAATGGTGGCCATATGGATTTGGCCGCTGTGGCGATCCTGAAGGTCGCCAGCTCGGGCGCCCCTAAGCTAAATCATTAGACCATGCACTGAGCTAGCCTACATCTGTGCAAAATGTGGCGCTTTTAAACGAATTTGCGCAAAATATCCCTAAGCTCCTCACTCACACTCACAGTACCATTCATTCAACACACTAGGAAACACACTGAAACAGAGGGATATAAATAGACAGAGAAACACGATGCAGGGGAACTCAAAATACACAGGGTAGGCTGGAACAAACATGACACAGGTGACTAGTGTTAACAATAATCAGGGTGGTTACACAAGACTTTAACAGCAGAGGCGCACATTGCTATTAGGCATACTAGGCAACTGCCTGGGGCCCCACCACTAGGGGGCCCCCGAAGGCCAACAGAATGTACCCCACAGCAATGTATCCACGAACCCGCTTGCACGCAGTGATAGATGCTTTGCATGCATTTGAAGATGAAACATCCAACAGAGATGCCTAAAGTCTCCTCAGCTATCCATTACTAGCATCACTGTGACTGTGACACTGCGTTAATCATGAAGATGGATGGTTTACATGTACAGCATACATGGGCCTCCCATCCAGTAAAATGTTACCACTTGAATGGAATGGAATTGATAAAGCTATATGAGGAGGCTGTGCCAGATCTCCACAAAAACTGAGGCTTTTCAAATTTCCAGAAGCTGTAGACAGTGTATATCACAGACACATGGATAGACCACTGCCATACTGTAAGTAGTCTATTTGATTTATTGCCTGAACTTGTCAGCTGACCTGAGCAAAGAATCAACGATAGGAATGAAGGATTATTCTGAAGTGGCCATTTCTTTGGAAATGTGTTCTCAAACTGATGATGCATCATCAGCATCATTTAGAAATCATTACGCATGCAGAACGCACAAAACCTGCACATTGTAATAATATCTGGGACTTATATAGCGCTTTTCATGACATTCAAAGACGCTTTACATGTGTTGGAGAGTAAAACCAATAAAACAGTGCAAATAACAAGTTTAAAAACACATCAGCTTGGAAATGCGATTCTGAACAGGTGGGTTTTCAGTGCAGATTTGAAGGTAGGAACTAAGTGAGGGGGCATCTCTGACATGTTTGGGGAGAGCGTTCCAGAGGGTAGGGGCGGCCACAGAGAAGGCCCTGTCGAATGTAGTCTAATTAATCTATTTAAGCAAGTAGTTTTCCCGGCGCCCCTTTGCCACACTGCAGGCCCAGGAACTGCTCTGCACAACACCAGCTGACACCTCCAAGGCTTCCTGGGTGAAGGCAAGATGGAGGGACCAGTGGAAGGCAGCAGATATTTCCAGGCTTCACCACTACATCGAGGATCCCACAGATGTTCCTGGCCAGGTGTGGGACGCTTTGGTACATCCATGCAGAAGTGGGGTCTCACAGAAAGTGCCCACTGCGAATGTGGGGATCCATTACAGACTGTGGAACACGTGCTGACCAGCTGCCTCATACCAGGCCACCAAATGGTGATCAAGGCTTAATTAGCCCTTCACTAAATACCACCCCAAAACCCCAATCAAAATAGTTTAGCAACGGTTGCTATGCAGGTCAAGCTTTCTTCGCTGCTAACGTGCCTATTGGACAAGGATGGGTTGGGGAGGGACTTAGTGAAGGGCTAATTGACCTAGACAATGACACACTGGACTGGCTTGCTGCAACGGAGCTGAAGGTCTAAGGACATACGACAGAAGAAGCAAGTAGTTTGGTTATATTACATTTTACTTGTGTGTTACAATAGTTTTCGATAAAAAATACGATGTTTCTGAGCCGTTCAGATTTTCCATCAGACTACCATCTTACCTCCATCAACCCCAGAAAGTATGTTTTGCTGTACATTGTTTAAAAAAAGAAATCATGTACCCATTTGACACACGTACACGCTATCAGGTTAAAACAACAAGACACTCACAGTAACATAATACAGGATTCTACAGACTAGGACACACTGAAACTGAAACAGACAGTGGGGTATGAATAGACAGGGAACTATAACTAGACGCAGGTGAACTCAAACTACAATCAACACAGGGAACAAACAGGACACAGGTGAGTGAGTAAGGTTATCAATAAGCAGCGTGGTTATAGACAAGACAGGTAACAGCTACAAGTGCAGACGGAAGCACAAGAACATTACAATAAAATAAGATGCACAAGAAACACCTGGGGAAGATTGGAAGAATAGAACTAAGACCTAAGCACAGAACAAACAGAGCTATAACCTAAACTGCTTTCTGTTTTGATGCTCCAGTTTCATTGAATATTCTACACATGAAAAATGTATGCCCCGATATATTTAATAACCTGCTCTCAAATATCCCTACATTGCAACTGGTTTTAACTGAACTGGTTTTCTTTTTCTTCTTTTTCTTTTTTTAATAAACAAAGGTTTCAATCAATCAATCATAAACAGGGAGCAAAAACACGAGAGAGAAATGTCCAAAAACTAAAGTGTTATTGCTAAGGAGCGGGCCGTGACACAAGATAGCCAGAAAGCTTGTGAGCTGAACAGCGCCCGAAAGGAAACAGGTTGGGTAAGATTTTACCCTGTGCTGAAACACCAATACTCATTATAATTATTAACTTTTTTTATTCTCATTTTGTGGATGTTGGTTTGCTAATGCCAGTCCGTTCAGTCCTCAGAAAGAGTGAGCCTTTTAAAACCCTCTGATAGGTGGAGGCATTAACACAAACTGAGAACACAAAGGCCACAGCCTCAGTATTATCTCCCTCTCACAGAGTGGGGACATAGCACATTAATCACAGCAAAGCCACATACTCTGTGGTGCGTCTGTGCGTGTGCACGCACGCACGCACGCACGCACGCACGCACGCACGCACGCACGCACGCACGCACGCACGCACGCACGCACGCACGCACTCACGCACGCACACACAGAGACCTGAACAATCACATAGACGCACATACACACACAGTCACACACACACTCACACACACACACACAGAGAGAGAGAGAGAGAGAGAGAGAGAGAGAGAGAGAGAGACTTGAAAAATCACAATCACAGTCACTCTTGCGCGGATTGCGCGCACTCACACACACACACACACACACACACACACACACACACACACACACACACACGTCACACACACACACACACACACACACACACACACACACACACACACACACACACACACACACACACACACACACACACACACACATTGGTTTATGGCAGTGGTAGAATCAGTCAAAAGGACATGTCATTACCATTGAGTTTTGAACACTATTAGTATTTGTTCAATGGCTTTGACCTTCCTGACAGTAAATTATAACTGAAGGGTCTAATGGCTGCTAGTTAAAAACACTAAATTAATATTTCAATAGCTGGGTAATTACTAATGAATAAGGACAAAGGCCGATCGAGTGCAAAGTCATCAAATCCAGAGGGCATACTCCTTCTGTCCTTTCTAGCCTAATACCTTTCCTGCATGTGTGCAAATAGTACAATTTTGTTGTATTTCAAACGCTTTAGCAATTTGGTTCAGTTTAAAAAATGTTTTAAAGACAATCATCTTTTTGACAGGTGTACAATGTATGTAAGTTATGCAGTTGATGTATATGGAAAGCATGTCTTACATAGAATATGTATGACGCTTTCATAATTTATACCAATTTATACATAATGACACCATGTCATGTTTTATGCAGTGACAATAGTTTCATATTTCTTCTAATTTATTTTCCTTGCAAATTATTTTCCTCCTCCAAACCACTCATTGCGCAGCATTTAACTCACAATGGATGGCAGCAGACATACAGACAACAGTACAGTTGCATTAGATATGCATTCACTAAAGCCCACATTAATTATAAAAGCAGATTGCTGACTTTGGAATGATGAGGAATGTTCTTCTGATGAAGACCTTGCCTGGAGCTCCTCTGTGGATTTATGTACTGTTCCATGGAACCGTGCTCCCTAAACGTGGGGGGAGGGGGATGCAGAGATGAGGGGAGGGTGAAAAAGGACAAACGCACTAGATTTTAATAAGGAGTTGTCACAGAGGATAGCCTGGTGCTATATCAGCCATGCAGAGGTTTTTGGGAGATCTGCCAAGAGGCTTGAATGCTGCTTTCTTCCTATAGGTGTCATGGCTGCCAAATAAAACTTCACTGCTGTGCTGTGCTGTACAACAAATACTTATCTCTACACTGACCCTGTCCGTGAGCGCTCTCATAATTCTACATGACCTCAGATCCCTGTCCCTCAACCCCCGGCAAGTTGGCAACCTTTAATGTCAACGCCACGGACCAGCTTAAATCCCTCATACTGTATGTCTCCCCTGATCCCAAACACCGTTCCTTCACCACCCTCCATCTTGCTTCATTCCTTTGTTCTCATCCGTAGCATTATTATTAAGGAATATCTCCTCTGGTAAATATAGCTGGCATTTTATGGATAGATTTGGTTTGGATTATGGTTTTAATTAAAGTGATGACTTGTGTGTGCACTGTGTGCAAACAAAAATAATTGTATTCATAATGGTCCAATGTGCAAAGCCAAAAACACAGTTACCTTATTACTTATTAATCACAGTTATTTGTAGGAAAATCAATTGTCATCTAAAGTTGCATGACCATGACTCCCCACCCTACCTGTGTGTGTCAGTTATTATTAATCAGCTTTGCAGTCCTAATGACCACAGAGGCATCATTAGGAACTTATGAGTGTGGAAACACCACCTCAGCTCTTCCCTACAGACTAAATCAGCATCTGTTGTGTCAATATCACAATCATTATTTCTCCTCAATGTAGCCCCCACACAATAGCCTGCTGCACTGCCGCAACAACAGGCTTCAATATTTATTGATTCACTGACATGCCCAAATGGTCTAAATACTGGAGGTATACTGTGGAGGTGGCGCCGCCTTTTCCCACTGCCATTCAGTTTAGTTCCATTCAAGCATGTCTTGTTTGGCTGACTGTCACAAAACAAGTTTGTCCAATTTGCAATACATGGACCTTGCTTATTCAAGGTCATGCACTTCATGCTGAATATTTTTGATGCACTGCTGGGGGAAAAGTCTCCATGTCTCTCCGACTCTTTATTAAAGTGAAAATGCATTTTCAGGTTCGAGATACCAATTTAGTCTACTGGAAATTTCATGAACCCATAAATGGTGATTAGTATACATAAACATCTATGATAGAAATGTTATCTACAGGCCTAATGGGTGAAATTCAGCTTCCTTGCTGAGCAATTTGAGTAAATAGCATAATATGTGACCATACCATTAACAACCTATATAAGGCAAAAATTCTGTCATCATTCTTAAAGTAGCATGTGACGTGTCAATCTAGGGGGTTTTCATGATTCTGATTCCATTCCAAGCATTTGTTTTGCACAAAAACATTCCTTGGGCTAAAACATGGCCATATAGGCGTTATCACAAATGTGATGAAGTGGCTATATGGCCGTTTTTAGCCCAAGCAGTGTTTTTTGTGCAAAACTAATGCTTGGAATTGATTCAGAATCATGAAAAACCCAGTTGACACATCACATGCTACTTAAAGAATGATGACATTTGTATTTATTTTGCCTTTTATAGATTGTATGGTCACATATTATGCTAATTACTCAAATTGCTCAACGTGCAACTTTTAGCAACCATGCAAGCTTAATCTCATCTGCAGGTGACATTTGAATCATAAACGTTTATACTAACCAACATTTCTGCAGGGTCTAACATGGGACCTATGGGGGCTTGACTATTATTGTATCCAATCAGGATAGAGAACTCAGCCAGGGTACCCATTAAAGAGAAATTGGAAGTGACGACACAACGAAATAAGCAAACAAAATTGGAACTTATGGGACATTATAAAAACGAAGCCGGTAAATTGGTACACTTTCTACTCTCCTGATTTGTTGAAATTGTGTCTACTGAAAAATCTATTTCCAGTTTAAAGAGATGGGGAGACCCTGTTACCGCAAACAAACCGCTCTACAATGAATTACTATCATTTGAACCTGTTAAAACTATATGTTTTGGTGTTTAAGTTTTGGCCCATAGTTTTAGACTGTATTGTTTTCAAAAGTAGCCTACAAATACATTATTCAGTAACTGAAAGCAACTCTCTGACATTGTCTCTCGCCTTCAAGGCTAATTTATACTTGGTTGCATTACCCTTTTGTTGATAGAAATATGTTATAAATACATCATTCTTTGTGTAATGAATAAATTAGCCTTACACTTTAGCCTTCAGGCTATCACATGCAGACATTTACGTCACTGTAGGCCAGCAGAGTTTGCATACGTTTTTTTGAGCGGTGCCTCCACTCCATTACGCAGCTGTGTGTCCCTACGTATCCGACCGTGTCCCTGTGTCTGTACGAGCACGGAAAACTCCAACACGGTAACTCTGGTAACATCCTTGCCAAACATTGTCTTCCAAACCTTGCCTCAAATCATGAACACAGCATGCAAGTTACATGAAATATTTCACACACTTTCCTACTAGGCTGACGAATAAATCCCACCCTTTTCACATTGGCCTGAAATAGCGCCACCAACAGGTGGATTTTAGTTTTTATTATTATTATTGTTTTTGTTTTTCAAAGGAATTCAATTAACCAGCAAGTCACCCTGCTGTCACACTTTGCATGCTTACCCGTCATATCCCGAAGGTCCCCACTCACTTAGTTCCAGACTGCCTAGAGCCTGGAAGCAGTAACTAACCTAGCCAGCTATAATGACTGCTCAATGATATTGTCCTGCTTTTTAATTGTCAGAGGGAAATTCAAGGTCGTGTTCTAAAAAGGTGTATTATGTGTTAATGCTGCTGCAAGGGGCTTTAGGGAATCCACTATAAAAAAAGAAGACATTAATGTGACCTGCCAAAATAAGCTGAATCCAACATTGTCATGATCTGACACCAAACATAATAGCATAATGCTTAAAAGTTATAAAATCTCAATCTTTCCATGCAGCCAAGTAGCCTCTTATTTTGAACACACACATTTGAATGCTCATGTTATATTCAAGTATACACACAGAGGCAGGGTTGGGCTTTTGATTTCAGACCGGGAGTCTCACACCCACCCAGGCCAATTGCCAGCTAACATAAAGGAGCAACAGATAGTTAGATATTAATGACCACTGTATGCCCACTAGGAGTAAAACAGCAATTGTATGACAATTAAGAACAATTAGAAGCACCATATGCTGCAAGAGTAACTTTATACCAATGTGCTCTTTTTATGCCCACCGGGTTTTACAATCCCTATCGTGAGAGGTTAAGGCGTTAACAGTTAACAACACTCTTTTCCATGTAATCACAGCACGCATTCTGCATAACAGCCATTACTACAGCACACATAATATACAGCCAGTGATACATGTCTATCTGTCTCTTGTAGAATCTTTCAACCTTTTCTATTCCATTTTGCTCTGCACTTTTTCCTACCTTCTATTTGATTTCCATATTCTGCCTTCTATTAATCTTTTTCCTTATTTTCTCTGACAATTGGTTTTACTGGTAGAGTAATAGCACATGATAGAAGCCCAGCAGGAGCAAATGGATAAACAAGATTTGTTTGATTGATTGATTCATTGGTAGAGATGACTCATATTATCGGCCTCCCGATATTATCGTCCGGTATTTGCGGAAAATATCGTTATCGATTTTTATTTATTGGATTTTAATTTATTAAAAGTTCTCCGGAATTTATTTTATGTTTATTTTTATTTGGAAAACCTTACATTTATCAATGCATCCAGTGGGGCATCACAATAAAATAAAGGCATATCATTCCAGGACCGCATATATCGGTTGATATCGGTATCGGAAATTAGGAGTTGTACAATATCGGGATATCGGCAAAAAAAGTAAATATCGAACATCCCTATTGGATATTACAACAGGGTTAAAAAGACACCAAACTACCACCACCACTACTACTGTACTACTACTACTACTATACCACTACTACTACTACTACCATGTATATTGTATAATAAGGTTGAAGGTGTGCGTGCGTGCGTGCGTGCGTGCGTGCGTGCGTGCGTGCGTGCGTGCGTGCGTGCGTGCGTGCGTGCGTGCGTGCGTGCGCATGGCTGAGGGAAGTAGGGGTGCTGGGGGGGCATGGTCAGCTCTATGATGGATGTACCCATGTTGCAAATCATGGTAACAATCTGTACATGCTCTCTCTCTCCAGATGGCAAGAAGACCACCAGCATTTTCTACCCAGAAGCTAAGTAAATATAACTTCATTATTGCAGTGACTCTGTGGGACATGATTCACCAGGAGCGGGGTTTTGTGGGTATAGCTGCATGGGAACTCATATTGCTGCGCCGCAAGGCATGGTGTGTTGTGGTGAAAAGAAACATGTGTACTCAAAGAGAGAAGTTGTAGTTGTTTTATTACTGCAATTCCTACATTCTTTTTTTTAGTAGGCTACAGGTACATCTGTATTTCAGTAAGTCAGCTTGTGCTTATATATGCACACAAGGGAAATGCTGCACTTTCTTCTCTATCTACAAAGACAACTGCACTGCTTTCTTTACACAAGACATGTGTGAGATTCACTTTTCCTAAGGATAAATACAATGTTCACTCACTGTGTCGAGGATTTACCATTCCCGATCATGAACACAAAAATCTTGCTTTGTGTGCATTTAACCCATTTTGAGCGGGAACCCCTTTTGGTGTTACATACATTATGTTATAATTTAGCTATTGAAAAATAGCAGATCTACAAGCTCATAGCTCAAATCGTTAAAATATGCCTCAAATCTTTCAGAAAATTGTCATGATTTAGAAGACTTTTTTTTTTAATTTCGACGTCAGGCCTAAATGGGTTAGGGAAGTGCTGGATACATTGTGGGTACAATGCTCGTTGTAGGCTATATTGTTATATCTTGACAATAGACACATTTTAAGCAAAACTCTACAGAAGGAGGTTTGGAAATAAGCTCACATGCACATTTTGGTCAGAATGTAAAACAACACACACACACACACACACACACACACACACACACACACACACACACACACACACACACACACACACACACACACACACACACACACACACACACACACACACACACACACACACACACACACACACACACACACACACACACACACACACACACACACGTAATGTCATGAAATAAGCTATACTTAACTGCTTTGTACATTATCTGTTGACTCCCCATGAATTTGTCTGTTAGCCACAGACTTTAACCACGAGCAGCTAATGACAGCTGTCTCTTACGGGCGGTACTGTACCTACAGTTGGGTGCCACCGATATTGTCCCTTATCATTTGACCCATTTAGGCCTGACCTCAAAATTTTAAAAAATCCTTCTAAATCCTCCAGTTTTCTGAAATAAATATTTTCACGATTTTTCAAAAATAGCAGACCTACAAGCTCGTAGCGCGCCACTCGGTGGCGCGCTATGAGCTTGTAGATCTGCTATTTTTCAATGGCTAAATTATAACATAATGTTTAAAACACCAAAAGGGGTTCCCGCCCAAAATGGGTTAACTGTCCTTTTGCGCAGATCACGCAAACCTCAGCAAAAAGAAAAGGACAATATCGATGGCCTCCAACTGTACAGTGGCCAAATTTCAGGTGGGGGCAAATTATAATTATGTTGAAAGAAAATTGGTGAACTTATCCTTTATGCACAAGTTTATAGAACAGTACATTTGGTGTGTAACCTCAGCATTCCTTGTATCATAAATTATTTCTCTTCATGCTTAGGTTATTCATTTATGGCTTATGTTGTCAGCAGAGGCTGTGGCATGCTGCTGGACTATCAATCTCATTGCAGGGAGGTTAATGACAAAGTTGCATATTGTCAAAATTCAGATGCATTATTAATGATGCAGAATTAAACAGTGAAATGTGTTAATAAACCACAGGGCATAATCATGTCAACCGTGGCTTTTTGGTTCATTTTTTTTTGTTTCACACATTTCATGAAGTGCCCATGATGCTTTAACTAACATCTATCAAAGCAAACAAATTAAATACAACAGATGGTACGGCAGAAAATAATTGAAGGACCACTTCATCCATGTTCAACCTGCCTTCATGTGATTGGTACTCACTAATTGTTCATGTTTTTATATCAATCAAGAACAATGGCTTCTATTTTACATGCTATCTAAAGGCTGTATAGCCTACTTTATATTAGCTTGAAATCTCCTTTGATGAAGTCATTGATAGGTTGCGTATAGGCAGGTTATTCAACTTTGCAGTGTGCATATAGCCTACCTATTCGCCATATTCACACGGCAGCGATTTTGCATACTTGAATTTGGCCCACAAATATGACGTGAGAGCAAAATGGCCCCTGTGTGAATATAGTCAATGAGACACAGAGTAATAGCACTTTTATCCAAAGCGCTTTACATAGATTGCGCTTTACATAGATTCACCCATTCACACACCGATGGCGAAGGAAACCATGCCAGGGACCACCAATGCACATCGGGAGCAATTACGGGTTCAGAGTCTTGCTCAAGGACACTTCGACACTAACTCTGTGCGAGGCCGGGATCTAGAGATGATGTTTTTACCCATGTCCTTCTGTTTGTTTTGCTTGTCTGTCTGTGAACAACTAATCTCCCACACTGCTGAACTGATCGGCATGAAACTTTGCAAAAGCTCACAGTTTGCCAAGGAAGAACTTTTCAAACCACATTTTTCAAATATGCATCATGTTGGTACTATAACAGGCCACTTCACCTATTATGTTGTTGTTTTTGTCGCGCCCATTTGTGTTCATCAAAACACACCTGCTAGTAGTCCTACAGATATTGTCCAAACCTCACACAAATCGGTACACAATATCTCTGGAGTCATCATGTGATCAACACGTATCAGTCAGATTCTTCATATTTAATTCCGATTGGCCGACTACGAAAGTTTGCAGACCATGGCTAGGCAACCTGGCCTGACAAAGATATGCTCTCCGGAAGAGCACACTATTCCAGGTTAACATGTCATTGGAAGATCATCTTAGTGTTACACAAATACGAGGAAAAGCACAATAAAATCCTCAGTGCTACATTTGTCAAGGGTTAAATTAGGATTCAGGATTTTACTCAGTAGGTGCTGCAAGCTGGGACTGTGGCCTCAATGTTAAGGCTATTACTTGGTTGAAAGTGCTTGGGTGCACCAACACCGGCCTAACAGCACGGTATCATACTACATTATGGGCTAAGGGAATTGGGGCTCGGCCACAGCTCTGCTTTCACGGGCAGACAGCAAAAAAGCAGAGCAGCGATTTCACTGTCATCGCCAACAAGGAGCAGCAGCCATGATGCACTGCTGTAACTGCAGTCAGCGATAACAATCAATTGCACTTGCACAGTGGCCCGCAGGGCACTATTGACTGTATAATATGAAGAACCCCTGGGACATCAGGCCCGTCGCCATTCGCCAATGCACCAACAAATGTGTCAATGATAAGTCAACGGTACGATTAGAATCACTTCAGTAGTAATTAATATCTTTTCGATGGCATCAACAGCCTTGGTTGGTGTGGGTCTCATCAGTGTTATGTTGGCATTTTATTCTCGCACACATTTCCCAGTACCTGTTAATGTGACACGTTATCATAATTGATGGGGATATAATGGGAGATCTCTGATATCTGGTTTCCAGTGAAAAGGTGAAAGATACATGGAAATTAAACGATGGCGTGCATCCCATTAAAGACATCATATTAATCACTTTTTAATAAGACACAGCCTCATCAGAAAAGGGATGAGCCTTATTTACATACAAATCAGCATTTGTGAGGCAATCGTATATCATATGTGGGTGCGTATGCTCAGAAAAGCATGCACGTACATGCACGCTATGCACACACACAGTCACACTTTGACTTAGTGTGGGTAGTGTTTGCCGAAATAAAAGGCACAGGTATAGGAAAAACAGCCCAAAACTGGATAAACTGCCAGACAGAGTCCTTGGATGCAGAGAAGAGGGTTCTTTATTCACCTTTTCACAGACCATAAACATTGATGAACGAAGGTATATACACACACAGCAAGCTGGGCGCATTGGCCTCACACCTCTGCAGTCCTGCCTTGACTGACTGGCAGTGGGAAGTCTCCCTACTTATATGGGCTAAGCCCCTCCCACGGACCATACCAACCCTGAATTGATTCCACAATTACCCCAGTTACTTCTCAATGTCCAGAGATATCACATTTCACAATATTCAACCAATTATCCACATAATATAAACAATGATAAGTCAGAGTACTCTAACAAACCCTCACACTTTTGGCATGCATTCCCCACATCCCACAGCTTACTGCCTACAATGGAGTCAACAATCAATTAGCAATCAACCATCAATCAACAATCACACAATATATAAAGTCAAACAAATATAATTCTGCAACAAAGAATAATTCAAACTTTAACCCTGTTTGTGCAATTCAGTCTCAGTGGCAGGGTGGACTGCCACACACGCACGCACACACAAACACGTGCGCGCACGTCGTTCATGCGCACGCACACGCACAAGCACACGCACACACACACACACACACACACACACACACACACACACACACACACACACACACACACACACACACACACACACACACACACACACACACACACACACACACACACACACACACTGACCTTTCATGGTCCACTCTGTTAGATCTGCCTTTGCTCTCTTTGCTTCTCCTTAGTTTTTTCTTTTTTTTGTTAATCGTTCATTTCTTTGCATGCTGTTGGTTTTCACCTGAGCGCTTTTGCCTTGTCCAGAATAATGATTGTACACAGAGAAGTGGTGCCTCTACAACATGCATGGTAGCTCCAATGACAGGGTTGACGGGCCAGCTGAATTGAATTCATTCATGTCCCCCGCTCTGTCTGTCTGTCTGTCTGTCTGTCTGTCTGTCTGTCTGTCTGTCTGTCTGTCTGTCTGTCTGTCTGTCTGTCTGTCTGCCTGCCTGTCTTTCTGTCTGTCTGTCTGTCTGTCTGTCTGTCTGTCTGTCTGTCTGTGTCTGTCTCATATTCCTTTCCTCATTTATTTTTCGTATACAGTATTAAGACTAGAACACTGAAGGAATTTAAATAGTATGGAATATTCATGGCTATACCAGCTGTTACAATAACAGCCTCAAGTGAACCTAGCTATACTGTGAAATTTAAAACAGAATTGTTTATTTCTTCCATTTAGAACTGATTAAAACTTGATCTGCCGACTGCCATGAATGCAGTAAAAATGTGTTTGCTCTATAATTGTGATGTACAGTATAGTGTCACTAAGCCATTGGTTTTCACACTCTTGGTGCCAAAAGGCACACCAATAAGCATGTGTAAATCTTATAAGGCACACCTGTATTCATAGTGAAAATACCTGATGCTGATCTACATGCTCACAATACGATGTGATGCACTAGTACTGTGGTCTTGTAGATCGGCTATTCGTATTGATATAGTTCATACAAGAATTACGTTTGTATAGTAGCCTATAGTAATGCTGCACGATTAATCAACAAAAGATCGCAATCTAGATTCAGACGCCTATGCGATCTCATTTCTAAAGCACTAGTTGGCTGTCCAATTCATTTTAGTCACTCTTGTGTTTTTGCTACAAGAGAGAGACTTTAAGAGAGGTTTAAGTCAAGCACTTTGGTGTTGTCTGTTTAAAGCCACAGTAGTTATGGCTCCAGGTGCCACCTTTGTAATGTGGTATGTTCAGCAACTAAAGACAATACATATTTTCTTGGAAAATTGTGTGAGAATCGTGATCTCAATTATTGTGGAGTAAAATTGAACAAGAATCTTGCAGCACGTATATAGTGTATAGAAATATATTACAAATTACAATATTAATTATATTATCACAAAATCCCAGGGCACACCTGGACTTGTCTCAAGGCACACCCCCTGTCGCCCTGTGCCTCGGCACGTTTGGGAGCAACTGCAGTACACTGCCATGCTGCGGATCATCTGTCCACATGCATTGCTGACATTTTAGACGGGTGATCTTCAGTGACATTTTAACAGTAATGTGTTTGTTCAAAGCATGTTGAGGAATGCCATTCATTTGAGTTGTTTTGCCATTCCAGGGAAAATTCAATAAATACTTGAAGACCTGAACATATGAAAGAGACATCAATAATAAATGTATGGCAATAAAACAGCTGAAATAAATAAATGACTGAAAATCCAACGGTTTTCCAGAGAGGCTATTTGAAATGGGTCATTGCTATACTGAGGGTAAAGAATATTTTGGAGATGGAGATTGCATGGTGCCTGGAAATGGCACCAATGTCAGACGCATACATTTGATTTCAGGCATTTCGTTGACAGAATGAATTGTCAAGTGTCAGGTGCCACAGCATATCAAGCTTTTTAATGTTGTTTTTTTTGTGGCTTTCGCCAATATTTTATATATTTTATGGAGGGACAGACAGTAGGCTGACAGGAAATGGGGAGAGAGATGGGGGGAAGACATGCAGTAAAGGCCGTCGGGATCGGGAGTCGAACCCGTGGCACACTGCCAGACTGGATTACCAGCCAAGGTGCCTGGACCACTGAGCCATGTCCCAGGCAGAATATCAAGCTTAAATCCTCGTGCCATGGTGTGAGACATTATGTTTAAAGGTCTGGTGACATACATTTTTTTTATATGAAAAAAAAGATCTTATTTTTTAAGGGTTTCTGACCTCAATTGCACCCAAAAAACCTGAACTTTGAACATGCAGTGGATTTTCTGTGGTCTTGGGTTTTCTGAATAATTAAGCTCAATTAGTGCTCTGATTTGGAGGGAGGGCGAGGTGATCCACATCGCTCCTTCTGGATACCACGTTCATCCTATGTGATACAGAACCATATTAGAAAAAGTAGGTTTATGATTTACCATTAAGGCATTCAGTAGACGGTCTTGTGTCCAATATGCTTCTGCAACAAACTGTTGACATGTCAACCCTGAAAATATGTTTCTTAGAATAACGGCATTGAGCACAACAACAGCGCATGTGGCCATGCATGTACAGTTGGAGGCCATCGATAATGTCCTTTTCTTTTTGCTGAGGTTTGCGTGATCTGCGCAAAAGGACAGTTAACCCATTTTGGGCGGGAACCCCTTTTGGTGTTTTAAACATTATGTTATAATTTAGCTATTGAAAAATAGCAGATCTACAAGCTCATAGCGCGCCACCGAGTGGCGCGCTACGAGCTTGTAGGTCTGCTATTTTTGAAAAATCGTGAAAATATTTATTTCAGAAAACTGGAGGATTTAGAAGGATTTTTTAAAATTTTGAGGTCAGGCCTAAATGGGTCAAATGATAAGGGACAATATCGGTGGCACCCAACTGTATGTACACAGTATGTGAAGAACGTGGAGGAGATATTGACGGCACACATCCCACCACTGCAATATCAGTATATCCAGTTTCTGAGGTGTGTTGATTGCTTGGTGTTTTCGCTGCACCATCTGCCAAAGCAAATTATTCATGTGAACCGCATCTCTTGGCAATGGAGTGTTTCTTGTTGTAAGTCTCATTTCGTTTCAACCCACAAGGCAGCGAAGCTATACTCTCTATCAATGGAATCCATTAGGGTAATTCTTTGCAGTGACAAAGATGAAGCAGCGAAGATGAGAAGTGAATGTCCTTTGTGACATAAAAAGGGTGACAAAGAGTGACAGCTACAAAGAGTAGTCCAAGTAATTTACCCTGACTGTTCATTTATTCTAATTTGCATGGCTGTAGCCTAGCTTGAACCCAAAGGATCTCCTCCATATCATCCCTTGATGATATGGATAAGGCATGCAGAGGGGAGAAAAACCTATAGAAATATTATTGCAACTTAAAAAGAAGCTCACAGAGGCTGTAGTAAAAATTAATGTGTAATTTGACAAAGATATTGGTTAAAACAATAGCACAGAATTCTCAAGCAGCCTAGCTATTTAGCTGAGAAGGATGAAGTCATTTTTATTAGATAATCTTCTAGTTTATATACTGTAAGTGTCTGTGTTGGAGAAATGGTGCAGCACTATGGCTGCCACTTAACATCAGTGATTGTTCTCTGTCCATCTGTGTGTGTGTGTGTGTGTGTGTGTGTGTGTGTGTGTGTGTGTGTGTGTGTGTGTGTGTGTGTGTGTGTGTGTGTGTGTGTGTGTGTGTGTGTGTGTGTGTGTGCGCGCGCGCGCGCGTGCGTGCGTGCGTGCGTGCGTGCGTGCGTGCGTGCGTGCGTGCGTGCGTGCGTGCGTGCGTGCGTGCGTGCGTGCACTTGTACGAAGTGAAACTGTGAGGACTTTACTATGTCCCGTTTTCAGTCCAGTTTATGACAAACACACCATCAACATACAATTTTACTAATCATTTTACTAATGCTACTTCCACCAAAGCAAAAGACAATTAAAGGAGAAAAGTGTGTGCTACTTTTTCCCCTTCTTCCTTTCATAATCCTGTATGCAATACAAATTAAAAGAATAAAGTTGAGCTATTTTAATGAGCACAGGCCATTGCTCTCCTTTGATTGTCACAGCCACTTGGCTCCACACAGCAAAATTGGGCTTTTAATTGGATAAGAAATGGAGGACTTAGAATAATAAGAGCTAAGAATAACCCATGGCAGGTGTGTGTGTGTGTGTGTGTGTGTGTGTGTGTGTGTGTGTGTGTGTGTGTGTGTGTGTGTGTGTGTGTGTGTGCGTGCGTGCGTGCGTGCGTGCGTGCGTGCGTGCGTGCGTGCGTGCGTGCGCGCGTGCGTGCGCGCGTGCGCGCGTGCTGTGGGATGTTGAAATTAACTAGTTCAGGTTAACCATGGTTAAAAATGTCACGTTTTCCAAACCGTAATGGCCAGTATATAATACAGGCAACATATTTAACTACATTAGCTGCCGTCTCTATTATGGGCATTTCATTATAGGCGAAAGTTCTCACAAATAGCCAATGGTTCATCGTATGCCGGTGTGGTGCAGCGAAAACGCAAGTTTGCAATGCGTCGCATTGCGAAAGTGAGAGTTGTGACTGGCTAATTGTTTTCATGCAACACTGTCATAGACTGGCCTGGGCCGTGGCTCAGCGGTCCAGGCACCTTGGCTGGTAATCCAGTCTGGCAGTGTGCCGCCTGGTTCGACTCCCGATCCCGACGGCCATTACTGCATTGCATGTCACCCCTCCATCTCTCTCCCATTTCCTGTCAGCCTACTGTCTGTCCCTCCATAAAAAAATATAAAATAAAGGTGAAAGCCACAAAAAAACATTTAAACACTGTCATAGACTGTCATAGACCTAGTATAATTAAGGCATAACATAAGTGGTTAAAGTGTTTTTATGACGCACATGTGTGTCGGAATGGAGATGCTCTAATTCAATGATGGCATGCCATGGTCGTAATATGCCATATGCCGCTCTGTTCTTTTTATGCTTCAATCAAGAGATTTGTTTCCCTGCATTTCTTTTTTGTATTAATAAAATGTAAGTCGAATTTTTGGGGTGGTCAGACTGTAGAACAGACTGGTGAGCAACACCGGCCGGCTTCAAAATTAAGAAATACATGTTTGTACGAAACAAAGTTTCTCTTTAATATTGGGCAAAACATCCTGATTGAACACTGATATGTGCATTTCCTCAATGCCATAAGGCATATCCTATTCTAATTCACTGTTGCTGGGCTTTTACACATGCTCTATAAATACACTGAGCCCATTTCTTCAAAAAACTATGTAGGCCTGTGCACGATCAAAACTACAAGACAAAACACCTGCCTTTGGTTACGAGTCCAAGAGCAGAATGCATTGTGATATTTGTGTACCGGCTTGGATTGATAGAACCAATGTAGTATAATTTAAGTTTTTAATTATTGGTACCACAATAAAAACAAAAAACATTTTATTCATAATATTAATGTTATACTATCATTAAAATCTTAGTGTTTGCCAATTATTTAAGGGCTCACATGCAATACCCTCATGGAGAAGCGCTGATCTAAGTCAATTTACAATGACAATTCAAAAGTCACCAACTGGAATTACACGGAACCGGTTAAGGCTCATACATAGTCTGCATTTTCGGTGGTTAGGTGACCACCGAACTACAACATGACGTCACTGAGCCGCAGTGTAGAGCAAACCACCGCCACCGCTCCAGCCCTTCTCTCTGTTTTTACTCACCACCGCTCAACGTTATTTCAGCTCCGGTGGTCAGCTCACTACCGGAGCGGTGGTCACCTCACCACAGAAAAAAACAGACTATGAATAGGCCTTTACTCCGACATGAAAAAAACCACTAAAAACACAGTGGAGAATGTTTTCTTGTAATTAAAGAACCGACTCTGTGAGTGGTACATGTGTTGGTGAATGGGTGGTCAAGGGACCCAGTACAGTTATAAGTTCATTTGTCGCAAAACTTCCCATGTGTCCTCTGTTTTAGCCTGGGACTCTCCAGCATGACCTTCTCAATTACAGCACTAACCATGTGAACAGAGTCTGCAACAGTCGGGTGTCCTAGCCGGTAGGCTGAACACCAGACTGATGAATGAGTCACACCAGATGCCATATGTACCTAAGGGAAGAATGTCATGTTATTAATATATGTTTTAATTGAGTATAATTTTCTCTCTTTGATCTACTGCTGAAAAGTGCAATCAGTGATGGAAGGCTTTGAGGGATAAAGCCACTGCCCAGTGCATCTGGAGGTGGCGTCAGGAGGGACTGGAAGCTATAGGACAGCCAAATGATGGCCGTCCTGCTGCCTCACATCCAGCAATGTGACATTTTGCTAATGGCTCCAAAAAAACAAATTGAGTAATTAATAAAACATAACTAGACTTGTAGTATAACTGTCAGGTCCCACCGTCCCACAAATTAAGGACATGTGTCACTATTAAAAACATGGTTCTTCCATCCATTCGGTCCCATTTTAATATAAAAAAGAATCATGTTTTGCAACTGAATGAGAAGTGTATTCTATTTCACTTTCATGTCCAGACATGAAGGGAAAAGAAACATGCTTCCAATTTATCTTCCCTTTCTTTTGTTCTATTTCAGTTCAAGAAGCAGAATCAGACTATTTCAGCAGACAAAGGTCCAGCTGGAACCGGAAAAAGTAGATCCAGATCTGAAATCTCAGTCTCATTTTACATGGACAGACCGGCAGATGGGTTCAGCGGTTCCCAAACCTTTTTGGCCATGTTACCTCCCGACCTAGCTGATGCACACCCCCACATGGAAATATAAATTGCATAAGCTGTATAGAGACATATATTTCCTTTTTATCCACATATATGCACATATATGAACCTGAATATGGCATAATATATGCAGCATAGGCTATATTCTGCATTACTTGCCATATATTGGCATAATATGTTAATATATTTAAAATAAAACCATAGCACCACCATTAGACCTTTCATGTTGCGCACCCCCTAGAAGGTGCTTGCGCACCACAAGGGGTGCACGCACCACAGTTTGGGAACCACTGGGTTAGGGTCAGGGTTAAGTTTTGGGTTCGGTTTGAGGAAATAATAATTAAATTATAATAATAATATACGGCTGAGGGAACATACAGTACATACACACGTCCAACAGAAACAAAACTGTCCCAGACCAGATCCAGAAGCCCCAGAACACAGCCCTCATGGTTCAGAGCCCCTGGCTCGGATAAACTGCAGCAGAGTAGACCAGAGTAGACCAAACGTGCCAGACACTTCAGAGGAAACATGTACTATACTGTACTTTGCCATCAATCTAGTACCGCAACTCTAAATTGATTTGATGACAGAAGCCACAAGTCTGTTGAAAAACCTACAAAATGAAATGCTAGAAATATCTAACCGTAACCCCAGCGGGCGGCCACTCCAGACTTGTGGGAGCAGCAGCCACACACACACACACACACACACACACACACACACACACACACACACACACACACACACACACACACACACACACACACACACACACACACACACACACACACACACACACACACACACACACACACACACACACACACACACACACACACACACACACACACACACACACACACACACACACACACACACACACACACACACACACACACACACACACACACACACACACACACACACACACAACACACACAACACACACACCACATCTTCTTGAGGTTTTTACCTGAATTCCTGAAATGTTTCTTAGTGGTAATTGTGACAATATCAGAATAATTTTCAGTTCTCAAATGTCCAATTGTATTTGATTATACACCTCAAAGGGTGCTATTTGAATTGTAACGGGCAAATTGTAAATGGAGCAAGATAGTCCATTGGTCTGACTGTGTTCTATACTTTCATTCATCCCATCATTAAAATGACTCGCTATTTTGAGCACAGACTTTCCTGTAAAATTGCTTTAAAAAAAAGCTTGGTATTATAAATAATGTATTCATTTTGACAGGCTAGTATTAACCACTGTCACATGCTTTACTATGCATGCTTATACTATCATTACAATCGTAGTGTTTTGGCAATAATTTGGGCTGAACAAACCTCAATCCAACAGCCATACTCCCATTGCCTCTCTGTAGTTGGTCGTCTGCCTGGTCATTTCATTGCCTATGAAGGACAGAAGCTGGTCCTTCTGCTGGGCACTCATGCAAAAATAATGGTGGTGGCGTCCAGCAGCATCCCATTGGAGCTCAGCATTGAGGCGGTAATATAACGATTGTTCTTCTCCTTTCATAGTTTAGGGGGTGCACCCTCCTCCTCCTTCTCTGAAGTCTTTGAAGCAGGATGAAGAGGAGGTGCAATTGATCTTCTATTTAAAACAGACACTATTCAAACAGAAAATAACATATCCATGAAGCAAAAGAAGACGTAGGACTAAAGTAATAAAATTGCATGCAAAATATTGCAATATACTGTAACAATTTGTAGACCTTTGTTTTTGTTGTCATTCGATCCTTTTGTTATAAAATTCCAGCAGGAGCTAGGTGAGATGTCGGTCGGTGTCACAAGATGTCAGTCGGGATGTCGGTCGGGGATGGACTGACATCCCGCAAGACCTTTTACCTCAAAGCAAAGCAAAGCAAAGTTACTATATTTACCCAGGGTAACTGAAGCATCAGATACTTGTTTACATCCAGGCCCTGCTCATAGAACATTTCATGGTAGTGGTTCAATGCCTTGCTCAAGGGCACTTCAGCGGTGGTAATTTTAACGTGCCGGTCCGGGGATACGAACTGGCGACCTTCCGGTATCAAGACCGCTCTGCAAACCGTTCGGCCACCGCTGCCACCCCGCTGCCACCTCGCTGTCCCTCTAAAATTAGTTTACATTAGATTTGCCAATAAAATAAAATGTTTTATAAAACATCGTCACCTTATTAAACTAATTGCCTAAGTCATTTTTTCAAGGTTTTCAGGAAACACAAAAAACTGTGCCAAATGTAGAATATATTATTTTTCTTAATGACTATTGACATACAAATAAAGGTGTATGTCAATCATGTAACATGTAAGGATAAAATGACTTAGGCCAATATCTGAACATGCCATTTTAACTTAGGCAATTATAAACCTTATTTAGGCCAAATTACTTCTGCAGTAAGTGACTTAGGCAAAATGTTTTTATTCCAATTATTTTTAATAGACCATGGGGTCAGCCACAGAGTGTTTAAAATAATATCAGAGCACAAAGACATTTGATACTGAATGGGAGTGAATGGGAGTGAATGGGACTGAATGGGAGTGAATGGGAGGTACTGTTACTATGGGACTGATACTATGGGAGTGAATGGGACTGAATGGGAGGGAATGGGACTGAATGGGACTGAATGGGAGTGAATGGGAGGTAGTTACTATGGGAGTGAATGGGAGTGAATGAGAGGTACTGTTACTATGGGACTGATACTATGGGAGTGAATTGGACTGAATGGGAGTGAATTGGACTGAATGGGAGTGAATGGGAGGTACTGTTACTATGGGAGTGAATGGGACTGAATGGGAGTGAATGGGAGTGAATGGGAGTGAATGGGAGTGAACGGGAGTGAATGGGACTGAATGGGAGTGAATGGGAGGTACTGTTACTATGGGACTGATACTATGGGAGTGAATGGGACTGAATGGGAGTGAATGGGAGTGAATGGGAGGTACTGTTACTATGGGACTGATACTATGGGAGTGAATGGGACTGAATGGGAGTGAATGGGATGAATGGGAGTGACAGTCCCATAGTAACAGTACCTCCCATTCACTCCCACTCACTCCCACTCACTCCCATTCACTCCCATTCACTCCCTTTCACTCTGAATGGGAGTGAATGGGAGTGACAGTCCCATAGTAACAGTAGCTCCCATTCACTCCCATTCAGTCCCATTCAGTCCCATTCCCTCCCATTCACTCCCATTCACTCCCATAGTATCTGTATCAGTGTTTAAAATAATATCAGAGCACAAATACATTTGATACTGAATGGGAGTGAATGGGAGTGAATGGGAATGAATGGGAGGTACTGTTACTATGGGACTGATACTATGGGAGTGAATGGGACTGAATGGGAGGGAATGGGACTGAATGGGAGTGAATGGGAGGCAGTTACTATGGGAGTGAATGGGAGTGAATGGGAGGTGTTACTATAGGACTGATACTATGGGAGTGAATTGGACTGAATGGGAGTGAATTGGACTGAATGGGAGTGAATGGGACTGAATGGGAGTGAATGGGAGGTACTCTTACTATGGGACTGATACTATGGGAGTGAATGGGACTGAATGGGATGAATGGGATGAATGGGAGTGACAGTCCCATAGTAACAGTACCTCCCATTCACTCCCATAGTAACTACCTCCCATTCCCTCCCATTCAGTCCCATTCACTCCCATAGTATCAGTCCCATAGTAACAGTACCTCCCATTCACTCCCATTCACTCCCACTCACTCCCATTCACTCCCATTCACTCCCTTTCACTCTGAATGGGAGTGAATGGGATGAATGGGAGTGACAGTCCCATAGTAACATTAGCTCCCATTCACTCCCATTCAGTCCCATTCACTCCCATTCAGTCCAGTTCACTCCCATTCACTCCCATAGTAACAGTGCCCCCCATTCACTCCCATTCACTCCCATAGTAACAGTACCTCCCATTCACTCCGATTCAGTCCCATTCACTTCCATTCACTCCCATTCACTCCCATTCATTCCCATTCACTCCCATTCACTCCCATAGTATCAGTCCCATAGTAACAGTACCTCTCATTCACTCCCATTCACTCCCATAGTAACTACCTCCCATTCACTCCCATTCAGTCCCATTCAGTCCCATTCCCTCCCATTCAGTCCCATTCACTCCCATAGTATCAGTCCCATAGTAACAGTACCTCCCATTCACTCCCATTCACTCCCATTCACTCCCATTCACTCCCTTTCACTCTGAATGGGAGTGAATGGGATGAATGGGAGTGACAGTCCCATAGTAACATTAGCTCCCATTCAGTCCCATTCACTCCCATTCAGTCCAGTTCACTCCCATTCACTCCCATAGTAACAGTACCCCCCATTCACTCCCATTCACTCCCATAGTAACAGTACCTCCCATTCACTCCGATTCAGTCCCATTCACTTCCATTCACTCCCATTCACTCCCATTCATTCCCATTCACTCCCATTCACTCCCATTCACTCACATAGTATCAGTCCCATAGTAACAGTACCTCTCATTCACTCCCATAGTATCAGTCCCATAGTAACAGTACCTCCCATTCACTCCCATTCACTCCCAAAGTATCAGTCCCATAGTACAGTGCCTCCCATTCAGTCCCATTCAGTCCCATTCATTCCCATTCACCCCCATTCATTCCCATTCACTCCCATTCAGTCCCATTCACTCCCATTCAGTCCCATTCACTCCCATTCACTCCCATTCAGTCCCATTCACTCCCATAGTATCAGTCCCATAGTAACAGTACCTCCCATTCAGCCCCATTCACTCCCATTCTATCAGTCCCATAGTAACAGTACCTCCCATTCACTCCCATTCAGTCCCATTCGCTCCCATTCAGTCCCATTCTATCAGTCCCATAGTAACAGTACCCTTTCACTCCCATTCACTCCCATTCTATCAGTCCCATAGTAACAGTACCTCCCATTCACTCCCATTCACTCCCATAGTATCAGTCTCATAGTACAGTACCTCCCATTCACTCCCATTCAGTCCCATTCACTCCCATTTTGAAAGGTGTGTTAAAATGGCCTAAGTCACATTTTATTATGACATAGGCAAAATAAAATGGCCTAAGTCTCACTCTTGACATAGGCCATTTTTTAATAGGGTGTAACAGGAAGGCCTTTTACGTTAGGTCTTAGGTGATTTTACCAGAGGTGGCCAGCATCACCAGGAGTTGATTTAGGCCAAAAACTCATTTTCGGCAAAAAATGACTTAGGCCATTAGTTTAATAAGGTGACGACATGCATTCTATAATGTATGATCTTTTACTGTTTCTGGTAGACTCCACAACTAGTTTTGCCCAGGAATTGCAGAGATCGCCAAATCAATTTGACCTTGAAATGAACGTTGACCTGAGGCAGCAGTGCCTGTGTAGATGCTAAAGAGTTTTAGAAGTTAGGCCTATCTCATAACGGTACGTTATTCATCCTTACATTACACTTACAGTGTGTGCAAATCCTCTTGCGGCAAGCATTGTTTGTGTGTGATGGTGGTTTGTTTGTGTATTCCTTGTGTGTCCATCACCCAAGTCACTTTTATTTAAATAGTGTTAAATCACAACGCTTATCTCATATCTCACTTTACATATAGAGCATGACCACGACCATTCTATTTAATTTACAGAGATCCCGCAATTCCCCCATGAGCAAGCAATTGGCAATGGTGGCAAGGAAAAAATAAAAACTCTTTAATGGGAAGAACAGAAACAGAACCTGGCTCTAGGGGAATAGAGAGAGAGAAGGAGGGAGAGACACACACAGAGATGCACGGGAAACAACAACAGTCGCTTGCAGCCATAATCCATGGAAACCCTCGATACGCAGCCAGGGGGCCATATTATCACGATCGATGGAAGGAAGCACAAAAAACTGAAAAAGAAATCAAGTTAGTAACATACATTGATGGGACATGGATGTGTAGAGAGAGGAGCTCAGTGAGCTCATGGGAGCAGTCTAATCGTATAACAGCATAATAGCTGTTTTTGATGAATTGAACACGGTGGACCCTCTTGTAAACAAGTGTAATGCTTAATTGGGTCGTCCACTCACAGTTAACAATCTTTGTATTGAGTTTGTGCTTGAAATGTACTGTAATTCTGCAAACTGTATATTTCAATCAATCAATCAATCAGCTAGTCCAAGGCAAAGTGAGATAGCCCTAACTTTGAGATTTATCAAAAAGTAAAGTTTCAAGCCTCTTCTTAAATGTAGAGAGGATGTTCGATCCAAAACTGGAAGATGGCTCCATAGGAGAGGAGTCTGATATTACAAACTTCTGCCTCCCGTTTTACTTTTGGAGATGCTATAGCCGGGGAGCCAAAGGCCCCCAAAAGCTCAACGGTTAAAGATTAACCTGTGATGTCATGGCATACTTTTTATTTGTATTTTTTCTATTCACTTGGTCATTAAGGTCCACAGAAGTCTGCTCTGCCGGAAACATCGCGATATTTCCGGCAGAGCAGACCTCTCATTCTGTGGACATTAATGACCAAATTAATAGAAAAAATACAAATAAAAAGTAGCCTATGTCATGACATCAGAGGTCCTCTCAGATTTCGGATGTCTGGCTCCCTGGCTACTAGGAAGTAGGCACCACATGCATGCATGCCTTCTGGGAATGCAGTGTTCTTTAAGGCTGCACAATATATTGAAGATGTTTTGTCGTCTCAATATCAACATGTGCAATATACATTAAAAGACCCCTGCAATAATGGTAGCTATACTGTATTTTCGTGTAGAAAAATAATACACACCATATGCTCCTCTTGTGGAATTTCTTCAGTCAGGACGTGACTGATGTGCAGATTGTATTATTTTCTTTACTGTTGAATCTTTGATCCAGCACCCAGGCCAATCACTCTGCCCTACTAATTATTGTTTTCAGGTTTGAATTAATTTCAAGAATCCAGATATAAAGGTTGTTTTGTTAATAATAATAAATTAATAAATGTTTTAATGGAAGCAGTGCGTAGGCTACGGTATATCTAGTTTGCGTCCGAGCATAGACATGTTAACTCCCCGTCTGCCTCTGATTGGCCTGCCGACACTGCCTGTCTTGACTGTCCTCCGAGATGCGAGGTTTAGTTACTCCGTGGTGGGAAATAATACAAGAGAATGACAGCTTGGCACGCGCGACAGAATGCAGCCTTGTAACTAACTTGTACGTTTTATTTTTGTAGAAGAGGCAAACTAATATTGTTTATGCCGTTTGCTTTGATTGAATAATTGATTGAACACACGTGTACGATGTACTGTGATTTGATTTGGGTGTGTTCTAACTTCTAAATAAAGTCTAAAGTGTTAATGTTGATTATAGTGTATTAATCAAATTACCGGTATAGTAAACTAATACTATTATACTAAAAAGGAAAAAGATGAAGGGAAAATAGACCTTTTTACAGTACAATAATGTTTCAAGTTTACACATACAAATAAATGACACAATAATCAACACAAACACTTATTTAGAACACACCCAAATCAAATCATATTACTGCGTACATGTTCAATCAATTATTCCATCAAAGCAAACGGCATAAACAATATTAGTTTGCCTCTTCTACAAAAATATGCGTGCGTGCGTGCGTGCGTGCATCATTGTCTGGGTTCTGTTCTGTCAGCAAACCTAATCGTGAGTCATATCGTCATCGCAATATTGAATAACATTATCGCATAGTCCTATCGCATGTTCCCCTATCGTGCAGCACTGTGGAGTTATTGAGCTCTTTAAGCTATGATGGTGCTTCACCAGAAGAAGGGTTTTAAATTCTAATCAGGATTTTATCGGGAGTCAGTGTAGAGCAGCTGATATGATACAAATATAATCTACAGTATTTTCCTATTTATTGTCAGCAAATGCACAGCAGCATTCTGTAGGCCTATCAGCTTCAGAGACCTGTTTAGGCAGCCTAATAATAATACATTGCAATCCAGCCAACAATGTGTCTATTTATTTTATTTTTTATTTTTTTCAATATTATTTATCTGCAAAATTACTGGTCATCTAAGTCTTTGCTGATTGATTTCATCTGGCTTCATTGATAAATATATAGGCGAACTGGAAAATATAATAATCTTCAGAGAGGAGCTGTGAATGTGGCAAGGATCCCATGCAACCTCATATCCCCAGAAAAAGTGCCTTAAATCAGAATGGAGAAGTCTGCCAGAAGTGTCTGCCAATGGATCAAACATGTCGAACTTGCTGGAATATCTGCCAGATATCACCCTCCATCCTGGCCAAGTCAAGGTAAAATCATCTAACACTAAACGTTATGACTGGCCCAAAACTATTCAACTGAAGTTATATTCAAAATACTGTAAGGTAGATTATTCGCTGTGAATAAAGGCATATCAACTTATATGAATGAGGCATCAACTCAACGCAGTCTCACATTCACTGCATCAAACGGGTGATGAGTTCGGATGGATTTGACCATGCGGTCACAACCACATGACGAGGACGTTAACATTTTCGCTGTATGCAACTTGAACAGCACTGAGTCGGGAGAAGCAAACTTGCACCGATCGGCACGACCAATATAGCTCACAGCTCGCTTGCAGGTGCCTCACAGGGCTCAAGTCCACTTCAGACGGCACACCTTCCTTGTTCATCAACTATACGAATAGTTTTAATGATACCTGCTGGGTTATTTAGCTGACAACACATTGCAAAGCTTCATCAGCATTTTCAGGTTGTGGTGTACCCAGCAGCATTGGCATGGTTATTGTATGGTTGAAATATAGGCTCTCCACCCTCTCTCTCTGGTGTGGCATCACCCATAATAGAAACCTTTGCCTAACAACAACAACAACAACAGTGTTGCTTTGGAATTTGCTCAGACTATAATAATTGTGCTATCAAAATGTCACATGGTGACTACAGTGCACATCCACGCACACGCGCACGTGTGTGTGTGTGCGTGTGTGTGTGCGTGTGTGCGTGCGTGCGTGCGTGCGTGCGTGTGTGCAGTGAGCCAGCTCGTCCTAAGGATAAAGGGTGTAATGTCCAGCCTGAGGCTTCTCTACGTTTCTCCTGTGCTTGGCTCCTGGGAGCTCCATCTCTCTCTTTCTCTCTCTCTCTCTCTCCCTCTCTCTCTCTCTCTCTCTCTCTCCCCCTCTCTCTCTCTCTCTCTCTCTCTCTCCGTCTTGGCATGGAGCCGGCAGCTGCTCTAAGAGCCAGGTGTTGTTTTATTTATCTGAAAGCACGGATTGACCTTTCTAACAGAACAGTGCAGACAGGCCTGCCTCAGAGGGGCTGTGTGCTCTCGCTTCTATTTTTCCGTCACATTCATCCAAGAGAAAGAGAGATAAGATGGAGAGCTATCAATGCTATAGGCCTCGGCTCCAGACTGTCACCGTGACCGGCAACACAACACAAGCCTTTACAGTTAGTGGAACCCAGCGGTGTCAAAGTTAGACACAAACTGTCAGCCTGTATGATGTCCTCCCATGATGACAGAGACCTTTTGTATGACTCAGTTTATGACAGGGTTTTCTCTATTCAAACTGTATGCCCTGTGTCTATTTCCTCAAAACCTTTTCAGCTGCATATGCAAAAGAGTTTGGTGTGAATTTGGTGTCTCCCCAGTCCCAATGCATGCAAAACCCCATTATGAAACCCGATGTGTAGTGTAGTGAGCTTGTAGATGTGCAAGTTTCACTATGTTTTAAACAGTTTTGAAATTTTCTTAACAAATAAATAAATATGAGAAAAAAAAGAAAAGAAAATTGTTTGTAGGAAAAGAAAAAGTGCCTTAAATCAGAATGGAGAAGTCTGCCAGAAGTGTCTGCCAAAGGATTAAACATGTCAAACTTGCTGGAACATCTGCCAGATATCACCCTCCATCCTGGCCAAGTCAAGGTAAAATCATCTAACACTAAACGTTATGACTGGCCCAAAACTATTCAACTGAAGTTAAAATTGTTTGTAGGAAAAGTGAAAAAATGTATTACAAGAATTACAATGCTTGTTCTGAGCCAAATCTCCAGTCTGAAGCCTGTGCTGGACGGGAGTCTCCGGATATAAAATGGACACACACACACACACACACACACACACACACACACACACACACACACACACACCATCGGCGATCACTCGAAACGAGTATGATTGTCCTCCTGTCGGTGTGTCTGGTCATCTGTGGGTCTTCAGGTGCTGGAAGAGTCCGATCCTGGATCCACAGTCTCTGTTGCAGTGGGTGCATATATGAATGGTAGTCATGGGGGTGGTGGTGGTGTGAGGAGCTGTTTTGGAGGTGGATCTCTGTTTTCGCTGTTGCCTTTTTGCTTCCGCGACATGGTGGAGGTCTTTCTCTGCTTGTGCTGTTCCGTCATGCACCATCCTGCGCCATAGATCTCTCTGGAGGGCAGCCTCCTCCCAGGTTTTGAGGCTGAAGCGACAGGTTCGCAGATGGGTCTTGAGGTTATCTTTAAACCTCTTTTTCTGCCCTCCTTGGGTGCGTTTTCCTTCCATTAGCTGGCCATACAGCATTTGTTTAGGAAGGCGATGGTTAGGCATGCGCATGACATGGCCTGTCCACCGTAGCTGGTGCCGGGTGATGGTCGTTGTAATGCTAGGTATGTCGGCTTCCTGCAAGACGGTGATGTTTGTTCGCCTATCCTCCCAAGAGACCCTGAGGATCTTGCGGAGACATCGCTGGTGGTATCGCTCCAGAGCCTTCAGATGTCTGCTGTAGGTGGTCCAGCTATCAGCCCCATAGAGCAGAGTGGGCAGAACTACAGCTTGATAGATAAGAAGCTTGGTGTTGGTCTGGATGTCCCGGTTTTCAAATACCCTCTTCCTCAGCCTAGCAAAAGCTGCACTGGCACACCCTATGCGGTGGTGAATTTCGTCGTCAATGACGGCTCTTGTGGAGAGAAGGCTGCCAAGGTAGGCGAAATGATCCACATTTTCCAGGATGTTGTTTCCAATGTGAATTGTGGGGGCTTGGGAGGGTGTGTCAGGAGCTGGCTGGTACAGAATCTGCGTTTTCTTGATGTTTATGTCAAGTCCCAGGAGTCGGTAAGCTCTGGCAAATGCATCCAAGATGTTCTGGAGGTCAGCTTCAGAATGAGCCACTAGGGCATTGTCATCCGCGTACTGGAGCTCCATGATGGGGGATGTGAGCACCTTGCTTTTTGCCTTGAACCTGTTAAGGTTGAAGAGCCCCCTGTCGGTCCTGTAAATGAGCTTGACTCCCTCAGGTAGGGTTTGGCTGGTGAGGTGGAGGATGGCTGATATGAAGATGGCGAAAAGGGTTGGTGCAATAATGCAGCCCTGCTTGACACCAGTGTCGACTTTAAAAGGAGCCGTTTCCGAGCCGCCATTTCCAACTACAGCTGCAGTCATGTCATCATGCAGCAGACGCAGGATCTTCAGATACTTGTCTGGGCATCCAATCTTGGAGAGGGCACACCAGAGAGCAGTTCTGTTTACAGAGTCAAAGGCCTTCGTCAGGTCAATGAAAGCCATATACAGCGGTAGGTGTTGTTCCCGACATTTTTCTTGCAGCTGGCGGGCTGTAAAAATCATGTCCGAGGTTCCCCTGGCAGGACGAAACCCACACTGCGTCTCTGGGAGGATGTCTTCTGACAGTGGCAGCAGCCGGTTGGCCAGTATACGGGCAAGTACTTTGCCTGTTGTCGACAGGAGGGAGATGCCTCTGTAATTGCCACAATCCGCCTTATCTCCCTTCTTGAATATCGTGACAATCAGGGCGTCCCTGAGTTCGGCAGGGATTTCCTCCTTATCCCAGATCTTTTCGAGGAGGCTATGGATATGACAAAGGAGTTTTGGTCCGCCTTGCTTGAGTATCTCTGCTGGTATCCCATCTGGACCGGAGGCTTTGTTGTTGCTCAGTTTCCTGATGGCATCCAAGACCTCGTTTTCAGTTGGCGGGTCTCCCAAATGCTCCATAATAGGACGCTGGGGGATCTGGTTGATGGTTTCCAGCTCCACTGTGGTGTCCCGATTCAGGAGCTCTTGAAAGTGTTCTTGCCACCTGGCATTGATTCCTGCACTGTCCTTCAGCAGGGTTTGCCCGTCTTTGGAGCGGAGGGGGTTCAGGCCTCGATAGCTGGGCCCATATACAGCCCTGGTGGCATTGAAGAAGCCCCTGGTGTCACCAGAGTCAGCAAGCCTCTGGATTTCCAGGGCCTTCTCCATCCACCATTTATTTTTCAGCTCTCGTACCCTACTCTGGACAAGAGCCTTAGCCTTGGAGTGGGCCTGCCTTTTGGCCCTGCAGTTGATGTCATTCTGCCAAGTACAAAAGGCTTTCCGTTTGGCCTCTATTAGATGTTGTATTTCAATGTCGTTTTCATCGAACCAGTCTTGGTGTGACCTGGTTTTATAGCCAATGGTGTCCCGGCTGGTCTCAAGCAGTATGGTCTTAAGGGCTGTCCAGTGTTCTTCCACACCTTCTGGGTGTTCATCAGGGAGTCTCTCAAGCAGGGTATTTTGAAGGTGTTGCACCTTTTTGATGTCTCCCAGACTGTCGATGTTAAATTTTGGGCGGATCAGTTTCCTTTGTGTCCTCCTTTTCTGCCGAAGCTGAATGGTCATTGTGGAGCGGATGAGGCGGTGGTCTGTCCAACAGCAGTCTGCGCAGATCATGGCCCTGGTGATGTTGACATCCTTGCGATCCCTGGCCCTGACAATAACATAGTCTATGAGATGCCAGCGCTTTGATCTGGGATGCATCCAGGATGTTTTGAACCGGTTTCTCTGGCGGAACAGGGTGTTGGTTATCACCAGCTCATGTTCAGCACATTTGGACAGAAGGAGGAGTCCGTTGGAGTTGACATTCCCGACCCCTTCTTTGCCTATAGTGCCTTTCCAGAGCTCATGGTCCTTGCCAACCCTGGCATTGAAGTCCCCAAGTAGGATGATCTTGTCTTCCTTTGGGATGTTCGATAGGACCTGGTCAAGGGTTGCATAGAAGGTCTCCTTGTCTTCATCCTGTGAGTCCAGGGTTGGTGCATAGGCACTCACAGCCGTGGCCATCTGGTCGTCTGAGAGCCTCAGTCGTAGGGTCATGAGGCGCTCGTTGATGCCGACTGGAGATTCAGAGAGTTGGGACATGAGCCGGTTTTTGATGGCGAAGCCCACTCCATGAATTCTAGGTTCATCAGCTGCTTTTCCCTTCCAGAAGAAGGTATATCCCCCTTTCTCCTCCTTTAGTTGCCCCTCCTCAGCCAGGCGGGTTTCAGACAGGGCAGCGATGTCAATCTTCCACCTTTTCAGCTCCCTGGCAACGATCGCAGATCTTCTTTCTGGACGATTGCTGGAGGCACTGTCCATAAGTGTCCACACACACACACACACACACACACACACACACACACACACACACACACACACACACACACACACACACACACACACACACACACACACACACACACACACAATGCATGTTCTAAAACAATAGAACAGACTGATGAAGGAGCATGATATAATTGCTATTTGCTAGGGATGTGTTGAACTACAGTAAAACATATAATGTGAGCCACAACCCTATATGTGTGAGAAGCACTGCCATACAGTATATACGCTGTACTGCAGGCAACTGTTGATGTCTTACATCTGAAGTATAAATCGCCTCAACCTTGAAGGGGGAGGCCAGTGAGAGGCGTGGAGAGATGATTCTATCCATTATATCGCACAACATGACACCACAGATTGTCTCCAACGGTTCTCACGTGGTTTCTGTAGCTGCAGCGGTATGATTACAACAGAGAAATTTCATGGAAAGGTCACATTCTATCTAGGATGATCACACAGTATGTAAACTGAACCTATAGCCCAGGGTTTCTTACCACCCTGTGAATGAAGTTAATCCACCATGAGCTATCTATGACTATGACTATGAATATGTTTTGTCGCTGATATGGCTGGAGGAGAGTGGTTGTGATGTATAACCCATTTTGACCTGAGATCAGATTCTAAAAATGTCTTCTACATCCTGACAGTTTTCTGAAAAAGCTATGTTTCTATGTCAGTCGAAACATAGCTTTTCAAAAATAGCATTTTCGATTTTTAAAAAATAGCAGACCTACAAGCTCGTAGCGCGCCACTCGGTGGCGCGCTATGAGCTTGTAGATCTGCTATTTTTCAATAGCTAAAGCATAACATAATGCTAACACCAAAAGGGGTTCCCGCCAAGAATGGGATAAATAAACGCCGCCGTCTGTTTGGTTGTCTATCACAGCAGAAAACTCCTTTTAATCCAATTTGGATCAAATTTGTCAGATGAGTTGGAGATGGGGTCAGGACCTGCACTATCGATGTATATGTTTTATTTATTTAATTGTGTATTTTAAAATCAATCCAAGGTCAAGGTCAGAGTGCAAGGTTTATCACGACACTTATGCAGCATAGCAAGCAGGCTGAAGCAGCACAGGTGTTTATGTGTGTGAGTGTGTGTGCGTGTGCGTGTGCGTGTGCGTGTGCGCGTGTGCGTGCGTGCGTGCGTGCGTGCGTGCGTGCGTGCGTGCGTGCGTGCGTGCGTGCGTCACATTGTGTGTGTGTGTGTGTGTGTGTGTGTGTGTGTGTGTGTGTGTGTGTGTGTGTGTGTGTGTGTGTGTGTGTGTGTGTGTATACGACGCGTTTCAGCGTGATAGCACCTGACGAAGCTCATGGCGAAACGCGTCGTGCTAATATAAATAAGTTGATGATGCAGTAAGCTATCCGTCTGTTCCCTGGAGTGTGCAGTCCCTTCCTTGGAAGGTTTATCTCTCTTTTTGAAGTCTATGCCTTCTAACTAGACTTACACCGGCACGTTTTCTTTTGGGATGTGCAGGAGTCCCCTTTTTTGTATCATTTACACATACACACATTCATATGCCCCACCCTTTTCATATCATTAGGAACATTCAGGGCTTTTCAAATGGTTTGGTTCATTTTCCAAACAGAAACGTTTTTAGTCTGCATTTTGGTATGCAAAAATACAGTTTCTTGTCCTGCAGGCATTTGTCACTATTTAGAGTCACATGCACCATGCAACCGGCACTGTTTTCCTCTCAATAGAAGGCTCTGGGTCTGAGGTATGAAGTTCAATTTGTACACTCTCAGAGTTATAGAGGGTTTGCAAATTAAACATTTGAGTACTCGTGTTATCGTGTACTCCTAATGTGCCAGTGTCAAAATATACCTGGAGACAAGACTTGACATTCAGTAATTGGGTACTATGATCAAAATGAGACCATTATAATGGTGCATAAAACAGAAAATGTTAAATCTGCCATGGACAAGACCATGTCTTTGCACTTGTCTGTGTACGGAGATATTGATGACTCCTCATTTTTCAGTAAGTATTTATCATATGGATGACCTAAAGAAGTGAAGTGTGATGCAAATGCTGTTATAGGGTTGGCAACCTACTGTATGCATAAAATGACAGCCATACCATACATCACATTGTAAGAACACAGTTTGACGAAACCATGATTATGTTACTGTATCATATGTATAATATGGTCCATATGGTTACAACAGTGTAGCCTACTTAATAAGGTAGTCTTCAGTATACTACCATGCATGAAGAGATTTAACCGTAAAATAGACAGAATTCCCCCGCATGCATGCATAGAATCTCCATGCATAATGTGATGAGACCCGTAAAGAAGGCAACAATTGTGCCTGCCCGGAGTCACTCATCGTTCTTAATAGCCTCTCCTTCATTTATTCGTTTGCATTATGACAAATTGTGCACTGCAAGGAAGGCACAAGAAGAGAGAGATACAAGAGGGTGAGGGAGAGAGAGAGACGGTTGCCAGGGAGACGCCGTTGTGTGGCCTTGTTTGTTTCTGGAGTCTGGAGGACAGCTTCTATTAAGCAGAGGTGGAAAGTATGAGGAATTGATTGAGCTAACACAATTGACACAGGGTCATTCAGTGTGATCTACAGTGGGGAATTTGAGGTTGTATAGTGGTGGCGCCACCGCTGCACTCGTGCATCTTCATGTGTGTGTGCTGGATTTAATTATGTCTCTGTTGAATGCTACGGCCATGAATGAGAAGAGGCAGGTAAATGTGGTTTCAATTTGTCAAACCTGGCACTGAATTCATAGAATTGGGTATAGAGAATCGGGATGGTGCCTTAGTTTCTTCCCCCTAAAAGTAATGGTTCTCTAAAAATGGTTTAATGCAATGGGTATTTACTATTTTCTTTCCTCATTAAATAAACTCAGCATTTTAAAATTTGATATTGATTTCTATACTTAATTTTGTGTTAACATTATAGTAGCATACGTATGCTGTGAAATGAGTAGACTGACTTATAGTTGCTTCACTTTCCAACTGTAATAAGGTAAATACTAACCAAACATAACCTATTTTTTCTTGCTAGGAAATCTCAAATTAGGGGCATATGGTTTAGCTCATTTACCATTTGGATACATGGATTACTCGTCCAAATTAGTGTTTTATTGTCTGACTACTTGCTCCATCTCTGACTCAGAATAGTGTACATTTCAGTGAACCAACATTTTCTTTGTATTAATTTTCTGATAGAGGGGGTGAAACAATTCTCCATGTACAATTTAGGCATTTAGCAGACTACTGTAATCTACCCTGAGCGAGTGCAAAGAGAACAATGTTGTGCCTCAAATAAGACATTCTTAACATTTGTGAAAACAAATCTAAGATACAAACAATTACAAGTATCAAGATACTGTAGGGTGTAGGCCTCAGGCCTGTATGTTCATAGTAATTAAAATAATTCGAGGAGGCGAGTCTTCAGACTATGGAGGGAAATTGGGAGTGAGTCTGCAGTTCTGAATGAAATGGGGATTTTATTCCACAGTTTGCGAGCAAGGAGGGAGAAGAGTTTGGGACATGTGGAGTGTTGTCCATGGTGTACAGAGGCTCAGACAGCATTCCTGGACCGGTAGCCCTAGTATGATGTTTGCATTGTTAGCGCAATTTCAGGGCCAGCTAAACTTGATTAACCTCCACGTTCAGTAACGTCATGTGCGTAACGTGCGTCAACCCTGACCTCAAATCTGAAACCGCTCTCTCAACTTCCGCTGATCTTGATCCTAATAGCCAACTCTTCTCAAGAACTAAAACATTGTATTGTTTATTTGTTAGCTGGTTAGCCAAAAAATATCCACATGATTATTATTATTATTTATTTTGTATTATTACTTTATTAATTACAATCTCCAGTTTACTTTGAGCCTATCCCACCATAGTGGTGTCAGGGGTGTCATTTTGCATTACAGAAGATTCAATTATTTTCTGCATATTTTCTCCACCTCTGAACAATTTTCACAGATTAATCTGATTTTAGATCCAGTCTGAGTGCATCTCAATTCATGCGCATCGACAGACAGACAGACACATGTCTTCCTGTCTGCAACCATGCCATGTTTTTTCTAACCCAAAAGCAGGAATACTGAGTGCAAATCAAATCAAAGGCAGAGCTGACAACAAACACAGGTTAAATAATCAGGAGATCCGTCAAACACTCTCAGAAACAAGAGAATGGCATTTTATATGCCCAGGGCACTATAGACACAGGTGAAACTCAAAGACAATCAACACAGGGATTGGCTGGGGCAAACAGCCAGGACACCTGCGACTCATATTAATATAATCACATGGTAGGTGAGAGTGCTACTTACTTTAACCGTCTTGGAATCCAAAGGTGCAGGTTTGGTGCAAGCTCTGACATCTGTGTATAAATGGGTGTACATTGTAATGTAAAGCGCTTTGGGTGAAAGCGCTATATATATATGCAGTCCCATTTACCATTTAACTCTGGGAGTTTAGACTCTCCATGCACACTCTCTCATGCACACTCACACACATGCATATTGTTCACACACATCCCTATATCACTTAGGATAGCAATCTGATCAAGTGTTTCCTAGTTGATTGATAGCGGGACATGTTGTTTCCAAGGAACAGATTTCCTTCCTCTTGCTTGGGGTAGCATGAGGTCAGCATGAACTGCTTCTCTTCACACATAGATCGTTGAAATAAGATGTGTCATTTTGACTGCAGCTGTGTGTCTATTGCAGGACATTTTGTGCTACTTCTTCTCACATAAAGAATGCAAATCACACAGGTTGGATCAATAGTTAATTTCATCAATGTGAAGTGCAAATGTTGTAGAGAAAAGTTCTGTACCAAACTAGATGCTCACATGAAACCTATACTGTATATAGATAGACTGGGCTCTGCTTTTGATATCCCCCTCTGCTCATGTTTTTTTTGTTTTGTTTTGTTTTTACCACCAGTGGGGATAGTTTTTATTATACATATTGTGCCCAGCGTGGGTTCTCGTCAGAGTGAATTATGCATTTTCTGATATGTTCGATAATATCTCGAATTAATCTTGTAATACAAAACGATATAAGTTTGTCAAAATCTGGTCTGACCGTATAAACTCCTCCAATCAACCTCCCCTCCAGCCAGATTTGTTGAAAGACCATGGCACCTTCGCCTTGCTCTTTGAAATCTACTCACCCCCGTGCATGATGCTTTGTGGCACAGCCAGTTGGTGACAGACCATAATATGGCAATATGCGCCATGTCAGAATCAGAATCAGAATCAACTTTATTGTCACGTCACGGTTTTACAAGTAAAATAGTGAGTCAAATTAGTTTCTGTGCATATAGTTCCCATAGTGTCGTTATTCCAAGAAAGAAAATCACACCTGTGTGAAGTGAGGTGCGCTCTTATCATCTTACAACATCGAGGGCATTCAATGAATGAAACATTTAATTCTATTATTATTATTGTTAATGGCATTTAATGTTTGTGTTAGGGACAAGATAACGTAAATTTTACCTTCATTGTCAATGGCGTTTTTAAAACAAACATTGAACTAAACACAAGCGCCCCTCAAAAAGAAAGGGGAGAAGAGGGGGGGGGGGGGGTATGGGGGGAAAGAGATTAAGGCAGGAAAAAGGTTTAAGTTAAAAGCTTTTTGCCCTAAATCGTACAAATAAAGGACTTCCCCATGTGCTTTCCCATGTTAGACGTGTCTTTTTGCCCTAAATCGTACAAATAAAGCGCTTCCCCATGTGCTTTCCCACGTTAGATGTGGCAAACCATGGCTAAAATGTATTTTTAGTACCTGAGATGAGATAAAGATATATGCATGTGAGCGTGCAGAGGACCTGGATACAAATGTTACCCTTTCTTGTCTGTTGTCTCGAATGTCTCTCTACTAGCTCTGCCCTTGGTGTTCTGTCTCTCTAAACTGACCTGTCTGAAAGCAAGCATGAAATAAAAATGCCACGCAAAACAAAACAAAACAAAACAAAACAAAACAAAACAAAACAAAACAAAACAAATGTACTCACCTCTCCCACTCGTTTCCTATACTTCATTGTGGCATATTTTCTAGCACTAGATAGCCTGGGCACCATTTCGGGTTCATGAACCAGTCGGGAGCGGATGATATCGCTACATCATGTTGTAGTATTGATTTGTAGTCAGCAATCTTCCGGAACTTCCCTTTCCCTCAAACCGATTTTTCTCAATAAAAGCTACAGGCTACGAGAGCTTTTATTGTTATCCTTCTGGTTTGAGGGAAAAGGAAGTTCCGTTTGATTGTTCCTGCCTGATGACTACAAAACAATACTACAACATGACGCAACGATATCCGCTCCCGACCGGATCATACGGCACTTTTGGAACAGAGACCAGGCTTTCCTCCGATGTGGAAAGCCTGGTGAGGCGAGGTTAAGAACTAGAAGCCTGTAAATGCCACTGAGGAGAGTGATTTGAACTGCAAGCAGAAGTAGACGATGTACATGTGCCATGCCGCTCGGCATGTAGTTCGCACCTTGTTTTAAATATTTTGATGTTAGGATTTAGAAATGAGAACAGAACTTCCACTCAGTGGGTGGGACTGCTGGGGGATATATATATATATATATATATATATATATATATATATATATATATATATATATATATACTAGACTGTAGACTGTAGACTGTATGCTAAGTGGTGGTGCTTCTTTCCAAAACAGCAAGCTTCACAGACATGAAGATGTAGCCTGTCCAATATCTAGTCACGGTGCAGTACAGTATCTGTCCCTGACGCTGATTCCACAGTGTAGAGGTTGATATGCGGTTAAGTAAGTTTGCATGGTGCTGCAGTCATGCATGGCCACCATCACCATGCGGCGAGGAGTGTGGTGATGTGACTACTCTTGTAAACTGATGAAAAAAGACAGTTTGAAATGCAATTTGTGTGGCCAGCGTGGCCAGACTGAGACACGTCACATTTCAAACCACTTATGAATGTACGTACGTGGTATGAATCTGATTTGCAAAAATCTGATTGTGTTTGTTGTTGTTGTCCAGACTTGATAAGCAATCTGATTCCAATATGGATATAAATAAATCAAATTTGGGCAGTCAGCCTTAAGACTGTAGACTTCCAGCTGCACATCGGCTCAGTGGTTCCATCAATAATCAGTGGTGGGAAGTAATTAAGTACATTTACTCAAGTACTACTGAACTTAAGTAGCCTCGCGTAGCCAGACTACGTTCCCCACATTGTCTGGCTACACGGGGCTATAGGACTTAAAGGGGCATTCCACTCATTTTCAACATTTTACTATGTCATTAATAATTATACCTTAGAGCTGTTGTTTGGAAATAATAATAAAGTCCCCCCATTCTGTGTTTCCTATAACTACAGGTCTGAAAAAAATCATTAACATGGTGAAACACATCTTGATGATGTCATCAAGATGTGTTTCACCATGTTAATAATTGTTTTCATAATTACAGCTCTAAGGTATATTAATGACATACTGTAGTAAAATGTTGAAAATGGGTGGTTTTCCCCTTTAAGTACAAATTTGAGTCTTTTTTTAATTTACTTGAGTATTTCCTTTTCTTTATTTATTTCTTTCTCTTTATAGTGATACTCCACTACATTTCAGAGGAAAATACCGTTCTTTTTACTACACTTATATAATAGCTTTAGTTACTAGCTATACATTTTAATATTATTATTACAAAATATACATTAAGTGGTATAAACATTGATTTTTATTATAGTTTAAGCTATCAGCAGCACATAAAGTACTTAAAATCAGCCCCACCTTTACCAGCTGTAATATTAAAGCGATTCATATTGCAGGTATTTTTAATGCCATTTTCTACTTACAGTATACTCAAGTTATTTCTAGATTTAATTATTGATACTTTTACTAATATGACTATATAATAGGAGTACTCATTCTTTCACTACCAATGATCTATTTCCAATAAAAAAGGTAGAACAAATGTTCTACCTTTGAAATACCTACAGTATAGTTATTCTCGTGACATTATTACATTATTACATTTGGCTCAATAGGCCTATCTCACAGCCTGCTTTCCACGCCCACTTCCGGTAAATAGTGGTGTCTTTAACATTAGCATTTACACGTTTTTTTCTCTGGAGAATCTAAGTACATTTTCTAATGTAAAAATGTGACAGACCAATATTATTATGAAGCAAACAAGATGGTAAATCAGCTCGAACAGATAGAACAAACCTTACCTTGAGAAAACAAAAGTTGTAGACTTCTTAAATTACCTCTGTTAACATGTAGCGTCTATGGAGTGACGTCACGCTATCACCACTAACCCCGAAAGGGGGCGTATTAAGGGGGGCGGGGAAATTCTGTGAGATAGGCTTATTGGCTGCCATAGTCTTGTTTGGTGGATATAGAGTTTTTTTTTCTCTTCTTCTTCTTTTTTGATAGATTGGGATCCAGGGGGACATGCCACAACATTGTGTTATTGGAATTCCCTTTGTTAATCAATAGGGGCTGTACGGCTGCACAATTCAGCAATGAAACATCAGTTTAAAAAAAAGAGTGTATTCTGGCTGTTACAAAAATACTAATAGCCTTTCCCTCCCCTTGCGTGCCATGCATTAACTATGTTAACTGTATGAATAGTATTAGTATTTCCATGTGCCTGCATGGGTCCTGGAGGTGCTGCATGTGGCCATAATTCAACAGCTACAATTAGAGCTGCAGGCAACCACATTTACCTACTTGATTCCACTCCCCTCTCTTCAATATTTAACACATGTTTCTTATTAGGTGCTTATCGTTGTTGTTTTAGTTACATCATGCCCTGTGTATTAGTAAATGCCATACATTAATACTTGTTATTGTGGGTGCGTGTGTGGGTGCGTGTGTGTTTGAACCATATGTAGTATGTCTCCTGCAAGAGGAAGATAAAAAACGTAAATAAGAGACACAAAATAATCTATGTCAATCACTGCCACTCTGTTCTGAAGTCCTGTTATCACAACGTGTCAGCTACTGTATAGTTGAACCATTTTGAAATGTTTCAAAATAGTAAAAAAAAAAAAAAAAAAGAAAAGGCAAAGAAGCTTAGGGATAAGAGTTAAGGCACTGATGAAAATATAGGGCCCATGGTGGGAAAAAAATGCAGATCTGGTATAGAGCCCTGCCGGGACCCCAGTCAACTAAGTATAGGGTTTGGTTGAAGAACTGTCCTGTACCTGGGAACTAATGCGTGCGCGTATGTAAGTGTGTGTGCGTGTGCAGGTGTGTGTGCGTGTGCATGTGCATGTGCGTATAGAGCTGCGTGTGAAGAAGAGAAAAGAGTGCTTGTGCATCAAGTGTCTACTCCATTCCCTGACACAGACTGATGCTTGTTGAAAAGCATAGTATTTGAAGTGAAAGAGAGCTCTCTCCGGGCATTTCTTTGTGAATAAGCGGTCTGCCGTGCTTGAAAAATAATGTTCCAATGTTTGAGTTCCTACAGAAAACCGAAGGGCAGTGTGGAGTCCCTTTCCACCTCAACAATGAGTCCCTGTCCCTGATGCCGTTGCCTGAGCAGTGAAAGTCCCAAGGGTGAATATTGTCTTAGGAGACTACAATGTTCTACCTTTTTGTATTACTTTAAAGGGAAACTAGGTAACATTCAGTGTGTGTGTGTGTGCGTGTATATATATATATATATATATATTATTATTTTTCCTGGTTCTGTTCCACTGTTTATGTTGACATTCATTGTCACGGTGTGGTCACGGAGGTAGGACACATGGAAAAATCACAAGGAACAATATACATGGAACTGGGAAATAACTAGGACTATGAAATAACTAGAAATACACAAGGAACTGACCACAACATATACAACGACTGAAAACACTGGGGCATATATATAGACAAGACTAACTACACACAGGTGAACTGAAACACATAATCAACACAGGGATAGGCTAACAGGCAACAGAACACTGGTGGCTAGGGTTACACTAATACAGGGAGGTGAGACAAGGCAGGTGACAGCAAACAAGGCAGACAGGAAATCACAGAACACTACTACAAAATAAGGTACAGAACACAAGTAATAAGTCCCAAAACACAGACAAAGTCCAAGGGCAGAGGAGCATACCGTGACATTCATCCCATGCAGGGATGTGTTTTTCTGTGGGGGGAGGGGGAGCTCAGCCAGAGCTCTGTATTGATCCCTTTGAACTTCAAAGTGGTAGTGCACTGAGTTGATTGATTGGGCCATAAAAGTGTCAAACTTGTTCTGTGCTCGTTAGTGCTCTCTCCAATCAATTGAAGCATCAAATCACCTGTTTGATTTCTGTCAGAGAGAGGAGGGGGAGGGGGAGTATGTTTGTACACTCAGACCTGCCTATATCCTAGTGATTTTATCCTAGTGTTGGGGTACAGTAGTTGTTGAGTAGTTAACAACTTGAGTACTTCTACTCAAGCGGTTACTGACTATTTTTAAATGGCTAAAGTTTCGAACTCCCCTAACATTCTACAGAAAGAGGCAATCACACTCGGCTCGTGGCCAAAGACTCGACACATCGACTCGTACTCGACCCCAAAGACTCTAGACTCGAACTCTGACTCGACCCCCAAAGACTTCAGACTCAACTCGGTACTGATCGAGCTCCGAGACTCGATCGTGGGCATCTCTGCCAGAATGCCTCTCTACTTCCTAAGCTAAAGCTATATGGCATCTAACTAAATGTCTTCACATTGCAGAAGCATTTGAAAATTTTGTGAGCCAGTCTGTCTCGAGAGGATTCCCGTCAACATGGGGTGGCAGTGGCTCAGGTGGTGTACAGCCGCTTGGGAATCAGAATGTTCCCAGTTCCCAGAATTATCCCCAGCTCCCCTGTGGGTTAGTGACGAAATGTCCTTGGGCAAGACATTTAACCCCTAACATGGTCCCGATGAGCAGGTTGGTGCCATGTATGGTTTCCTCCGCTGTCGGTGTGCGTGAATGGGTGAAAAGGCTCTTTATGGCAACTGCATCTACCTCCACCACCCCAATAAGAACCAACTTTTGGGTATTGCATAGTGGTGTCACGTGCACGATTCCGCATCGATGCACTGCCTGTACCATTTACCCTATTGTGCTGAATATAAGACTTGATGTTTTTTTTCAATGGAAATATCCTAAAAAACGGGGTCGTAATATAATCGGCCGGGGACTAAACTATTTGACATTCAATGTTCTTTTTCCACAAATGAGTCTTGAAAAATGGGGTTCGTCTTATAATCAGAGTTGTCTTATATTCGGCACAATACAGTATATATTTTATTGTATTTTATGTTATGACATTTATGTCAAGGAGACAAGAGAGTGATTGATTACACAGCAGTTTATGAATATGTTGTTGAGTATATCTGACTGCTTGTATTGAGTGATGAAACATTTGCCATGTTGTGCAGTAATATAGAAAAGTGTGATGCATCGAGATGCATCATAGAATCATATTGAATTGAATCGTTACCTGGTGAATTGTAATCAAATTGAATCGGCCTCAAAATTTGAAATGGCCTCACTGAGGCCAGTGACAATGCACACATCTAGAATTGCATTTATTGAAAGGATGGCCCCTTTACATGTAGCATCTTGTTTTTGACAGTGTTCCCCAGACAAAAGTACAAGTACAACAGAGAAATCATTACATTGAAAAAGTAAACAAATGCATATACAGACACTCTTTCCCACCCAATGTATAATGAATATCAGCGTGCTTTTCCAAGTTTATCACTTATTTAGAGAGAGGTTATTACTGGGGCACATTTACATTCAAAGGCAGTCACATTGATCTTGTTGTCCCTTTCATTGTAGAATAAAAAAGTTATAGTAAGATACTGTTAACATGAATAGACTTTTCTTTTTAAAGCTTCTGTCCCCAAGCTCTGCGCCTTCTACATGAACTGTCTCACACACTCATGATGAATAATGGCTCCTGGACTTTTTGCACCTTGCACCTCCATTATTTATGGACCGCTGATTAGTTTTCTTTCCAGCTATGCATTACAGCCTGTTGCACAATGCAAACTTTAAAGTATAAAGGTAGATTGTATTCCTTTAACCAGGCTTTACACTTTACTCATTTAACATGGCGAAAGTTGTATTATTGCGACCGCAGCTCGCAGTTAACTATGAAATCGTCAGTCATCAGTCAGTCAGTCACGCCCTTTTTTACAGTCTATGGTCACGCCCCATATATGGTCATGCCTCGTGACATCACGTGATGTCATCAATATTAAGCCCATATATGGAGATCCCTGATGTCATCAATATTGGCCAGCCACTCTACATCTCACCTCAAATCTCAAACCCTTAGATCTCCATATATAGAGCTGACCTGTTCTGACATTCCATATGTTGATCCTTCCCCATCCATACTTCCTCTTCGATGTCTCCCTTTTGACTGATACCTGTCCATTTAAACTCTAGAAGGGCCTGCCCCAAAGTTATTAGTGCAGCCACGCCCGGCAGCCGGAGAAAACTAGAGTCTCAACATGACCGAAAACTAAGGCCCTACCTGGGCCCTCATCAAACCCTGTACACTCAAGAAACTGCCCTCGCTGCCACCCTTAGATCTCCATATATGGAGCTGACCTGTTCTGACATTCCATATGTTGATGACAAATGCCTACTGAAGAAACCTGGGACTAAACTAAAAACAAAGGGCGACCGGGCTTTCGCAGTGGTTGCTCCTACTCTTTGGAATGCCCTGCCCCCAATGTTAAAAAATGTCAGTAGACTGCTTTAAGCGAATGCTAAAGACACATTTATTCCGTATTTATTTTTCCCATGTAGTTCTTACCTGACTTATTTTTACATACCTATGTGTTGTGATTCTGCCTCTATTTTACTATTTTACATGCCTATGTTTTGAGATTTTGCCTTGTTTATTGGTTTCGTTAAATTCTTTATTGTCTTTTTACTTTATTGTGCTATGTTTTCCTGTTTGGTTTTAACTTGTTGATTGCTTGTTCTGTGTTCTGTTCAGCACCTTGTGTCTTGAAAGGTGCTTTACAAATAAAATGTACTTACTTACTTACTTACTTACTTGATCTGACCTCATCAAACCCTGTACACTCAAGACACGCTCCAGCCAGTACAGAATTCATTCCATATGTTGATCTGACCCCCCATGCCAAAGCGCCAGCGCTCGCCCAGCAGTCTGCTGTCACCCAGGCCTGTGCGTGCGTGCGTGTGCGTGTGTTGGTGCGTGTGTGTACGTGTGTGCATGCGCCTACGACCCCTATTCTACTATAGGCCTTGAATATCCTGGAATATTTTCCAAATCCTTTAACAACTATGTCTTTTTTTATAATTACAGAGAAATCATCCCTTCAGGCGGCTATGGCATAAACATCCCACGGCTAGCCAATTATATTGCTTCTATCCCTCTGCTTATGGAATATACTGTACCAGAAGTAGCCATGAATTGCAGACATACAAGGTCTCCAGGATATTACCAGGGTTTAAAAAGCAATACCAGAATACAAATTTACATAAAAACTCCTTGTCCACCAAATGATAGTCATGCCGCTACATGACATGGGTTTTATCCCTGTATTTTTAAGGGGCGCTAGCCCCTCCTATATACAGCTTTAATGTTTGTTTTTCAACGATGCTTGTTTAAGAAAACGCCATAGACAATAAAGAGAAATGTAATGTTTGTTTGGAGGACTAAAACAAACATTAGCACCCGTTGCTTAAACAAACATTATGTTGTAATTGATGTTCTAAGATGATAATAGCGCCCCTCACTTCACACGGGTGTGATATTTTAATACATATTTCCAAAAGGAAGTAAATCACTTCAAAGCTTTCTCCCAACCAAAGAGCACCTTCATCAGACCTCATGAAGTGACTTCGTCACTTCAATGTTTGTTAGGTTTTATTTTATTTTATTTAGTCTGTCTGTTTATTTGTTTGACATATACAGTAATGCTATGTTTACCTGTAGGCCTATATACTAGTTTATGAACTTTCTCATATGCACTCTAGTTATTTGACTATTCTTCTGCCCACACATACGTCATGTCCGAGTGTGAGCGAATAGGGGAAGGGGATCAGCGTCACATGATTCCCTTTTTTGACCCTGCAAAAACTCGGAACGCGGAAAGTATAGAATATTTGGCAGTCCACTGTTCCACATATCTCACAAGATCAGTGGTTGCTGCAATTACCTGCACTACAATTGCGCTATGACGAAAACACCCATAAAATGTATACGTTCCATAATGCAATTCCAATGGCAAGCTGTGTTGTTTTCACCCCACGGAAGAATGACAGATTTGGCCATGACCTGAAATGTGTGTCTCAAATAATTTACATATTGTTGTTTGTTGACTGCGTGGTTCATGCTTACTCTGCTTATAATAGCATATATTAGTCATAATTAGAATAATCTGGTTGCCAAGTGTTCCATATAACAATTACTCTATTTAGATGTATAATGAATTGCATTTTATAGCGCTTTTCCAAGTGCTCAAAGCGCTTTACAATGGTTCATTCATTCATACATTGGGAGGTGAAGCGACGAACAGTCAATGCCTGCATCCTCACTCACTTCCCACATTCACACACACCAATGGTGGCAAGCTAGCACCAACCGACTCATTGGAGGCAATGGGGTTCAGTGCCCAAGGACACTTCAACATGTGGACAGGATGGCCCTTTTTGAAACTAGCTCCTCGCCACTCGCCCTACACACTTCCACTCGGTTTGAGTATAGATATATCAATAACCGAGACGCAATGCAATGCAAGTGGATGGGAGGGGGATTCCGGTGCCGTCTCTATTATGGATATATCTATGCTCAAACCGAGTTGCAGTGTGTAGGGCGAGTGGCGAGGAGCTAGTTTCAAAAAGGGGGGATGAGTTGGGATTCGAACCGCCGACCGACAGATCATTGGATGACCTGCTCTACCTCCTGAGCCAGTCTTTCACAATTGGCCTCGTAATTGACAAATATTTCTATTACAGTAGCCTACGAAACTGTACAGTAATCTGCTAGTAATTTATGTAAGCACTTTTTCCCCTAAACGTAAGGAGAGAGCAAAGTCATTTTTATCAGAGCTGTTTTCTCCTTGTGGGAATAATGATTTCCTTCCCTCCTTTAACTCAGTCTTCCAGGGGTTCGCTCTCCCCTCTGTGTCATAATTAAGTCAGTATATGAGCCGTAAAGCCTGAACTCTCCAGAAATAAACCCTGAGAATTCTAGACCATCTGCTCCTCTCCTCTCTCCTCCTTCTCCGCTGCAGCCTCCCACCACTGCGGTTCACGTCACCCTTTGCCACTGCCTCCCACATGTTTACAGAGAGTAGAGGAGTCATGGTCAGAAAAATAAGTTATTTTGCAGTGTATGTCTGGAAACGGTGCTCTTCTGTTCCCTACAGCTGTCATGGATGACCTGTTCTTTTCACAATATCCCCCTTCTATTTATCTCTTGCTACTGTATCTCGATTTTTGCTCACAGCTGAATAGCAGAAAGGAAAAGGAAGGTCCTGACTAAATGGGATATGTGCTGATGAATTAGCCAGCAGTAATTCATTAATTAGTGTTAATTTAAATGTTGGTATTGGCCTTTCAATGAATGACAGTGGACAATTACGGCATTGCTAATATTAATTTAAAACTCAACGCTAGAAGAGTTCTGTTAAAATATATGCATAATCCATTGGGGGGAGGGCGGGGGAGGCAGCCCTTGATTTAATCATTCAATATCTAAGTTGTAAAGACTAATTTCTATATGTTATCCCTCAACAGTTTTTGCTCGTGGCACAGCACTCCCTCGAACCGGATCTCCGTATGCCTATAGCCTAACTGAATAGACAAATCCACGGAGCCTCCGTGGATTTGTGCATGCACCCATGCATGCACCCATGCAGCCATAGCGGAGGTGTACCATTAAGCGCAGCTTGACACCTAAGTATTGATTGCCTACACCTGGCCTACAGCCAGGGCAAGGCTAGCTCTGTGAATTGTCGATGGTCGGATTGGTGATTCTGTTTTAACACTAACACACTTAGTATATAGAGCGTCGCAGTCCCGCCCCCTTTCATGACGACGACTGGCCCAGGAAATAATTCCCCATTAATTTGCCTCATAGACATTTCAAAAAAGTATTTATTTAATGACAATGACAAAGCCAACTCGGATCGTGACAAATCATGACAACAAACACATATTATTTTGGGCCGAACAAATAATTACAAAAAAAAGAAAAAGTGTTGTACCCTGCCCTTATTTATAATTATTTGTTCGGCCCAAAATGTTTGTTGTCATGATTTGTCACGATCCGAGTTGGCTTTGTCCGAGGCGTACATACCTTTAAATAAATACTTGAAATGTCTATGGGAAAAATGCATGGGGAATTATTTCCTGGGCCAGTCGTCGTCATGAAAGGGGGCGGGACTGCGACGCTCTATATCACTAACCGTGGGCGTGGAACATCACTTGTCTTCACACTGACAACTAGTGATGTTCCATGTCCACACAATTAGCTTGGGTTAAACTGCTGAGCGCTATTGTCAGATCCTCTAGTCCTCAGTGCCAGAGTGACATGCTAGGATTGTCTGCCTCCCCCGGAATCCAGCCAGTCAGCGAGGCAGCTCACGTCGACCATGCCCAGGTGAAAGATATCAATATCCGTGGGCTGATGGCCATGTAAGCCAGTTCGATCTCTCAGCGTCACAGAGCCAATCCCTCACCTTTATTCATCTGGCCAGACTATCGTCTGAGCTCCTGTCTGGGCCGAACCATTAATTACCCTGCAGCTGGAACCAAACAACAGCAGCAACATGCGGCGAGCACAGCACACTAATGGAAACGGATGAGGACTCGCATGCTATGCTGCTGTACTGGGTGCTCCCAGGCCAGGCTGTCATGATCTTTATGTTATGTCATATATCTGAGGCGATGCTTCCGCAGCCGAAATGTGCTGCCTGGTCAACGAGTTTATCTTTTGTCAGGACCGCTAGGTCCGTGGGTTCTTCACAATGTATTGTTGGATGCAGCATGCCATTGTGAGAATGTGAGACATAAACAATGACACAGCCCTTATCTCTCCCTCCGGAGGAATCCAAGGCTTGGGCCTGTTCTCGGTCTCCGCTGCTGCTACAAATTACTTCATAGCCAGACTGTAAAACAGTGTAATAGTCCCCTGAGCAAAGTGCATTGACACTAAACGTGTGGAAAATGAAAACAGAAAGCACTTTATACAACATGCTCAATGACTTGTCCTTTTGCTTTTCCTTTGCTTCACTCTATGCTAAATAGGACAGTAAAGGGACATGGTGTGTGTAAGATATCATTTAAGAATGGCAGATTTTTATCTCGTCGTAAATATTATTGTTCGTCGCCATATACCTGACCAGTGACCCCATAAAGCTCAATCACCAATTGCAAGTTAGATTACCCTCAATGCCTTGAATCATCTGAATCCATTTGTATAGTCCTCCAGTTGTCTCACGGACACAGAATGTACTGTGGTCAAAATATAATGAACAAGATTTGTTAATATACATACTTGAAAAAGCAGACATTAAATAACAGACAGACAGACACACACACACACACACACACACACACACACACACGCAGTCAGTCAGTCAGTCAGTCAGGCAGGCAGGCAGGCAGGCAGGCAGGCACGCACGCACGCACGCACACACGCACGCACGCACACACACACACACACACACACACACACACACACACACACACACACACACACACACACACACACACAATTATGATTAGGCAGAACACCTTGAAAATGTACAATGCACATTTTTGTAGAGAAAAATGGTGCTTGCAATCTCATGTTACTTTTGTATCTCATAAGTCTAGTCCTAATGAGCCGTGAACAAATTGACTTCTCTTTTTAAATGCAGGCATATTTGGTTGGAATTATTGAATAAGTGACTACTGAATTAACAAAAGCTGATGCATGTGTATTCCAAGCAGCCATAGTTTACAGCAGATGACAATGACCATCTGTCGTTTTATTTTTATTATTTAAAAAAATATTTCAACACACACTTACCCTTGAAATGACAGGTCCCACATGTACACTCATTCACTGCATATCATTCATATTTAGAATATGCAGATTTCCAGTCAGCGAGACCCGGTTCAATAAAATTGAGATCCCTTGACTTACTTAGCATTCTGTCAAAGTGGCTGCACCATGACAGGATTCGATTTACAGTTCTGTGCAAAACGCCGAAGGCAAATAATGCTGACGGCTGCCCATAAATATGGATTTGGTCCATGAACTGCAATCAAAGTATTTACAAATGCTGGATTTTTTAAAAATGTTCTCTGTTTTTAATACACATTTGTTTGTGTAGCTTAAGGCCAGCAACAAAATGATGCAACTTTTATTTATTAATATATTTTCATTCATTCATTCATTCATTCATTCATTTTAGAGGGGAGACACACCATGGGGCCCTGTCGCAATGGGGACTGCCCATAACTCCGACATCCCATTACTCCGACTACATGACTTTGTGTGCATTTAGGAGTGGACTGTTTCAGATGATGCCACGTGGAAAGTGATTCTTCAGCCATAAGGCCACTGTCAGTAGGTTGCTACGTTGAAAGATCACACCCGTGTGAAGTGAGGGGCGCTCTTTATCATCGTACATCATCATGACTTAAAATAGACACTATGCCGATTTGCTCAGACACTATGACTCCATTCTCCATTCATTGTCAATGGGAATTTAATGTTTGTGTAAGACAAAAAAGGAATTTAATGTGTAGGACGGAAATCTACACTAATAGCTGAATATAGCGCCCCTCAAAAATAAGCTTGGGATCCATGACAATGTATATTGTATACCGAAATCTGAACACGCTGATTGATGTGTTGCTGCAGGACAACAACCCTAGCTGATAACACATGCTATATGGCTCAAAAATATGTAAACACGCAATTTGTATTGGTTTATATATGGCCTATCAACGCATTTGATTTGTGTTGCAATGGACTCTTTCCTTGGAATAAAGCATCAATATGCTTCCTGTTTTGTTTTCAGTAACAAACATATAAGCTTTTACTGTAAGTCCTGCAATATGGGCATTATTGTGGATACAGGGATTTGCAACATTAATAATAAAGAATACGAGACGGCTCGCCCCTTTTCCAACTCGCCCAAAGCGGCGAAGATCGGTCGCCTCAACGGGAAGAGCGGTCGCCCCAACGGGAAGAGCGGTCGCCCCAACGCGCGGAGAATTCGCCCCCAAAAGTCCGGAGAATTCGCCCAAAAGTCCGGAGAAGTCGCCCCAACAAAGAGAGAGAGAGATTTTTTACATGTAGCTGTTATGTCTCACTGACAGCTGTTTGATTGTGCTGCGCTCTTGCATATTCCTGTGTTGTTTGTGATGATTGGGGGGATTATCTGGGATCGACTACTTCAGTCTTGACATACAACATGATGTGTGATGATGTTGCTTTGCCTTTTATGCCTTCATTATTGACTCTGAGTTTTGAAAGTAAAGAAGAGTTGTGTTTAAGCTGTCATGGTCCACTGATTCACAATAGTAGCCTACTTTTAAACAGAGAGAGAGAGATTTTTACCTGTACTATATTTGTACATGTACTTTGAGATTGTATTGTTATACATGTGAAAGGTTCGAAATAAACTAAACTAAACATGTTGTATTATTGTGACACTGTTGTTATACTGTATTGCTTTTGTGGAACATATGTCACGCCAACATTATGCTGCAGATAGAAATACACAAGTCACAATATTCAATATTCATATTTGACATGCAGATTTGCTGTATATTAGATAGTATATTTAGTATATTTATGTATTTGAGCTTTGTGAATTAATAATTTGGTAAATGATCTGTGCAGATAAATATAACGCATTGTGATGTGATGTGTTATCAGCTTAAAGCAACTGTCTTTAACAGTTGCACAGAACATTTGTGAAAATTGTGGAATGATCTTGAAAAAAACAAGGGTCCACAGTTAAATCAAATCAATTAAGTCTTAACATTATATATTTGAGATACATTGTCATGCTTTAGACAATATATGTCCATACAGTTAGGTTACTAGCCTACTGTTAAAATGACTACATTGCTATAGATTGTAAAAATGTGCAATTGTGAATTTGGCATGTGAAGATGAAGAAGTTTAATGTCCAATAATCAAAAACATTATTTCATTCACATAGGGCTAAACCTTTTATAATTTTAAATAACAATTATATTGTACAGTGAAGAACTTGATCAATAACTGGAAATTAACTGCTGACATCCCTGGGTTTGCGTTTTTTGGCAAATAAAAGCACATTGAAATGAACATATCTCTGATGATGGCCCATCATCATCTAGGTGTCTTTGGTTATGAGCCTTTCACATTGAAATGAACAGATCTCTGATGATGGCCCATCATCATCTAGGTGTCTTTGGTTATGAGCCTTTCACATTGAAATGAACAGATCTCTGATGATGGCCCATCATCATCTAGGTGTCTTTGGTTATGAGCCTTTCACATTGAAATGGAGCCTGACTGCAGTTAACTGGAGGAGAGCTGTGAGGAGGGTTTTCACCACTCCAAGACAAAGGGGAGGTGTTACTACTTTCAGGCTGCACTCTTCTTTAAAGTGACCTTTTGAGAATACATTGGAGTAGGATCCTAACTAAGTTACTGCACAGTATCATGCGAGATTATACACCTTATAATCTTGTGAATTTGTTGGATATTTAATTTCACATAAAGTAATTATTTCAACTGGTAACAAGACTGTTTAAATGTCATTCCAACTACCATGTGGGTTGTTCAGTGGTGGAATAAGTACACCGTGTGAATCCACAGAAATACCCAAGTTAAACAATTAATTCAAGCAAAACATTCAATGTATTGATGGTGTGTAGGCTATAGGAGTCCAGTTTGTTCTTGACAATTCCAGTCAGTAACATGACATACGATTTAGTAGATCATAATAACACTTGTAATGTTAGAGGTACAGTATAGGCATTGTTACTATTGCTGCTTTATTGTATGTTTATTTTTAATAAAGGATTTTTAATAAAGGATGAAATTCAATTCAATTCAATTCAATTCAATTCAATTCAATTCAATTCAATTCAATTCAATTCAATTCAATTCAATTCAATTCAATTCAATTCAATTCAAAACAAATTAAAATCAAATCTAGCAGTAAACAAATACACAAATCACAGTTTCTCAGTCCTTGGTCTAATCTTAAATGCTTACCATACTTTTTATTGTGTGACCACTTTGGATCCATTGAGTGAGTAAATCTGTGGGGAGGAGGGAGGGTGGAGGACAGTATGTTAGACTGTGATTGGTGGAGAGATGGTTCTATTGTTCTCTTAGTCTATCGTTCAAAGCAGTTAGTGGCTCTCTGGTATAAGAAGACTTGGTCTGTGTCATTTCTCCACAACTCCTCCAGGATCATTTCTGATCACATCTGACTGTGGACTGCAGACTTCAGGTGAAGATGAACTCTCTCGAACCCACCAGGGACATTTCTGCTGAACAGGAGGAACCCAAAGACCTTGGTATGTTACTTAACCTCCCTTTTCACTCACACTGTTCTGTTTTTATTCCCTCAATATTATCAATAGTAATTTTATTATTAGCCATTAGCTATTATCAGTAGCTTTGCTGTAGATCATTTGTGTGCAGGATTAAGGATTAAGTAATCACTTAACTCCTATATTGTAGTCATGCTAAGGTTTTTAAGGCCATTGTTAGTTAGCTACCTGGCAGGGATTTGTCGCACAACAATTACTTTTAAGTCTACTTATCAACAATCTTTTGTATTTATTCCAATCCAGTGTTGCATTATCATTCTGACTGCCCAGAGGTGAATGAACAAAGACGCTTGACAAAGAAAAAACTCCATTGCTGTGATCAGTGTGGAAAACACTTCCCTAACATGTCCAGCCTTAAAACGTAAGTTACGTATGTAACTATGGTTCTATGAGTCCCGAATGCTTAAGCACTGAATACGTCCCTTCGCGCATGCGCCGTCGAGTATTTTATACCAACAATGTCAATTTTGACCCCATGATGACCCGGAGTCGTCTATATCTTCCGGCAGTCTACAGGGGTTCAGTCCCTACAGAATCTTCTCGCGAGACCACGAGGATTCTGAGTGACAAGAGTGCTCTGGCGGTCATTCGGGACTCATAGAACCATAGTTACATACGTAACTTACGTTCTATTTCGTCCCTGCTGACCGCCAGAGGCGGTGCTTAAGCACTGAATGACTTATACCAGCAAAGTCACGAGGAATCCTGATCCCAAGCCATAAGGAGTAGAATCGGAGGACTCTCGTAAGAGGACCACGTCCAGCGGGTGGGGAGTGGCAACACTCACCCAGTGGAACATAGAAAACTCGCTGTGATGCCCATGAGGCAGCGGCAGATATATTCCAGGGGTACTTCCCTCGGGGCAGCCCATGATGTGGGGACGCTCCCGTTAGAGTGGCACCTCACGCCAAATGGTAGGGTACGATTACTCGCCCCATACGCGTGGTTAATGGCATCCACAATAGTGTGGGGCGGGCGCTGTCTGGAGAGAGCACCGCCTTTGAAAGGGCCATCGTCACAACGGACCAGCCATTCTGACCGCCGAATGCATGTGGCAGGTCTAACAAGCGGCTCTCAGGGCCCACGTTGGGCGCAATAGTTCCCGCTTGTCAATCCACTCTCCTGGTGGAGGGCAAGACTGTGCTAGCCGTATAGGCTGGTTGAGGTGTGTATGTGACAGCACCCTCAGGAGGAACACTGTGTTCGGCCACAGAGACACTCAGGCCGTCTGAGCTTTGCTTCAGACGCAAGTCACTGACAAACAGGGCGTGCCGCTCACTGACACGCTACGTTGAGGTAATGGCCAGGAAGAATTCAGTCTTCCATGACCCTCTAAACTCCGCCCGTGCCAAGGGCTCAAAGGGAGGCCTGTATAGACCATGCCGCACTAGGGAAGAGCCTGTGCCGGAGTTCTCAGGGCTCGTAGAGGATGCAACCTCAGAGCCCCCATCAGGAAGAGGGACACCAGACTGTGGCTCCCCACTGTGGCTGTGCGATATTGATTCTAGCATATCGACATGATATTTCCCCTACTTATGCTTTTAGAGTAGGAGATCGGCCCTCGTCTAGTAGGGACTGCGGAACGCAGAGGTCTCCCAGTTGAGGAGACCTCTGTCGGGGAGACGCCATGGCGTCCTCCGACTGGATCTGTTCAGCAGAGGAAACCAAGTACTTCTTGGCTGGAGGGGGGCAACCAGAAGAATGGTGTGACCCTCCTAAAGAACTCTCTGAAGCGCTGGTCGTATCAGAGAGGCAGTGGCAAGGCATATGCAGTGCCTCTGGCCAGTGCGCACTTAAAAGGATAGTGCCCTGTGGGCGGTGGCCTAGTTAGGGCCATGTGTGTCAGGAACGATGCAGGTCGTTCTGTTCATACTGGCTATGTGGCATGAAGGCCTGCGGGCTGACAGCCATTTGTGGCGTTCAGGTTCTATGAAACCATCGGACCATTGCGTCCTGGCCCGGAGGGCTGGATGTCTCCGTTAGGGAGAACCGGAGAGGTTAGCGAGTCAGCGACTCTAGGGTGAGGAGGTCCACCTCGGCTCTGCCGAGGTAGCCTCTGATTAGTGTTCACCACCATTGGATGGGGTACCGCTCCCCTCATGGAAGCTTTTGATGGGAGAGAGCCTACCATGTAGTCCCGCTCTCCACTTAGATAACTTGCCCATAGGCTGATCAGGCGGGGGGGGGGGGGCTGCACAAGTCAGGGGGTCCATAGACACCTACGGCAGCCAAGCAAACGTGGCCCCGCCCGATGACTTACATGATACACGGTCGAGGTGTTGCCCGAACGTATGAGAATGTGCTTGCCTCTCAGGTACGGCAGGAAGTGCTGTAGAGCAGAGCATGAACTTCATAACCCTGTTGGGTCCCATCAATTCAAGACATGTCGACAACAGTCTGTCTTGCGTCACGAGGAAGTATGTAGATCGGACTTCCCTTGGTGTGACTGAGGATCTACGGCCTCTGTTGCGCCCTTGGGCAGGAGGACACATCACTCCTGGTCTGATACTAGGGCTCTCGTCATGTTGCTGATAACGGCCATTTTGACCCCCCCGGATATGGGGGGCTGGCGTCAGAAGGCACTGCACAGCCCGGAAAGTCACAGGCAGGTCCCTGCGTGGGACGCCAAGGAACACACTGGCCTAGTGTGGGCCGGCGGTGATACGCGAGCTCAGAGGACAGCGATTTCATCTCTGTTGGAGCTCGTTGGGAGGCGTGATGTGTCATAGGCCTGCATGCAGCCTGGTCTTCCCCACCTGGATGGTTCGCTCCAGCGATTCTTGCACAGCTGAACCACCTAGTGCTCCTGGCTCCTCAGGGAGACTACAGAGAGTTGGCCTAGGCTCCTCAGTCAGGCTTGACTGTGAAAGCCTGACTTGGCGATGGGCTAGAGCTAGGATGGACATCAGCCGTCCTCTCTCTGAGGACATGACACCAAATGCCTCCAGTGACGGTGAGGGCCGACCCGCGTCTGAAGAAGGCGCTTGGAGGATCCGACTGCCTACTGTGGCACTAACAATTAGCGTTCCACGGCTATGCGCATGAAGGTGCGCATGGAGCCATCTCGGCCAGTGGGTCCTGAGCTGAGAAGTAGGAGGCTGGCTCTGATGCATCTTCCTCATAGTCATGGAAGTGCATAGCTTAAGCTGTCGGGGAGAGCACATCGTCCTCGAGTCAAAAAGTGGGAGCTCTCCGTTGTGGTGGCACCGGTTCCTCTGGACCGGCCGGTGCACACCAGTCCCAACTAGCCCAGGGCGCGGACGCTACTGGTTGCTAGGTGTTGGCCATATGCTGGGGGGAGGAGGCGCGTACGCTGCCTGTACCAGCAGAGGCTTTAACTTAGATCGGCATATAATGACTTAATCAAACAACTGAATGCTGCTATACGTGCCGCAGCATGTGAATATGCATTTACGTTTTATGCAAATGCTCATTGTAGCACTTTGAGATTTAACCAGATGTAAAGTGCGTCATAGGAACAGCGCACAGACGCTGCTGTTAGCTAGACTGTGCGACCTGCATGGTCGCGGTGGGGGAGGAGAGCTTGCACGCTACCTGTACCCCCAGCTGAGGCTTACTTATAAATTATGATAATAAAGTAGCCTTCAGTCGAGGCTTGGACGCTGCTATGTAGCAGCTGTAGTGTTTCCTATGCGAACGTTTATCACAGCACTGACGTTTATCCAAACTCCAAGTGCATTATTATTTATGTTTGCTAGTCCAGAGCGAAACAAAAGACACTTCCAATGCGCTAGTCAAGGCACTACTACGCATTCACGCTGGGAGGAGGGAGCACTAACGCTGCCTACACCAGCCAAAAGTTTGGTTAAATAAACCAACACAAACAAGTTTTGGAGAAAAGGCTACAGCCAATAGCTCCACCGATAGGGGCCGCCTGCTGAAGGAAGGGAGCGTGTACGCTGCCTGTATCAGCTGCAGCTAATAAACAGAACAAGCTATACACTAATAGCTGTTAATAAATGCTTGAGCTAACAAACGATTAGTAGCAAGTAACATCAAACTAGAGGCCGTATGCTGGAGGAGCGGAGCGCATACGCTGCCTGCCCTGTACCAGCTGGGCCAATAAACAGTAAGGCAAGCTATACACAGATCGCCGTTATAACAAATAGTATAATAAGCGCTTGGGCTACAACTACGGGTAGCAGCGCCAGTTAGAGACCCAATGCTGGAGACCAGCTGGGCTACTAACAACAAGACAAGCTATAGCCTACACGAATAGCTGTTCATAAACACCTTTAGCTTTAAGCTACTGGTAGCAGCTGTGAGCTACGCTGGCAGCAGCGCCAGATGCCCTGTGCTGGGGACCAGCTGGGCTAATAGGCCCCAAAGGTACCCAGGGGCACCTGTGGGGAAAAAACAAAGTGTACCCACTGTATACGCAAAAAACTGTTAATAGAGCTTTGAGCTCCAGACATACTGGTAGCAGCATCAGTATCGAGGCCCACTGCTGGGGGCCAGCTGGGTTAATAACCAGACAAGCTATGTACACCAATAGCTGTTAATACTCTGAGCTACAAACTACTGGTAGCCACATCAATACCCTGGGAGGACGCAGGTAGCTGCTCCTGTACCGGGCTAATAATAACAAGTTGTTATTGTTATTATTAACAACAACAACAAGAAGACAAGCTATCCGCGGAAGTAGTTAAGCTTGAACGCTGCCAATATTATCGGCATTATGGCTTTGGCCAGCAAGGCTTGCCAAACAGAAAATGACACTTAGCCTTAACTAGCTTAACTTATCATAAGTTATATGCTGACTGCTGAGAGAATGGAGCGCCAACGCTTGCCATCAACAGCAGGGGCTAACCAAAGCTTGCAAGTAGCGTGTTTATCAAACGAAGGCAATATGACAGTGGCCATCCTTCGGCAAATCTTATAGTCGCTTATAATAAGCGCTAGCGTTCACAGTCGAGCAAACCTCGTATGCGGAGCAGGGAGGCGGCGCGAACGCAGCCTTTACTCACAAGAGGTTATGCCATGATGCAATATATCATATAATTTGAACGTCTGTTAGCGTTCACCGTCAAACAAACCTCGTATGCGGAGCAGGGAGGTGGCGCAAACGCAGCCTTTACTCACAAGAGGTTATGCCATGATGCAATATATCATATAATTTGAACGTCTGTTTAGCGGGGATAGCACCGCTTTAGACGATAACGTACCTTTTGTCCAGGGAGGTTTTGTTCGCCTTCATTACCGGCGAGAGAGATTGGACGCTGCCGTCCACGCGAATCCAAATAAACTCCACTCATAGAGGAGTAAAAACAAAATCCATAGTCGCAGTTCCTGGAGGGCGAACAGCCGCTACTCCGACCGATTCGGTCACGGAACTACCAGCGACTCGGCAGACACCATAGGCTACATATTGCATTGCATAGCAACACATCGCAGCTCGGTGCAAACTTGGTTCTCACAGGCGAGCGAGAAGAAATTAGGGACTGAACCCCTGTAGACTGCCGGAAGATATAGACGACTCCGGGTCATCATGGGGTCAAAATTGACATTGTTGGTATAAAATACTCGACGGCGCATGCGCGAAGGGACGTATTCAGTGCTTAAGCACCGCCTCTGGCGGTCAGCAGGGACGAAATAGAACACACCAGAGAATTCATACTGGGGAGAAACCCTATGGATGTGATCAGTGTGGACAACACTTCTCTCAAATGTCCAGTCTTAAAGCACACCAGAGAATTAACACTAGAGAGAAACCCTATGGATGTGATCAGTGTGGACAACACTTCTCTCTAATGTCCAACCTTAAAAGCCACCAGAGAATTCACACTGGAGAGAAACCCTATGGATGTGATCAGTGTGGACAACACTTCTCTCGAATGTCCAGCCTTGAAACACACCAGAAAATTCACACTGGAGAAAAACCCTATGGATGCGATCAGTGTGGACAACACTTCTCTGAAATGTCCAGCCTTAAAAAACACCAGAGAATTCACACTGGAGAAAAGCCCTATGGATGTGATCAATGTGGACAACACTTCTCTACAATGTCCAGCCTTAAAACACACCAAATAATTCACACTGGAGAGAAACCGTATGGATGTGATCAGTGTGGACAACACTTCTCTCTAATGTCCAGCCTTAAAAGACACCATAGAATCCACACTGGAGAGAAACCCTATGGATATGATCAGTGTGGACAACACTTCTCTCAAATGTCCAGCCTTAAAACACACCAGAGAATTCACACTGGAGAGAAACCCTATGTATGTGATCAGTGTGGACAGCACTTCTCTCAAATGTCCAGTCTTAAAGCACACCAGAGAATTCACACTAGAGAGAAACCCTATGGATGTGATCAGTGTGGACAACACTTCTCTCTAATGTCCAACCTTAAAAGCCACCAGAGAATTCACACTGGAGAGAAACCCTATGGATGTGATCAGTGTGGACAACACTTCCCTAACATGTCCAGCCTTAAAACACACCAGAGAATTCATACTGGGGAGAAACCCTATGGATGTGATCAGTGTGGACAACACTTCTCTCAAATGTCCAGTCTTAAAGCACACCAGAGAATTCACACTAGAGAGAAACCCTATGGATGTGATCAGTGTGGACAACACTTCTCTCTAATGTCCAACCTTAAAAGCCACCAGAGAATTCACACTGGAGAGAAACCCTATGGATGTGATCAGTGTGGACAACACTTCTCTCGAATGTCCAGCCTTGAAACACACCAGAAAATTCACACTGGAGAAAAACCCTATGGATGTGATCAGTGTGGACAACACTTCTCTGAAATGTCCAGCCTTAAAAAACACCAGAGAATTCACACTGGAGAAAAGCCCTATGGATGTGATCAATGTGGACAACACTTCTCTACAATGTCCAGCCTTAAAACACACCAAATAATTCACACTGGAGAGAAACCGTATGGATGTGATCAGTGTGGACAACACTTCTCTCTAATGTCCAGCCTTAAAAGACACCATAGAATCCACACTGGAGAGAAACCCTATGGATGTGATCAGTGTGGACAACACTTCTCTCAAATGTCCAGCCTTAAAACACACCAGAGAATTCACACTGGAGAGAAACCCTATGTATGTGATCAGTGTGGACAGCACTTCTCTCAAATGTCCAGTCTTAAAGCACACCAGAGAATTCACACTAGAGAGAAACCCTATGGATGTGATCAGTGTGGACAACACTTCTCTCTAATGTCCAACCTTAAAAGCCACCAGAGAATTCACACTGGAAAGAAACCCTATGGATGTGATCAGTGTGGACAACACTTCTCTCTAATGTCCAGCCTTAAAAGACACCATAGAATCCACACTGGAGAGAAACCCTATGGATGTGATCAGTGTGGACAACACTTCTCTCAAATGTCCAGCCTTAAAACACACCAGAGAATTCACACTGGAGAGAAACCCTATGTATGTGATCAGTGTGGACAGCACTTCTCTCAAATGTCCAGTCTTAAAGCACACCAGAGAATTCACACTAGAGAGAAACCCTATGGATGTGATCAGTGTGGACAACACTTCTCTCTAATGTCCAACCTTAAAAGCCACCAGAGAATTCACACTGGAGAGAAACCCTATGGATGTGATCAGTGTGGACAACACTTCTCTCGAATGTCCAGCCTTAAAACACACCAGAAAATTCACACTGGAGAGAAACCCTAGTGTTTATATTATGACAAGAGCTTAGCACATCCACTGTTGTAGTGTTGTATGATGATATTTTTTTGTTTTACATTTTGAATTACAAGTAAGCTGGTATACTGTTTAAATTACCTGTTCTTTTTTGTGATATTCTTATTCACTGGGTCTTTCAGATATTTTTTTAGAGAAATTATTAACACTGAAAAGTATGGTCGACTTTTTGTTAGAGCCTCTTTTTTTCACCCATTGCATCAATATATCTACATTATTTCTGACGGTCATGATTTATTTCTGCTTCATTACATCTGATGCTACATGTTTCATTTTTATGATACTGCTGTTATACTGTATACTGAACATGTCACACCAACATTATGCTGCAGATAGAAATAAAAGTCTCAATATTCAATTTAATTCTCAATCTTATTCTTTGTTTTACATTTGACCTGCAGATCTTCTGTAAATTAGATTTAGATTAACTTTGTTTCATAGGTTGGTTCACACTTGTTCACACACACAAATTGTATTTTTAGACCACACTGACACTTGGTAGGTAATAATACACTTTGGACCACTAGAGAACATAAGATTTGTACAAGAAAAAACGAAACCAGGTTTTATCGTTCTGGAGGAATTTGGAGCAATCATGTGCAAATTCAGTTTCTACAGGAACATAGATCCCATTAGTAAATGGGATCCATGAAGGTCTATGATTGGAACAGGATTACACACATTAATATGCTCATGCTTTTCATTAAGCTTTATTCTACACTTCCCCATATTCACATCCCCATAATGTCCAAAATACACCAGATCATTCACATTCAGAGATAAATTCATTGCAGTGTGTGGAGAAGCTTTTAGTCCATCAAATTATTTAGAAGTTCACTAGGTTGTATACACTGGATTTAAACTGTTCCCTTGTGGGAGAGTATTACTACTTCAAGTTTTAGGTTTAGCGTATTACGCAGGGGCAGAACATGGATTAAATAGCATGGGAAATGCAGCTAAACTGTTACATTTATGTAAAAAGATGATACAAAAATCCCTGGACACATCCCAGTGGCTCCAAAATGTATCAGAGGAAGCATTTGGTTGTCTACAACCTCTAGATTTGAGCAGAACGATCTGCACACCAAAAAGCTTCCATTAGAGGATTCTGTGCAGCAACACCAGCTTTTCCTTTCGACTTCTGCTTTGTGACTACATGCCTCTCTTGACGTTAAATATTTGAGATACATTGTCATGCTTTAGACAATATGTCCAGTACAGTTAGGTTACTAGCCTACTGTTAAAATGACTACATTGCTATCATCATCTAGGTGTCTTTGGTTCTCTCTATTGGCCCACCTTAAAACACACCAGAGAATTCACACTGGAGAAAAACCCTATGGATGTGATCAGTGTGGACAACACTTCTCTCGAATGTCCAGCCTTAAAATACACCATAGAATCCACACTGGAGAGAAACCCTATCGATGTGATCAGTGTGGACAACACTTCTCTCAAATGTCCAGCCTTAAAACACACCAGAAAATTCGAATACGAGACGGCTCGCCCCTTTTCCAACTCGCCCAAAGCGGCGAAGATCGGTCGCCTCAACGGGAAGAGCGGTCGCCCCAACGGGAAGAGCGGTCGCCCCAACGCGCGGAGAATTCGCCCCCAAAAGTCCTGAGAATTCGCCCAAAAGTCCGGAGAAGTCGCCCCAACAAAGAGAGAGAGAGATTTTGTACATGTAGCTGTTATGTCTCACTGACAGCTGTTTGATTGTGCTGCGCTCTTGCATATTCCTGTGTTGTTTGTGATGATTGGGGGGATTATCTGGGATCGACTACTTCAGTCTTGACATACAACATGATGTGTGATGATGTTGCTTTGCCTTATTATTGACTCTGAGTTTTGAAAGTAAAGAAGAGTTGTGTTTAAGCTGTCATGGTCCACTGATTCACAATAGTAGCCTACTTTTAAACAGAGAGAGAGAGAGAGATTTTTACCTGTACTATATTTGTACATGTACTTTGAGATTTGTTCTGTACTTTTAAACAGAGAGAGAGAGTGGGGGGGGGGGGTTATGTGTCTAGTTATAGTGAGAGTGGAGGGGGCCCAAGGGTGGTCATCAGCCTCTTTTGTTTGAGTGTGCTGGGTCGTTACTACAACAAGAACAACAACAGCAGATCAACTGTAGGAATGTAACCATTTATTTGAGAGAAATAATATATACAGATGCCACTTTAAAAAATAGTTGAACAAAAAAAATATATACAACGCTTCTTCAATACTAGAAGAAAAAAAGTTGAACAAAAATATATATACACAACGCTACTTCAATACTAGCAGCAAAAAAAGTTGAACAAAAATATATATACAATGCTACTTCAATACTAGCAGCAAAAACTAGTGTCCCATAGGGTTAGTTTCAAAGTCCAGCAAAAAGGTAACGGAAATGGTCTTCAGTGTCACGTAGTGGTCACTGGGACAGTGACAGTGGGCACTGGGACATGCACTTTAGTTGGAATTCTGGGATTCTGTTCTACAGAATGGCCCATCATCAAAGGTGTCTGGCAGGCCATCATAGTCTAAGGTTTTAAATTCCTGTAATCTATAGGACTATATGGACCTGTATTGAGGTTGGAGCATTTTGCATTCTGTAGGCTACCTGTTCTACAGAATGGCCCATCATCAAAGGTGTCTGGCAGGCAATTTTATGTAAGTGGGAAGCAACAAGAACTTGACACACACACAGCATACAATAACAGGCAGGCAATTTTATGTAAGTGGGAAGCAACAAGAACTTTAGTGCCACCTGCTGAAATAAATAATACAATTTTATGTAAGTGGGAAGCAACAAGAACTTTAGTGTCGCCAGCTAAACAATGAAATAAGCAACTCCATACCATGACATGCAAAAACGAATGTTACTGGATAACATTATGTAAACATGAGTGCATATAATTTCAAGTACTGTACTTGGAATGGAATTTCCAGAACAATGGAGGGGAGTAAGCCATTCATTATCCATGCATAATTTTTATTTGACCAACAACAAACGAACGGGTTCTAACTGGTCCTAAATGTTCTCCTTTGACAAACAATGTTCTAATATGATAAATAAGGTAAAATAAACATGAAATAAACACAGGGCGAGATATCCGTGCGTTGGGGCGAGATATCCACGCTGTGGGGCGAGCTGTCCACACTATGGGGGCGGGCTCTCCACGGCTCGGGGCGAGCCATCATCACTTTTCAAAATTCTGTGGCGAGCAGTCTTCACTTTTCGAAATTCTGTGGCGAGCCGTCTTCACTTTTCGCGAGGGCGAGTTGGAAAAGGGGCGAGTCGTCTCGGTACCATAATAAATGTGGAAGGAGGGTAAAAGTGTGTGTATGGAGACTAATGGCACCCATGACACCCCTATACACACTCCCACTCCCACCCTGTTCTGGCGCTATTGCTGCATATCATGGATACTAACACATATGTACGTGTGCGTGTGCATGTGCGTGTGCATGTGCATGTGCATGTGCATGTGCATGTGCATGTGCATGTGCGTGTGCGTGTGCGTGTGCGTGTGTGTGTGTGTGTGTGTGTGTGTGTGTGTGTGTGTGTACGCACGCACGCACGCACGAACGCACGCACGCAGGTGAGTAATCAACCACCTGCCCTGTTAAACTCCTGCTCCTTCACAACATGAGGTGTTGGCAGGTGGCTTGTCAGTCCATACTCCATAGCAGATGGAAATTGAAGCTTCCGATAACACTGTTCCAACTGGGATCCTAAAGCCCAAACCACACCAAAGGGTCGCTTTGGGACAAAACATTTTTTAAGGTAAACCACACCAATGCAACTCATTGCAACTCAATGAGTTGTTTTGTTGTGGTTTATCTTAAAAAATCACACCTACGTGAAGTGAGGGGCGCTCTTGTCATCTTACAAACTCATATTTGGCCGACATTTGAACTAATTTCTCCTTTCTATGTCAAATAATGAGACGTGTGGGGACAAAAGCTGTATATAGGAGGGGCTAGTGCCCCTCAAAAACCGTTTTGTCCCAACGCGACCTTTTGGTGTGGTTTGGGCTTTAGAGGCCCACAAATCCAGAACAGTAGGTCAGAAGCCAATGATGCAAAAATAATGTATACTTATACTTGTAGGTCAAATCCTATCTGTGCCATGTATGAAACACTGTCATTTCGATGGTGTAACTTGAGGCACAATACGAGTAAGTCAACACCAATGGCCCTCATCCCCTCGGTAATCGATAAAGAAGATTGTCATGTCCATAGTGAGTTCTGTGTCAGCCATGTCCAAATATGGAGTCCATGGTGTCAGACAATGTCAATGCTAACCATGACAACCTGGACTCAATAAATTAAGCTAAGTAGTCTGGAATCATGGGATGCACGCACATAAGTCCACTCTCCGACTGGAACCCCCACAGACCACGTGACTTTACCACCGTGACAACATCATGGATGCTGAGAATCTACCATCGGAATTTGATGTTGTCATTTTGGGTACGGGGCTTGCCGAGTCCATTGTGGCAGCAGCATGTGCCAGAGTTGGACAACGGGTGTTCCATCTCGACAAGAGGAGTTACTATGCAGGGAACTGGGCTAGCTTCACCTTCAACAACCTCCTGGCCTGGATCCAAGAATATAACAATGGGGGCCAGATAAACGAGGCAGTCCATGATTGGTCTGGCCTGATAGAGGAAGGAGAGGAAGCCATCTGTCTGTCATCTACAGATTCTGCTCCCATCAGCAACGTCCAGGTGTTCTGTTACGCCAGTGAGGAGGACGAGGAAGTGACAAAGACTTCTGGTGCTTCAAACAGCACAGAAGAATCGGTGGGAGGACGTGGCAATGATGACTGCACCACAGAAACCACAGACCCAGGAACTGGGAACACCCAAGAACCGACATCAGTAAGACCCACAGAACAGGTTACGGAGACAGAGCAGGAGGGGCCCGAGGGCAGCCAGTCCCCCCAGTCCCCGCCCTCTCCTGTTGAGAACCAATCAGAGCCAACCAGGAAGATCACCTATGCTTGGCTATTGAAAGAAGGACGACGATTCAATATTGATTTGGTGTCAAAGCTGATGTATTCTCGTGGCCCATTGGTGAACCTGCTCATCAAGTCAAATGTCAGCCGCTATGCAGAGTTCAAGAACCTCACCAGGATTCTCACCTATGTGAATGGCCGAGTTGAACGGGTTCCATGTAGCAGAGCGGATGTTTTTGCTAGTAAACAGCTGAGTGTGGTGGAGAAGAGGATGCTGATGAAGTTTCTAACTTTCTGTTTGGACTACCAGGATCAACCACGGGAATACCAAGCATTTGCTAAGCGTCCGTTTGCGGAGTTCCTCCGAACCCGGAAGCTGACGGATAACCTGCAACACTTCCTGCTTCACTCCATCTCCATGGTAAAGGAAGACACGCCCACAGAGGAGGGCCTGGCATCCACACGTCACTTCCTGCAGTGCCTGGGTCGCTATGGCAACACACCCTTCCTGTTCCCACTGTACGGTCTGGGCGATATCCCCCAGGGTTTCTGTAGGATGTCTGCCGTGTTTGGAGGGATCTACCGTCTCTGCCAGTCCATCCAGTGTCTGGTGATCGACAAAGACAAAAGGTGCAAAGCCGTGATTGACAGCCGCGGGCAGCGAATCAGCTGTAGCCATGTTGTGGTGGAGGACGGTTACGTCGAGGGGCTGAAGTCAAGGGCCACACCCACTAGTGCCATTTCCAGAGCCATTCTGATCACGGATAGTTCTGTTCTTCCCAGCGAATCAGACCAACAGGTATCTTTAGTGTCAGTTCCACCTGTAGAACCCGGTGGTCCGGTGGTGAGGCTGGTAGAACTCTGTTCCTCCACCATGACATGTATACCTGGAACCTATCTAGTCCATCTCACCTGTCCATCAGTTGGCTCTGCCTACCAAGACCTATTCCCTGTGGTTACCAGAATATTCCAAACACCAGAGTGCCGAGATCAAGAGGGCCGTCCGTCTGTCCTGTGGTGCATGTATTTCAACATGGCTGACAGCTCAGCGGTGGAGGAAGGGAGTTATGACCTGCCACCCAACGTGCATGTCTGCTCCAGTCCAGACGCCTCCCTGGGACACCAGCACCCCATAGCCCTGGCTGAGAGCATCTTCCAGAAGATTCTTCCAGGGGAGGAGTTCTGTCCCCGGGCTCCAAACCCTGAAGACATAATTTACGACAGAGACAACTCCCCACCGGGGCAGGAGGATGTGGAGGAGCTGAAAGAGGGAGATGAGGAGAGGGAGGACGAGAGGCTTCAGGTTGAGGAGTGACCACACACACACACACACACGGGAGTATTCGAGGAAGGATATTGCTTTTCCTGGGTTACCAACACCCAGGCAAAACCTCATGCTTGGTGACTTCGCCGTGGGTTCTGTGGAGACATTAAAGGGATAGTTGACCCATAAATAATAATAATAATAATAATAATACATTTTTTGTCGCATTCCTAAGCCAATCATGAATTAAGAACACCTTGAATGCCCGGATGTAGTTGGAACCTGTAAATCAGCGCGCCCAGCGATTTGCAGCTTCAGAGCCCATTTCAAGTAGGGTGGGACGATATGGGTACCTCACGATACGATATATATTGCGATATTAGGCCCTCGATAACGATAATATCTCGATATATTGCGATATTTGCGATATATCGATATATTGTATGAAATTTCATCAACCACCAATCACGATATCTGCAACTACAAAATACTTGGAACTGAAAAAACACTATTTTCTGTAGTGGTTGCACCACTCAATCACTAAATGAATACTCAATAAACTCCACCTTTGCCTCATACCCTCATCATAATACCTCACAAACACCACCAACTGACCATTATCACTGGTATCATCATAATGCCTCACAAACACCACCAACTGACCATTATCACTGGTATCATCATAATACCTCACAAACACCACCAACTGACCATTATCACTGGTATCATCATAATACCTCACAAACACCACCAACTGACCATTATCACTGGTATCATCATAATGCCTCACAAACACCCCCAACTGACCATTATCACCATCCAGTAATTCAGTACTTCTGGTTGCTGTGGAATCTGAGAGTGGGATTTGTTTTATTTTAGCTGTCATTTCCTCCTTTTCTAAACACTTCATTATGAACAACATTTCAAATTTCATTTTTTTTTAATTTTTTTCGATATCGATATTTTAATAAGCGATGTTGATTATTTATCGCGGGAGGATGTATTGATATATATCGCAATATCTATATTTCAGCACACCCATAATTTCAAGGTGGCACGGTGCCATCTTGGAAGTAGCTAGATGTAGCCAAAAAACCCTTTGGAGGATCGACAGCAACCAGAGCTATATGATTACTTCTAACGCAACTAGCGACGGGACCGCGATGGGCCGTCAAAAACACAATCTTTGGTTAGAATTAGTAGTTTAAAATTGATGTGTTGATTTTATTATGGTATTTACCATAGGCAATATGCCAATATTGTTATAAAAATCACACCCGTGTGAACTGAGTGGTGTAAGGTCTGTCTGACGTAATGAAATCATGTCTGACGTAATGAAATCACACCCGGGCTTTGTTTGTGCAGAAAAAATGAGCATGGTTGCTATGTTCACCCTGTTCACCCGGGTGTGATTTCATTACGTCATTACAACAGGGTGAACATAGCAACCATGCTCATTTTTTCTGCACAAAAAAGCCAGTTGTAGGAGTGGTTTACACCACTCAAAAAAAAGTGAGCACCCGCAACTGCAGCTTTTAATATTTTATGAGGACTTGGTTTCAATAAATGAGTCCAGTACATTTTACAGGGTTCTAACTGTCTAACAGACCCAAAATGTGATTTATTCATTATGATCAGTTTGAAAAGTAGAAATATAGGCCTCCTACTTATAGCTGCCTCCTTCCAATAAAAGCCCGGTATCAGAATCGGTTGAGACAAATAAAAGCCCCGGATTATAAATGAGGATTTACGGTAAATCAAGTTTATGGACTTTTAATGTTTGTTTAGGGCAAACATCGACGACATGAGACGCCATGGGGCCGATATAAATGCAGTGGGCGCCCCTCACTTCACACAAGTGTAATTTGTGAGGGGCGCTAGCAGCTCCTATGTCCAGCTTTTAGTGTGCGTGTAAACACAAACTTTGTCCTAACCCAAACATTAAAAGGCCATTGATAATGAATGGCCATTTTTACGTCATTGTCCCAACACAAACATTAAATGCCATTGATAATGAATGGTCAGTTTTGAGTGTTTGTGTAAACACAAACATTAAAAGCTGGACATAGGATGTGATTGGCCGGAAGGAGATCATCTGTAACCCTAGTTACGAACTAGTAATAGAGAATACAGAATACAGGTAGTAGTGATCAATAGTGTATATGTCAATAACTGGACTAGTATCAGAAGCACTCTAGTGTTTTTAAGAGCCAGTGATGCATATCAATAATGACACAGGCAACAATAAATTGAATTTGTTATGTGGCCACTTATTATTGCAAAATATGAACATAGGAAATATTACAACAACTGCAGTATATGAAAAATATGAAACCAATGAGAACAAACCAAAGTTTTTGGTTTGTTCTTGTTGGGGCCCTTTTATCTGAATCGACAGTGTTTGGTCTTTGTCCTACCACACAGCCCATGAGGGAGGGGAAATCACCATCAGTGCCCAGACTCGGATCTGTAGCTCGCCACCCAGTATGCACTGAGAATCTATCTGGGGAATCGTTGTTGGATCGTTGGGTTTGGAGTCTCACATGCACCTGGGCTACTCGATGGATGAGAAGGGAAGCGCTGTCCTCTTCTCCACAGGGGATGAAGTTGGGAATCCAAATCTATAAAAACCTTGACCTATAGTAGATCAGACAAGATCCAATAGCATGTGTTATTCACACACACTCTACTTAAACCATGTTTTTAAATTCCCATGAATTAGCATAAATCAACATATTTTAACTTGCATTAATTACCTTAATCATGTTCTCATTTCTTGTAATCATGTATGTCAAATACATTGAAAAACATTCAAAATGTTCAAAGCGCTTATTTTCTTTTACAATGTTTCAAATATATAATGAACTGAAAATACATACAATACAATGAAAATACATGAAATGTTCCTTTAATCATGACAATGAAATGAGGTTATGTAATTTACCTCATGCTGGTGGCTGGTAGGTTCGTCAAGCGCCAGGTGACTATCTAATCAACATATTGGGCATTTGCTGGACTCTCGACAGGACATATGGGCTTGTCATGATACAGATCTACAGATCCGAGTCTGGGCACTGATGGTGATTTTCCCTCCCTCATGGACTGTGTGGTAGGACAAAGACCAAACACTTGGCCCATAGCACTTATCCTACCCCCTTAGACAGCACTTCTTAGACTTATATAGCATTTGAAACAGACTTATAGCATGTCATGTAGACAGCACAATAATTGCATTGTATGTAGTCATAGCACTTCATAGTATATATGTACAGCATAGTATAGCATATATGTATAGTTTATATGTATAGTGTCATTATATAGATATGTTCTAGTTATAGTTTATATGTATAGTGTCATTATATAGATATGTTCTAGTTACGTTCTTAGCTTACGCATGTTTCGCGATAAATGCATTTTACATAATGTATTCCCATGCGTTTTGTTCTTGCATTAATGTAAGTCGCTCTGGATTAAGAGCGTCTGCTAAATGCCTAAATTGTAAATTGTAATATGTCTAGAGGTTCCGCATGCTGTGTATCTTGCTCAGTAGACATAGGCGGATCAGGCTGTACTGCACTCTCAGGTACTGTGGGGACCTGAGCGTTTGAGGAATCTCTGAACCAGTAGACTAGAACTAGATCATCATAATCTTCTTCTTCTTCCGGGGAAGGATCGGCATCCACAGACAAATTTGCACGAGTTGCTCATTGCTTTCCTGTGTAGGCAAGTACAGTATATCCACACAGGAGAAGTAAATCTCTATGCAGTGTTCTTAGAGGACCATCCCTGTTTTCAGTTTGACTGTATAGACAGGGAGGGTACCTGCCCTGCTCACCACTACATGGATAGTTGACTCCCATTTGTCTGAGATCTTGTGCTTCCCCCGGATGCGGACATTTTTGATTAGTACTCGGTCTCCAACTTCCATGTCTGAGGCAGTTACACACCTGTCAAACCTTGTTTTGTTCTTGTGTGCTATCTTAGCAGAATTGTCCATGGTTATTTTGTAGCTTTCTTACTTGAGGTTTTGCACATAGTCAGAGTGCGATGTAGGTTGAACTTCACGCACTGGCATTCTGGCAATCCGAACGCCAAATCAACTGGCAGGCGAGGCTGGCGCCCGAACATCAGCTCGTATGGAGTGAAACCTGTCACATCATTTCTGGTGCAATTGTAGGCGTGGACCAGGGGTTTTACCACGCCAACAGGACTTGTCTTGGTTCTCAAAAGTGCCTAGCATGTTTAGTAAGGTGCAATTAAATCGCTCAACAGGGTTTCCCCTGGGGTGGTATGGGGGTGTCCTTACTTTGTGTATGCCAGCCACCTGACAGAGCTCTTTTATCAGACGAGATTCAAAATCTTGGCATTCAGTAATGTACCATAAAGTGCTCCCACAGTCACTTTGCAACTGTGCGGGCCTTTTGGTTGGATGGGGTGGTTCAATTTCAGAATTATGCCACCGCTGGTATATAGTGTGGAAGTGCCTTTAATTTGCCTCCGAGGGAGCAGTTAGGGTACACTTCAACACGGACTGGGCAGACTGGAGGGAAAACTGGCAATCTTCTGATTACCAGGCTGCCTCTCTACCCAATCAGCTATGGCTACCCTCCAATGAAGAAGGGAATTATCATGTTAATTAAAGTCTATGCCATATCTTTTTTTCTTTCTTTTTTGTGTGCTTATTTTTCTGCTTCTACCGCAGTTCGGCAAATTCATGATAGTATGGTAAATTGTGGAGACCTGACATTTTCTCCAATGATTGGAAGTTGAGTGCATTACTTACAACAATGGGGGCAGTGGACTGACCCCATGCTTCGAGCAAGAGTAAAACAAAAACAACAACAAAAATAAGTGGTGCTAGACTAAAATGACATATTGTCGAGCAATTCAGTTGTAAAGTGTAAGTGACACTTGAGAAAATATTTAGTACTTAAATATTGAAGTTAAAGTTTTAAGGCAGTGTTACATCCATGCCTAACTCTATTGAGAGGACCATAAAAAGCTTTTTGGAGCTCACAAAATCAACATCTGAATAAAGATCAGCACCCAGCAGAATTCCGCTTGAACAGGGCCACATTCCTCTCTATGGAGGTACCCTTGCCTGAATAAGTGGCCTGTGGCCTTTTTCTTTTTCTTATATTCTGAGTGCCTTCCATGCTTCCACGGTCCAGGCTTGAGGAACCTGGGTTCTGTCAGAGTCAGAGATGAGAAATGGATATGCCGGTTTTGTGGCAGCGGACCCGTGTCAACCACCCACATAGAAAAAGGACTTGCCGACCCATACTGACATATATCGTACTGGGATGCGTTGCATGGAGGATGAACAGGTCTTGGGGTAGACAGAGAGGGTGTCAGGTGGACACAGACAGGTAATTTCCCATCCACACGGGGGTCTGCGGGCTGCAGACTCAGCATTCCTGGACTCAGATGATGATGACAGCTATGGATGCACATGGTGGGTTCCTCCACAAGGCCATTCCTCCTCATCAGTCTCTCAGAGGGAGAGTTCAGCACAGTCAGCACAACACTGATAAAAATGTCGCTGTGTGGCCTCCTTGATATACTTTATTCTCCACTGTGGAGCCAGAGAGAGAGAGAGAGAGAGAGAGAGAGAGAGAGAGAGCAAGAGAGGGGGGAGGGACATAGAGGCACAACATGCAGGGGTGTCTATCCACTGGCTCTCACCCCTTCTGCTGCTTTCTCTCACCTCTCCATATGTCTCGTGAAAATATAGCTGTTTAGATCTATGGCAATCTGCATCTTTGGATATGGAATCTCACCACTGGATCAAATTTACTAATTATCAACGACCACATTTGCAGAAAAATGTTGTTTTTGTCAGCGTGCAGTGGCCCTGGAATTCAAGTGGCACAGAATCTTGCATACTATACATCTGATGCTTGAGATAAATAAGTATTTCTCTCTGGCTGTATTGTTTTTTTATTTTATTTTTATTTTTTTGGGGGGGGGGGGTTTGGAGGGGGGATGCACACTTACATTTCAACAAACTAAACTACTATGCAAGATTTCATTTGTAGTACGTAGTCTTTGCCAAGGTCGTGAGGAGATGGGGATAGAATAAAGCGGAAAATGTATATAGAGAGAGAAAAACAAATGAGTTTGACTACACAGTATTAGCTGCAACAGCGCATTACTCTCTTCCTGGTCCTTTTGATTAATGGTTTAGACAGGGGAGACTGTGCTTAATATACTGCCGCTCTCTGGCTTCGCCTCCAGGGACCTGGAATGGATTCTTCCTGAATTCTATCCTCTTGAAACTTCTCTAACTTCTCTCTTAGGCTGTTAAGATAGAGAAAATTAGATTGCAAACATCCATTACGACTAGGCCATTAGAGATGTTTTTTTTCTTCTTTTTTTTTCTCCTTTTTTTTCCTTTAACGATGTAAAGCCACACAGTTGCCCTAAAAGAAGACAAATCTAGCCATAACAAATTATGAAATGGTTTGGGAGAAGAGACTTCAGCTTGAGTTGACGTAATATGTGATATGAATGAGAGGTTGATTAGCCGTGACGTCAGTGACGTGCGTTCTGTCCCCCGTTGTCGCAGCTTGTGGATCTGATTAACGAAAGAAAATGGACCCCCACAGAAACGGCTGCCTTTTTCCTTTGCTCTTCTCCTCTTTTGTACTCCACTTCACTCTCCTCTCCTCTTCCCTCCTCTCCTACGGATTTCAAGGCTTGCATCACAAAGTGGGACATCACTAGTTAGAGGTGAGCGATGTTGGCCTGGTATTGACTAAGGCTGTCACGCACTCTGATGACTCATGTTAAAGCGCTTTTTTGACTAACAGGATTTATCAAAGATGTGTCACTCAGAGGGGTTTTCCGCTCCTAGATCTGTTCCCAGTGGTGGGTCTCTGTGGATGAGAACAGCAAACCATTATCTCTCCACACTTGACTTATTGACAGGGTGCTGGAGACGCATATCCTCCTCAAAAGGACTGCCAAAGGACCATGAAAGAGAGGGCTAAACGGAGGTTAGCCAATCACAGTTATTCGGGTCAAGTACATAAACATACACATCGCTGACATGCCGTGATGGGCAGTTAGAGGGCCAGGCTTTATTCCCTACTGGAATCACTACGAGATCAAAGCAACCCGAGCACTGACTGATCTTGTGTTATTGTAGAAAAATGCTGCCTTTTTGATGTTGAAAGACAAACAAAGGCAGCTGCGGGTTGGGTGAAGTTGGCCAGTGGCTGCATGCAAGTCAGAGTGGAAAAGGCAGTTTATGAAAGCTGACAGCCTATCATTGAACACAGGTTCATGACTGCGCACTGTAGACTCTGCTCTCAGCATCTAACTCATAGTGATGTACCTTGCCTCTGAGTCACACAGCGCTGTTCACATAGCTCTAACTCAGTCTTATGCACTCATATTTCCCCAAGTCAAACAGGCTAGTCAATTCAGATTGAATTCTCCCACTATATGTCTGCAATCTTGGTACTCGGCTCTTCAAAGGTTTGAATTATCTACATCCCGCTAATCTACTGGATTTCACTGAATTGGACATTAGGGTAGAGTGACTGAATATTTTTGTGGGGTTTTTTTTACCTTTTGTTGCTATTATTTTAATGTTGTTTATTTTTTCCCCTTATTGTTCTGTACAGCACTTGAGCTGCATTTCATGTCATGAAAAGTGTTATACAAACAACGTTTATTAATATTAATAAAGGACCACTTCACCACGTTTCAACCTATTTTCATATAATTGGTCCTCACTAATGTTTATTTCTTTCTACCCATCCACCAGTGACATCATCGTTAGGCAGATTTATTTTAATTATATATATTATTATATATATATATTATTTTATATATATATTATATATATATTTTTTTAAATGTATTTATTATAATATCGTGAGAACGATTGCTTCCATTTTTGTATTGGAAGCAATTGCAATTGGAATAGAAAGCCTGCAGTTTCTATTAGCTTGGATTCCCCATCAACAGGTTTCTGAACTGCACACAGCCCTCCCATGAGACACAGACCGAGTAGAAAAAAAATATTAGTGAGGACCAATTATATGAACATAGGTTGAAAAGTGGTTTAGTGGTCCTTTAAGTCAGTTGCACTGGTCAAAGAGGCATACCATGCGATGGCAAATTATGTTTACATTATAAACAGATGACTGATTATTATATTTGCGTTAGTCGGTCTCTTGTTGATACATTTTACAATACGGACAGATGGCAGTGCTCAGAGTTAGACATGCAGAAAATGATACAAGGTATTTCTCAAGGTTGCTATTAACAGATGTTTTCTCCATTATCACCAGCCATGATCTCCTCCTCAGACACACCCTCATTAGATGCCACTTGCCAGACAGACTCATGTGGATCTCGTCCACAACTGGTGATCATCACACTTCACATCCAGTCAGCTTTACCACGCGGAAGATTCAAGAATATAAGAATACGAAAATGAAGCCAAGGCAAGAAGACTTAATAAACATAATCAACTCTCCCCCATCTCTTTCCATTCAGGGCTTTTAAAGTCTTCTGGATCCAAGTGAGACAGCAGGACCACACGTTTGGCTAAAGATGAGACTATAAATTGAAGCATAACTGCAAGCATGCACATTTGCACTCCAAATATCAGTGCGTGGCTCTAAACATCTCTTAAGCTGCTATCTGACTTACTATTAATTTAGATGAATTAAGGGGGATTGTAAATGTGATTTGTGTCACAATGTCCACTGTGCTGCAAAGCTCGTGGAGGCAGGTGCCAATGTTGTAATGGACTGGGCATAAAGCTGAATTACATTTTATGCACAGAGATGCTTTCGGAACAGTGTGGAACATAATCTGATAATCAATGCAAAGTCTTTGTTTAAGGAGCTATCCAAACAATCAAATCATTTATTAGCACAAATGTATGCCAGGCAGTGTGTTAAAACAAGAATTATTACTTTCAGTAAGCTAGCTGGTAGAGTAAATGCATCTAAATTTAATTAAAAAGAAAAGTCAATGAAAATCCGTTTTGTCACACATGAAAATCTCTGAGGCCGGCTTTGTCCCATTACGTAAATTTGTATTTGCATACAAGGGGAAACATTAAACAACAACAAAGCATTTAATTATTAGCAGAATATCTGATATGTGTCACAGCACTGCAGCAAGGAAAACACATACAGAGAAGTATTGCTTTGACAAGGCCTGATTAATGGCATGTGGGATTGATAAACTGATGAAGGCCATCAGGATACGTTTTTTGTTCTATTCATTCTGACATTTAGCTCTCCTCGGTTTCACGGAAGGAAGTTATCCTATTTTCCAAATGAGAGTTTACCTTGTTTGACATTTGAAGACGGACTGATGTGAAATGTCTGGTATAATTGCGTAATGGAGATGAAGGTGGGTGAATGGCACTGCTCCAGTACTGACTGAATGTGTGTATTACTGTAGTTCTCAAACATTTTTGGCTCAGGGCACCCCTGTAAATAACTTGTTCTCATCCCCCCTGAATTACATTGTTACTTTATAGCACCTCATGTAATATTAACTGTACGTAAATATGTAAATCTTTCCCCCTAAAATACTATGTCATGAGGAAAACTGGAGAGAATATCGGTTTCCATTAGGGCAGATTGAAAATAATTGTTATACTTGGCATTTAACCACTTAAACCCCAGCATCCCTATTCTGGGGGTAAAAAATATCCGATCTACAAGCTCACAACACAGATCTACACGATGTACAAGCTCACAACGCATCACTTTGTGAGCTTGTAGATCTGATATAATTGTTGAAAAGACTTGGGGCTCCATTTTTGTCACCGCTAACCCCCTTATCCCTAAACTCCCTAAAGATGTAAACTACATTTACATCTACATTGACACGTTGTGAGCTTGTAGACTGGCTATTTTAACTATTCAAAAATGTTTTGCAAAATAGTAAAACAAAACAAAAAGGCAAAGAAGTTTAGGGATAAGGGGTTTAGCGGTGACGAAAATGGAGCCCTTGGTGTACTGTAGACAGAACGCACCAAGTGCAAGTGACATTGACAAATTCCAAATATTATCAAAGTATTCTGAGGCACCCCTGGACTTACGTCAACACCCACATTGGACACCCTGGTGTAGTGTGCTACTGATCCCCCATAAAATATGGTTTATAAAGGAAACATACGTACAGCTTTATAGCTGATCATGGCTATACAGTACTATCGTTTTTTCAGTCATATTATGGTATCCTGGGGGTACAATACAAACCCCCAACAAACAAACATGGCACGTCATAAAGACAGGCTGATCGGCTAATATAAAGGATTTACTCACCAAATATTGTTTTTGATCTATCAAAATAATTATGCAAGATGGATCTTCAAAATAGCACCCATCCAATCCTTTCAGAGTGATATCTCAATAGATGCAATGTGGGAAACAAATTAAAATACAATATATCGCAAAAAAGTATTATGCCTTGTTTCTATTGTGATCCTGACAACAGCCAGGACTGCAATCAAAATTGAATGAATTATGTTATTTGAAACAGAGATGCGCTTGAGGTGATGTTTCTTCTAAGACACATGCTGAGCTGTCACAGAGTTACACCGGATGAAAATGTCTGGATCTGGTCAACTTTGCTTGATTGGTGATCAAATTAAATGACACAAATAGTGGTCTCTTTGTTTAACTTGGCCGTCACAATACAGTAGGTGAACATCTGGTGAAAATAGTCAATTGACAAGCGCACCACACATCGTATTGTTTGTGTAAAACATTACATGGAAAAAATGCATGGAGGTATAGTTGGCCTACAGGCAGTTTGAACAAAATATTTAGCTTTGTTCGAAACACAAGGACACTCACAGACAGATCCCCTTAATGGCAAGCTCTTCCCTTTACGGAGTCATGTTGTAAAAAATGTGTATGTTATTGTGGCAATGTTGTTTGCCTGTTTGTGTATGCTGTGTATGCACAGCTGCGCAATTGTGCATACGTAACAGGCAAGATAGGCATTATGCCATAGTATTCATTGTTCATAAGCCTTGTTCCCTGGTGGCTATCAGAGCCTGCTTTTTCCAGGCCTTGAGGTAGCAGCAGTACCGGTTTCCAGACGGTAGCAGCTGTAACAGTCCATGGTGGGGGTTCTGGGGTCCTATATAGGCTTAGCTGACTTAGTATGGGGGGGAAGCTCACATCCACTCAAGCTTTGAGCTGTCCGCGGCGTGTCACCCAGACATTGATTCATACACATTAGAATCAGAATTAGAATCAACTTTGTCACATCACGGTGAAAGTAAAAGAGAAGGGGGGAAACGCGTTCTTGTGCATAGATAGTTTTGTTATTCCAAGACAAAAAAAAAGGAAGAAGATGCGGGGGCAAGGAGATCAAGGCAGGAAAAAAAAGGTTTAAGGTTTTACACATTGTTACATGTTATATATTTATTTGTATTGCCCTGTGGCTGTTATACAACCACCAGACGACAGATTGTTGAAAAAACAAAACAAAAAACATACAGTATTTACTGAGATGTTATATATATATATATATATATATATATATATATATATATATTTATTTTTTTATCGACATTTTGTGCAGTCAAAGGAATGAGTGGTGGTAAGGACATTAGGTCATCATAGAAACGATACATTTCTTACAAAACCGTTGTCTATTATCGATAATTTAGCTGTTGATATATTTTGGGAGTTAACTCAAACTGTGTGGGTTTATGCTTGAAAGATTCAGGTCTACAGACCACAAACCAAGGCCTAGCTGTGCAATGTGCTCCTGGTCATATTATTGCTCGCTGAAATTAACTGAAAACTGTGATGCAATGTGTTTGCAATGTGTTGCATTTTACTAAAATTAGCGATGAATTATAAAGGCAAGGATAGAACAGAAAGTGCCTTTGTTGATAAGCAATATTGAAGAATGGGAAGAATGGGATACTTATCACAACTTTCAATACAATAATGAAACAGTACAACTAGTACAGTTGATCTCCTAGAAACAACAATATTTTTTACAAAATTGTTGATAATCTGAAAAAGTGTTCGTTTGGTAAGTTCCATGATATTCATAGAAGTAAAACACAGATTTTGTCTCTGTTCATACCCGTAAAATAAGAAAGGGCATGTACAAACCTTTCTTTACGGAATATATAATTGTCCCTTAAATATGAGTTATTTATTAATTCGTATTATTAGTCTCAATTTACCCTAAACCCAGCTAATTGATATACATTTGCTGCACATTGTGAACTTATAGATCCCTCAAGGACTTATGCATGGGGCTCCCTACTTTGAGAACCACTAGTATATGATATTAACACCAACCTATATTGCATAGTGTTTTTGATTCCTTCAGACATGGGTGGCTCATCTTTGCCCAATGGCTCAACTTTAGCCTGTTCACCTTTTATATGCCTTTCATGTCCAAGGTAGACGCGAGCAACAGGGTCATATTTAAGGCTCTGATAAGTCTTTATAAGCAGTTCTTCATTGTCACGCAGCACGCTACGTGCTGTCTCGATTCTCATCTCTCCTTTTTTCTGCCAGTCGACACATCTTATCTTATACTCGACTTCTGTGAACTGTTACCATCCTGTCTTTTCAAGCACATCGGGTTTCAAGCTGGCTTGATAAACACTAGATACAAGACAGGTCGAACAAAGGCCGTGTGTCAGCAGCACTGGCTGAGAAATGTGTACTTTAGTGTGTGAAAGGGGTTTTTGGGGGTGTGTATAAAGAGGGAGATGGAGAAACAAGGGGAAATGGAATTGTCAGAGCAGCTAGTGTGTATTTGAGACTCTGAAAAAGAACAGGAATGTGTGAGAGCTCTAGAGGAAGGCAAAAGAGGAGGGTGATGCTCAGAAGGCAAAGAGGGAGATGTTCAGTCAGTCAGTCAGTCAGTCAGTCAGTCAGTCAGTCAGTCAGTCAGTCAGTCACATAGTCAGTCACATAGTCAGTCAGTCAGTCAGTCAGTCAGTCAGTCAGTCTCATAGTCAGTCAGTCAGTCAGTCAGGCTGTCAGTCAATCAACAGATTCAATGAGCAACAGCTGGAAGCATGAATTAAAGGTAACAGCACATTCTAGCTCTGAGAGTGGTCTTTTTGCATTGGCTAGTTCAAAACAATGACGCAAGAGAAATCTTCTTTGATTGTAACATTGAAGGACCACGTTTATTTTCTTTTTCCTTTTTCTTCAGGAATTTGGTAATGGCTGATCTAAGAAAAAAGAAGAAACACGTTTTGCACGTACACACACGCACACTCTCACACACGCACGCACGCACGCACGCACGCACGCACACACACACACACACACACACACACACACACACACACACACACACACACACACACACACACATACGCACACGCACAAAATTAAACATGCATGGAGAGAAAGAGAGATTTAGATTTTAAGAGAGCTGGAGTAAAGATTGGTCTATGTTAGCAGTTCTCCATTGCTGGATTGTAAGGGTCATAAATATGAGATATATTAATCTTAGGTTTTTCCTCTCACTTTCAACCACACCATTCAATTTACAAATGGCAAATGGAATTGTGAGGCCAGGCACTTGAAGGAAATATCTTTGTGCAGGCTGTACTGAGAGCTGCATTGGAATATTTATTAAAATCTGAGTTTTAATCTAATCTAGAAAGACTAACTGCCTTATACAGTGTAGCTCACACACCTGTCCTGTCCTGTTTATGTGATTATTTTGAAGTTCATGTGATAAAGTATACCCTGCTAATTGTTTGATCTTGTTTGATGTCTACACTTAGCTGTACACTGGGCTATTTATAGCCCCTGCCACAGCATGGGAATGTAATTTTTGCCAGGCCTGCACTGTTAATACTGCACAGGATTTGTTGATTGCTATTGGAAAAACAACTGTGTAACTGTATTTGTCTGTTTTTGGAGCCTTAGCCACTCTGCCAACTCCACAAAGGTTTTTTTTTAGGCTTTATTTATTAGCACATAAAAATTATTATTATTATAAACATACATATAATATTATTGTGCAGGAGAAGTTAGAAGCCTAGAGGCTTATCGAGAACTTCCCCTAATTAGAAAAATCAGACGTAAAAAAGTATACATATTAAAAAATAACAGTAATGCATTCAAATGTCCCGAATTGGTCCCCTATCCCTTCTTGACAAGAGGTGTAGGTCTTTCTGTATGCATGACTTTGATGAAGCGTAGAGCGCCGCTCATTATGGTCCTCTGCGCCATGATTCAAAAACATGAAGCATGAAGAACTTTCCCTCGGGGTCCGATGTCATCTGCAAAGCCAGAAGATAGAATATGGCATGGCAGCAACATGCACCACCCACTTCACCGTGCTTCAGTGCCTATCCATCTCATCCCAAGTTTCTTTTATACTACACGTCAGTGTCACTTGTCGAGAAGAACACTGTCCTTCTATGGAGAATAACAATGCAACTGTAGTAAAGCGATTGGACCAATTATTACACTGATGATTAGGCTACAGTGTGTCTATGACAGAGTGACAGAGTCTCTCTCTGTGTGTGTGTGTGTGTGTGTGTGTGGGTGTGTGTGTGTGTGTGTGTGTGTGTGTGTGTGTGTGTGTGTGTGTGTGTGTGTGTGTGTGTGTGTGTGTGTGTGTGTGTGTGTGTGTGTGTGTGTGTGTGTGTGTGTGTGCGTGCGTGCGTGCGTGCGTGCGTGCGTGCGTGCGTGCGTGCGTGCGTGCGTGCGTGCGTGCGTGCGTGCGTGCGTGCGTGCGTGCGTGCGTGCGTGCGTGCGTGCGTGCGTGCGTGCGTGCGTGCGTGCGTGCGTGCGTGCGTGCGTGCGTGCGTGCGTGCGTGCGTGCGTGCGTGCGTGCGTGCGTGCGTGCGTGCGTGCGTGCGTGCGTGCGTGCGTGCGTGCGTGCGTGCGTGCGTGCGTGCGTGCGTGCGTGCGTGCATGCTTCCCTTCCAGTAGGATTTCCACAGACAATATGGCTGTGAACTACTGTTATAGTTGGTGTTATTGTTTGCTGAGCACTGTCTCTTTCTTTCTCTCTCACTCACTCAAGTTAGATTTTATTCTAATTTAGTTCAGTGGTCAAAGAACAGAAGATATGTGCTCGGTTTTGTGTGGTTGAACATTATGGCACTGACACTGCTAAACCCTTTGGACCACAGTTTGTTATTCTTCTGTAATAGATTGGATGCCATTCTATGGTATTGATTCACTCTTTTTCTAATTTTCAGTATAAAAATCGAATTTACCCCAATTATCGACAATCAAAGCTAGGTAGCTACTGTATGTAATGTATTTTTTAATGAATTGCCCGTGCTAGTTTTTCATTCAGCTAGACTGCTGACAGGAAGACTTGGTGATTAAATCCAAGTGATTAGCTTTAATTATCTGTTTACACATTCAATAGTTCACTGTTTCTGAAGCAGGATTTATTTAGAAAACTGGTAAGCCCAAACATACAGTCAAGATTGACACGAAAAATAACAAGAAAATAGTTTAGCTCCTTTATTGGTTGTTCAGGCTCGTATGCAAATTAATCTTATAGATGTTCTATCTCACAGCGTGGGTTACTCGCAGGTTGTTGAGTGACAGTGGTCGGTGAACAAGCACATCAACAAGTAGACAGAGACGAGATATAGAAATGATGAGAACTGTCAGACAGAAAAATGGACAGGCTAGTTTGACGCAGACTGCCATAACCATCACCACAATGACACATTGTTTCCACTCCAACATAACAACTGGCCAGAAGCCAATTCCAGTCGAGAATACAAGATTTCATGGTGCCAAACTGAAGCTGTCTATATAACATTTCCAAAGTACTTTCATTTTCTAGTTTCTGCCATCGTTTTCACTCAAGGATGTTGGTTTCCTGCAGGCATCACCAGACAAAAAGAAAAAGAAAAAAAAATAGGGAAAAAATAGAGAGAACAAAAAGTTGTATTCAGAATACACTCAATGCAATGCATATTTGTGTTGTAAGCGCTCCAGTTGAAAGTATTTGAATGATGCACAAACAGTGCCAAGGGCAAATGCTTCAGAGTGTTCACAACACTTTGTCAAGACCCCCCACTGCAACAAAGATTTGAGGGTACTTTGTACATTGTACTGCGGAGCTGTTATTTAATAACTTTAGAACACTAGATTGTGGTACCCATGGCAAGATGGATGGTGCATGCTTTTTCTGTGTTTACAGTTTTAAATAAATACATTTAACAATTTATTGCAACAAATGGAATACAGCAGTTAAGTAAGTATAAGTAAGTCAGAGAGGCTTATTGTCGGTGTCAGCCAGGGTGCGGAAGTGTATCCCTGACCCCTGTTACAATGCACTGTGACTAGACCTCTGGGAGATGGAATGCTGAGGTGGAGCGCAAGACCTACCATCAGCTCCCAGTACTTAGAAGAAAGTACTGGGAGGGTAGAAACCCATGGGGGGTAGAAAATCCCCCCATGGGTATACAAGAGCATGCAGGCCCATAGCAAGACATTGAATCAGATTTACAGTGGCGGCTCCAGAACATTTATATACTGGGGAACGCTTGCGCGTGCGGGACATAGCACCTCCATTAATAGTCAAGCGATTATTTTCGGGTTTCTTTTGCTTTTATCCCCAAAAAACACGCCTTTGGGTGGCTTTTTCGGTTTTCCTCCAGAAAAAAACAGCCCGGGAGCAATTTCACACCAGCAAACAAGCAAGCAATAATACCATACCATACCATACCATACCATACCATACTACCTTTATTTATATACTGTAGCACATTTAAATAACAACAAAGTTGTATAATGCACAGCTATTAATGCGGCCGGAAGAAATGAGGGAGAGCTGGTGTGGTATCCTCCACCACACTGGCAGCCACTGTGTTGTTGTTAATAATCCTCCGCCTCCATTGCAGTATTGGCATTACTGTCCACATTTTGTTGTCGTTGATCCTCCTCCACAACACAAGGTCTTGTCTTGTTGTCTCGATCTGTCTTGTTCTAGTAACCGTTGCGTCTGTATGTGTCCCTTTTGTGCACATAATATGGAGATGTATGTTTATGTCTTTCTACTTATGTCCCTTTTATTTGGGGCGTAGCTTCATTCTCTAGGTCGTCCTCAGACGAGCCCTCCATCGTTGCTTTCAGTCATCCCGGTTCTCCATATACATCTGGCCAGCTCGTTGGTGCTTTGTGCTCCTGCGTCGTTCTTGAGTACATCTACATATATGTTAATGTGGAACGTCCTCGTGACCGGTGCCCATGTGTTGGTTCCCACAGCTGGCTGGCAGCTCTTGGTGTCTTTGGCACTTGGCAGTGTCCTGTTAGTCTCATTCTCCTGGCTTCTATTTTCTGGCTCACGCTTGGCATTCCATCATGCAGGTTCTTGTTGGTAACATGTGTACTCTTGCTGATGTTAAGTACTGCACGCAGCATTCACTGCCGTATAGGAGAACAGACTCTACCGTTGCATTGGGAACTATATTCCCTTTTGCATGGTTATGGCTGAGTCAAAGTGAAACTGGGAGAGAGAGATGGGGACTTGTGACACGCATGCAAAGGTCCTCAGGCATGGTACTTGAACCCACGACTCACTGTCAGGCTGCGTTAGAGCCTACTGTATGTTGTATGCGTGCGTGTGTGTGTGTGTGTGTGTGTGTGTGTGTGTGTGTGTGTGTGTGTGTGTGTGTGTGTGTGTGTGTGTGTGTGTGTGAGCAGTGACAGACAGTTTGAGACAGAGGAAGAGAGACAGTGGGACAGAGACTGAGAGAGAGAGAGAGAGAGAGAGAGAGAGAGAGAGAGAGAGAGAGAGAGAGAGAGAGAGAGAGAGAGAGAGATTGTATTTTCCATAATGTTTGCATAATGTCTGTACAGTACATGCATGTTAATATGGAAGGTGAGGCATTTGGAGTTCATGGATCCACGCCAAGATTCTCATTCATTAGTTTGGTTGTTCAGCATGATTCAATGCTTGGTGTTCCCAATGCAGGCTATCACATGATTTCTCTGAGATGCAAGACAACACAGCTCATGCACAGAACATCTGCTTAGGGCCACAGAGGTATACCCTCTAAGAAAACAAATGATTGATTAATTTATGCTCTGTCTGATCTACAAGCTCACAGCATGTCACACCCACGACCCATTGCGAGCTTGTAACTCAGATATTTCCAGGCGCATAACACTGTTGTATACGACTAAGCATGAATCAGACATTCGCCTCCACAGCCACCCACTTGCCTGACTGCTGTCTACAAACTAGTGTTTCTAATCCAGACTTCACGTTGCGGTGTCTAACAAATAAATGCAAATAGAATGCGTAAAACAGACCCTATACATAGCAATAGTGGGGGAATTTGCATTCTTGCAAGAATCGTTTAAAGGGCTCTTGTGTCGTTTTCTGACGGCAGTCATGCTGAGTCATGAGACTGAAAGCTACAAAGTACCTGAAACAATTTCAAATGGTAGCAATTCATTTTGTCTGCTTTCGTCAGACATTATTTGTATTCACTGCCTCACTCCGGTCGTCAATTAGGAACACAAGAGCTTGAAGAGCCATCAATCACACTTCATTAGGGTAGGTAAGAAATGTTATTGAGTAAAGAATGACATCATGTAAACTGTTATATCAATTAATTAGTTAATGAGTTGAAATCAGGCAAATATTTGTCTTGTAGTTGATTGGGTTATCTCATAGATTATGTGGTCAGTAAATATTGACCAAAACAAAATAGCACCCCAGGGCAAGGCCATCCATTCCATTAGGGGAGGGGGAGGGTGTGTGTGTGTGTGTGTGTGTGTGTGTGTGTGTGTGTGTGTGTGTGTGTGTGTGTGTGTGTGTGTGTGTGTGTGTGTGTGTGTGTGTGTGTGTGTGTGTGTGTGTGTGTGCAGTGTGTGTGTGTGTGTGTGTGTGTGTGTGTGTGTGTGTGTGTGTGTGTGTGTGTGTGTACTCAGAAACTAATGGGGGCCCAAGAGGCCAGTAGAAGGCCTGTGGTGTGTTCATTACATGAGTGGTTGTGAAAAACAAATATTTTTGGTTTGAGGCAAAATCTATTTCATGTAGCACATGTCAGAAGGCAATTCAAAGTGCTTTACATAAACCGAACGTAATAATTTGCCACTGGTAAATGGTACATTTTACAGTATATCGCCTTCCACATGCAGCCAGGAACAGCTGGCGATCCTTCAATTTCCACTATACCTCCCGAGCCACTGCTAACATTTAAGGACAAATAAAGTAAACAATAAAGTAAATACATAAAACATATACACAAACTAAAAGTCAATTATTTTACTTTTCTTATTCTAGCAGCTGCATTTAATTGGAATGAGCTGTAGCCTACTTTTTGGGGATCAAGATCCATGGTTAAACAATAATTATCTCTGTATTTAGCCGAAGGAAATGTTGCGTGCGTGCGTGCGTGCGTGCGTGCGTGCGTGCGTGCGTGCGTGCGTATTTGTGTGTGTTTATGTAGGCTATAGGACCTCAAATAGGCCACAGACACCATGCACTAAAGGCCTCAGTAACGGCTCTACTGCTTCTGTCACTTGAGGAAGTTCAGGGTGAGCCCCCGCATCCTCAGGGGGTTCCTATAATAACAGTACAAGCATCAAGCGAATCTTGACCACACCAGGCACCACTACCTGTTTTGGGAACTGCACCACCGCCAACTGAAAAGCACTACAGAGAGTGGTGCGGACTGCCCAGCGCAGGGGCGGGGGTGGGTGCTCAGATCGGTGAACCAATATGGTCCCGGCGGCACCCGCCCCTCTTAAGTGGCGACTGTGGCTCAGGAGGTAGAGCAGGTCGTCCAATGATCCATGGGTCGGCGGTTCGAATCCCGGCTCCTCCTGTCTACATGTCGAAGTGTCCTTGGGCAAGACACTGAACCCCAAATTGCTCCCGATGTGCTGGTTGGTACCTTGCATGGCTTCCGCCGCAATCGGTGTATGAATGGGTGAATGTAATGCACAATCTATGTAAAGCGCCTTGGATAAAGGCGCTATATAAATGCACCATTTACCATTTTATACCAGAAATCACGGTGGCTGGGCCAGGCTACCTTAACCTAAACTTTAAACAAATACCTTACCCACCTTAACACAATAATTATGCCAAACCTTGAAAATGTGTCAATATGGAATTAATTGCTCAGTTCATTAAGGCTTTTTTGATTATGTTGGTGGCCATTTTATCACCGGAAAGATTTGCCTCCAGGATGGAACCTAGGTAGGTAATTTCATCTTTTCGTGTGATAATATTGTCACTCACTCCTGCCTGGTTTGAGCAGAGATAACAAACCAGATGATCTCCACCTACAGTACCAACAGCACAACTACAGCCAGTGGTTCAAACACTGGCAGGTCAGAGAAATAAAAACCATGAAGAATTAATTGTGTCTAACTGAGCTACGAGACATTCTATAAAGTGACAGTATAGTTTCCTTTCGGTGTGAACTGTCCTAGAAGATTGGTGTTATGGTCTGCATGTTCGGTGCCTTTATCCAAAGTTGATGTACCTTTACTTTATTGGATGTCAGTTTTTCCAACACTTCTCTGCTACATCTCAGGGGCTCATGTTGTACTTTTTACCCCACTGAAATTCTTAACTTTAGTTACTAGATACTTTCCGTCTATGTCTGTCTGTGTGTCGTGCCTGTGAACATCTGTGTTGAAGACGTGGACATTAATCTGATCTGTGGCCCCATAACAGACGCCTCCAAGAAGTACACGTTGTGCCCCACTGTCACTGCAGTTCCACCGGCTCCCCTTTGGTCCTTTCAGATGCACTGTCCAGCAGAGCATTAATTTATCACACCAGGACCAGCATGGCAAAATATGACCCATTAAAAATGTAAAAGAAAAGTAATCCTCTCTGTAGAATGTAATCCTATAGCTTGTGTGTTACCACTCATATCGGTTCAGCCAGTGGCACAAACCTCACACACAGCTTGGCCAATCCATGAACCAGTATTCCATGGGTTGGCACATTTTGTATAGCGCACACAGTTCCTATTAATCCTACGCACGCACACAGGAGCGCACGCAAACATGCACGCACAGACACTCACGCCGCACGCTCGCACGCACTCACGCACGCACGCACGCACGCACACACGCACGCACGCACACACACACACACACACACACACACACACACACACACACACACACACACACACACACACACACACACACACACACACATGGTTAGGAAAGTAAACAAGGTACATTTACTTGAGTACTGTACTTAAGAGTTTTGCTTTTCTAGAGTTTGTTTCTCTGACTTTTGGAAATTAGCTATGACTTCCTCTCCACTACATTTAAAAGACAAATATTATTGACCAGACTTTACTCGTTACTTTCATCCTAAGCATAGCTTTGAAGTCAGAGGTTGATTTGTTTTGTTTCATCCCCGGGAGGACCATACGTACGTACATACAGTATGGAGGTAGGTTCGTTGGGCAGACATCGGGGATTACACTTCCTGTGTGCGTGCGTGCGTGCGTGCGTGCGTGCGTGCGTGTGTGCGTGCGTGCGTGTGTGTACATGTGCGTGAGTGCGTGTGTGAGACTTGAGTATGTGCGTATACTGACATAGAACAAGTCTCATGATTTTCATGAGGGCTTGTGAAGTGATGCAGTGTTTGCAGGTGGTCATTCACTCTAATTCTTCAGGGGCCCCGGCCAATCAGCCATTATGTGGAACGGGCTGGCCCAGAAACAAGATGGGAGCACACAGCACAGCATGTCTACCTTTATGAATGGGAATGTTGAGATGTGTGTACATCAAAAAGTGTCACTTATCTCAACGATCATAAGACCTATTATGCACAGTAAGTCAGATCATCTTGATGGCTTTGTTGGCGAACAGCTGTGCATATAATTAGATGACAAAACACATTTGTCAGAATATATACTGGTCCTTTGCATATGATTTTACAGTCTGCTGCTCCACATGGAACACATAAAAGGTATAAGAACTGAACGACCGTAAATACACAGAGACGAGCTTCATACGCTCTGTCCAAGTTTATACAGTACCATTTGGCCAAACTTCCTTATCATGACAGTAGCTATCTACAAGACTACTGAGAGCTAACCTGCGGATGCAAGATAAAAACAGGGTCTCATATTACCCATGTGGCCAATACCCAAGAGATTCTGTCCTGCTTTTTAGGGACCTTTGATCTGGGATTACACATAGGAACAGCTGAAAAGAGAACTAGAGTTTGGCCTGGGAAAGCAGCCTGAGGTGGTTCTGGCATCTTAAGTGAAAACTGCTTCTGAAATCTGAATCCACTGTAGAACATTTACAGTGTTGCATTTTACATTGAACTAATGTTCAAGAATCTGGTTGAACTCATGTAGACTGTTTAAAACAGAAATAGCCAGTGACTGTAGTTCATTTGGCTCCAGAAATAGATATGATATTTTTTGTCTAGCTACCTGCATGTGGCTATATGGAATGGATCCTAGCCAGTTTACTTATACTGAGTATGAGTTTGGTGTGGTGTTTTCTCAGAGAAAACTATTGCAGTAAGTCAACAGAATTAAATAGACAATGGGAGACCATTAGGATGAGTAATACCTACACCTGTAAATTCCCATTGTTTTGGCCCATTTATAATGGGTAGTATACAGACTAATAACTCCTGTTGTTGTATCCTATACACACAATCTGGCTACTTCAGCAAAAGGTGTACCATCACCATCACTAAGGAGTTGGTTCTTAATCTCAGAAACATTGCCTAAGACCTTTTTGCAAGCTATACCCTCACAGGTCTTCAGTGAAGCATAGCAGTTTAGTAAATGCCAGGAGAGCACTTGAGGTAAGGTTATTGAACTGCTAGAGGTTTATGATTTGTATTAAGTTATGAAAACCTTATGAAGCGCAACGTTCACAATGGCATCCCCAAAAGAAAAGAAAAGAAAAGAAAAGAAAAGAAAAGAAAAGAAAAGAAAAGAAAAGAAAAGAAAAGAAAGAAAAGTAGCAGTGCTGTTATGGTTATCATTGTTTTCCACTGAATGACTCGTTGGGGAAAACTTAACATGTTAAACGAACAGATTAGGTCTGCCGTCTGACTATATTCTGCAAGTGTAAATCTCTGCTCCATTCGTTCAGGAGCATCGCGCCTGACTGAAATAATTTGTCCTACGTTTGGAACAGCTAAATGATTACAAGCAGGGCTTGGAGTTATTGAGGAAGCTAATGCCTTACAAAGTGCATGTAATAATGTAACATTTTACAACATTTATTTAAATATTGTTTAATTAAATGTACATGATACATTATGCACTAGGTAACAATGATAACCATCAAGTTCACTTAGTCCTGTATTTAAGCTCCATTCAAAGGGAAGATGCTATGCCATGTTCTCCAGGTTCTATTTCCCTGGGTTCTATATTCTCCACTTAGGGTTCAGGGTTAGGTTTAGGTTTAAGGTTATGGGTTTATTGTTGTAAGCGGGAAACAAATAAACTTTTTTGCGGAGTGGGGAGCAACTTTGAGGACCTTGTCCACACATAGCCTACAGGGATGACTGTATTTTAACCACCTATAGGTGTCCAATTCTGGGACATAACAACATAACAAGTCTGAAACATTTTAACAACACAAATCTTGCATGGGGTCCTGCTTGTTATGCAACATTTTGAGACGGTTAGCCTTCGGAAGTAAAGGTGATCTTACAGCACAACACTTGCCATCCTGAGTGAGCGAGCTCAACCGCAAACACGAAAACACCTCATGAAATTATGCTTTTAACATCTCCAGCGTTCAATTAGCTAGACATTTCATTTATTCGACTTTGCTATACCTAAAAGTTCCTTATCTCTTTCCTCTCTCTCTCTCTCTCTCTCTCTCTCTCTCTCTCTCTCTCTCTCTCTCTCTCTCTCTCTCTCTCTCTCTCTCTCTCTCCGTTAGTTTTGTCTCTTCCCTCTTTCCCCATCAAAAAGTGTTGAACCAATTTCATGCCCTGCAAAAGCTGTTTACCCACTTGGGTGTCTGTGGAACATCTGCTCCTGGCTCCCACTGGCTTCTTGAGTGCCTTCTCCCTCTTCTCCCTGAGTTTTCCAGACTTCATACAGAAGGTTGTCGCATTTCAAACCCCATGTGGAAGAGGATGATTGCTCTTAATGTGAAATACAAGAAGGGGCGGGTATGGAGTATTATTGTGCTACAGTATATAGTCGCTGATGGTGGCGGGGGTGACACTTCAATGGGTCGTTGTTAAGCTATATTTGGTGCTGCAATCTGTGGGCAATTGCCTTTGTTTGGTGATTCTGTGGTTTATGTGAAGGAAGAGAAAAGGTTTCATCTGCCCGAGTTGCTTGATGATACCGTATACTGTACAAGTACGCACACACGGACGCATGCACGGACGCACACACGCGCACACACACACATACACACCGCCTGTGGAGGTCTGATAGACTATGAAATGCATTATAAATAGGCCTATTGCATTTTATTAATGGCAAGGTTTATGAAGATACTACTCTATACTACTCTACGCTATACCCCCCCCCCCCCCCCCCCCCCCCCCCTCTCTCTCTCTCTCTCTCTCTCTCTCTCTCTCACAGACCCCATTTAAAGTTTTATTGTTTGGTTGTCCCTAGCCCTAAGTTTCATTTGGGCAACAAAGCCCAAAGTAAAAAATCACACCCGTGTGAACTGAGTGGTGCAACTCCATGTGGGGGTCCCTTGGGGGTCCCCGGAACTTCTAGACCCATAGGAACGCGCCCAGGGTGCCGCCCCAGTTCCGGCGAGCTGCACCTTATCCGAAACGGTTGAGAAATGAATGAGTTACCGTGTGGGGGTCCCTCTACTGTGTACTGTACTGTACTGTCACAGTACTGTCACACCCGAAATCACGTAATGGCTGCTAAAAACTCAGCTTCCCATCATGCAGCTGTGCACAGTGTGAAGCTCAACAGCGCCACTTTGTCACCTGTTGGTACTTTAAATTAGAGCTCATCACGGGTCCAAAAAAAATGGTTCCGAAATCAGAAATGAATCTGTGACATATTACCGATACCGATCCATTCCGAAAATATTTTCAAATAGTTAAACCAAACCTGAGTTTGGATCCGTGACTATTTCGTCTGATTCCGACCTGTTCTGAGATTTCTTTCAAATGGCGGCCTGACCGAGATCCGATTATTTCCGACATTCCGAGAGACCGACCCAGGCAGGCAGACATAAATGTGGACTTTATGAAATAATAGCTCTGACGTATTGACCAATTACCATTTTATGATTAAAGCGAGAGAGAGAGAGAGAGAGAGAGAGAGAGAGAGAGAGGTTCCCTGCAGGCTGCAGCAGAGGGCTAGAGAGAGACTCGTCTATTCTCGTCTCCTCAGCGTGTGTGCTTTTAAAATTAACCAAACGGATCATTTGTTTTTTACACACATTTATCAGAGTTTTAGCAGATGCATGTACCGGTCTTGGCTGATTGGAATATTAACAAGGCACCACACTCAATGTACTTATAACAGTATTACACATAATGATTGACAGGCCCAGGGGGATACGTCCGATTCCAACCCTGCCCGAGTGATTATGATAAAACTAAATAAATGAATATGATAATACCTTTTAAATAATCACAAACATGAATTATGTTATATTATTTACAGCTAGGTATAGTGGGGCGAGATGGAAAAGGGGCGAGCGTACCTGTTACCCATGCACACACGCATACAAAGGGACACACATTGCTGTTCAATGGAGTGGATGCACCACTCAAATAAAGAATGAGAAAATAACGTGAACTGCAAGACTTTGAGATAATAACGTGAACGTAAGACTTTGGAGCGATCATCCGTTTCCACACAGGGTGTGACTTATCAAGCACATACACATCTCTCTCAGTGTCTTAGTGCTAGTGATACTCCTATGACCCTATGAGCTTGTGTCACGTACCGTAGAAGCTTAATTTTCAGTCTACTATCTCTCCAGGCCGGTGACTGTATGGGAAATGCCACTCGCTTTTCTCTTCTCACGGAGTCCTGACCCTTTCAGCCATTCTCGCCTCCTTGGACTTTTCCATTACCTCTGCAATACTTCTCTGGGGCTCAATAGACCCAAGAGATAAATATTTCCACAGTCATCATCACAGCCTCTCACTGTGCGCAACAAACAACAACTCCTTGAGATTTAATGTGTGCAAGTTATAGTAATTGGGGAACTTTTTGCCTCATCGCACAATCTAATGACAAGCCACTATTATTTATCTAGCACAGTGAAGCTACAGTAGCATGCTGTGGTATGGACACAAATATCTGCTGGAAATTCCCATGAAAGCTCACACAGGGTGACTGATTAATGCTTTCCTTACAGTACAGTACAGTACAGTACAGTACAGTACAGTACAGTACAGTACAGTACAGTACAGTACAGTACAGTACAGTACAGTACAGTACAGTACAGTGTATGTTGCTCATACACAGGCAAACCATGTTCATCTTAGAAAATGATGCAACCTGAATGTGCTTAAGTTATATTCACTAGCCCTTACCCGTTGTGAGATATTGCCCCAACCCCCCAATACCTGTGAAAAGTGGGAGTGATTGGTGCAGGCAGTGAGGAGCTACGGCAGTGTTTCTGACACACATTCAGACATTCAGACACACATTCAGACATTTGGTTAATTATAGTATGATGATGATATGATTATAGTATGATGATGATATAGTATGATTATAGTATGATAATATGATGTTGTACGTACAGTATGTAGGCAATATAACTCTCTTTGTCTGTCATTTGCATATAGCCGATCCCCAAGCGCCACAATTGTCCTTATCCTTCGTTTACTTTAGATTAGAAGTGTTTAGTATTTGTTTTTGTGGGGTTTTTTTACATATTGTACTCATTTTAATTAATAAAAATGCCACCTGTGTGAAGTGAGGGGCGCTAATATATTAAAGTCTATAACTCATGTTGATTAGGTGATGTAATGGCGATGAAAAACAAACGGTGCCAACACAAACATTAAACGCCATTAACAATAAAGAGACAATATGACGTAATGTGTTACATTATGACGTACATTTTCCCTTCATTGTCAATGGCGTTTACAAAACAAACATTGACTAAAACATTAAACCTGTGTATAGGAGGGGCTATAGCGCCCCTCAAAAATGAGTAAAAGGTGACAAAAAAACTAGCTAGCTAGCTATGGCAAAAATAGTCTATGACAATGCATATGCCATACTGTATTCATAATATTCTTCTTCTTCTTCTTTGCTGCTATCTTAAAAAGGCAAAAGAAAATACATTACACTTGAACATAATTAGCAACAAACTGTTATGTTGGAACGATTATACAGATGTGTAAATTGACCAAAAAAGGAGTCTTTGAAAAGAGTGACAATAATGACTTCTGCAAACAACCACGATCAGCTTTAAAATCGCCTAGCCTTATAATCCCCTCATGAGCACTGATAAGGATGCATTCATTCAAGGCAACATTCATTCATTTCAAGATAAACAGATTTGTCTCTGTTTTCAATCCAGTGTTGCATAATCAACACCACTGCTGTGACCAGTGTGGGAAACACTTCATTAGAATGGAGCACCTTAAAACACACCAGATAATTCACACTGGAGAGAAACCCTATAAATGTGACCACCAGTGTGTAAAACACGCTTCCCACAATGTGGGAAGAGTTTTCTTACAGTTAGTTAGTAGTTAGTTACTGCGAGAGTGATGTCTAGCAAACACCAACTCGGGATTCCTGGATCGCTGCCTTCCACATCTAACATCGGGTTCTTGAGCTCTGCAGTATGTCTACGTAGATGGTACGCTTCTTTCCCCTCCTGGCTTTGCCCTCTGTTGGCTCCCATAGAGTCAATTGACTTGCCTCAAGTTCTGGGTGCCTGACGCAGTGCCCTGCCAGCCTCATCCTTCTCTCTCTGACTTTGTCTGTGACCCGTGGTAGGTTCCCATAGAGGTCCACATTTCTGATGCGGTCCGTCCATGTGACACCTAGTGCCTTTCGTAGCATTCTTGTGTAGACTCCATCCAGCACTCTTTCCTGTTGTACTGTGAGGGTCCATGTCTCAGCAGTACTGACTCCACAGTAGCTATATGAACAGCCACCTCTTACGGTCTTCTCCCATGTCTGATTTCCACACTCTCCTCATCCCATGCAAGGCTTTCCAGGAAAGTGCTCTTCGGACCTTACAAAAAAAGAAAACATATCATATGGTTCTGGTTCATCGGTGCATCCATAGAGGAGAGATTCCTTACCAGTGTGAACAATGTGGACACAATGTCACCACCATCTCTGACCTGCATGTTCACCAGAGAATTCACAGAGGACGTACACCTTCCATTGTGATCAACGTGGGAAAAGATTCACTGAATCATCCAAATTGAAAACACGCCAGAGAATTCACACTGGAGAGAAACCCTTTCAATGTGATCAGTGGGAAAAGGCTTTTACTCAGTCTAACCATTTACTGTGCAACATCACAAGCTTGTGCACAACGCTTTCACTGTGAGCTGTGTGGAAGGTTTGTTTTCTCAGAAAATCATCCTCTACAACTCCATGAGTGCACACACAACTAATTAAGCCTCCACAAACTTCTACCATCACTCTTATATCCAAGCACGTGCAGAGAGTAGAGAGGCAGGGGCTGAAATCCCATTAGAGGGCATTTTTGGCCCAAAATAGCGAAAATAGCAGATCTACAAGCTCTCAACACGTCGCGCTGCGATGCGTTGAGAGCTTGCAGATCAGCTATTTTCGGGGCGCAACCCAGCACTCCTTATCTACTGGAGATGCTATGTACGACATGGATTTCGCAGGGGCTGAAGCCCCCTTTGATGTGTGCACGTCCCTGCTTACATCTGCAAACAGCTTGCTCCTTGAGTTCCCCAGCACAACGCTATATAAGCACCATGGGGGACCGCGCCTTCTGCTTGGCAGCACCGCAACCATGGAACAGCCTCCCTAAAGATTTAAGAGCACCACAGACCCTGGACTCTTTTAAAACAGGTCTAACCACCTTCTTATTTCGCAAGATCTTATTCTTGTTTTTAACAAAACTGAAAAAGCATGATCGAGGGTGAAACGTCACCTTGTTGGTAATCCATTACAACTATATGGGAACATGATCCAGTGTGCAGACAGACCCTGGTTTTCTATTTTAGCGTGTCCCTTCTGTCCAGCATCTGGGATTTTATATTTTTGTGTCTTGGAATGGAAAATTGAATTAGTATCATTGGTGTCATCTGTATTTACCCTAATATTTAAAGAGTTCAGTACCATGCTGTGAAACAGCACAGCAGCCAGATCTTCAAACAATCTTTAAAAAACATTTGTTTGGCATTATACAAAAATTGACTGACTATACTAACTGACTTTAAAACTGAGTTGATGCACCGCTTTTATACATACCACCTCAGATTGGTGTATAAATTACATAAAGAAAAAGGAAAAAGGAAGAAAAGCTTTTACGGGCGCTGATGTGATTTCACTCCCCTTTTGTGACTTCACTTGTGAGGGTCAGTTTAATTTCCGGTGCTTCACAGTTAGCAGCGCTTTATACTTTTCCCCGATTTGTTGGAATGGTTCACCACAGGAATCCCATATGTGCCACTTTGACCTAGAGTCAAATCCCAGCAGGAGAGGTCCCCTGCATTCTGACCGTCATGACCTCCAATGCTCTCCTGCAGAGGAGGGGAAAAAGACATGGCTTTCCTGCTGAGAAAGAAAGAGAAAGGAAAGGAAAGCAACCTGATCCGTCTCCCTTAAAACAGAAATAAATGATTCCTACTGGTGTAAGAAAAGTATGTAGCTTGCTCAGCTTTATTGTCACATCAGTGATCACCCTATCATCGATATATTGGGCATATCTAGGCGAACATTTAGGGAAAGAATGGCAACGGTTGATTTTGGTCAATGAAGTATAGGGATTAGGGAAGTATATTTTGGATAAATACCTATATATATTTCATATCCTGGAATTACACACGTGTGGATGAGCTGATGGCTGATGCAAGAGGGGAATGGTGTTTTAATGTACTGAGAAAGAAAGTATATAGGCCTATGTTATCAATATTACTAGCATCGTTTAGCACTACAACAGAACATCCTGAGAAAGGGACATGTACACCCACCTTAGAAGCATCACTGAATCACACAAATTTAATACTGTAATCTCAACGTTCACAGCTTTTGAATGTAAGATTTGGCCACACACGCGAAATCTCGGGACTCGTGCACGCTACCGCCTTTGCCAGCACGAGAAATCTCGGGCTTCGTTAGTGATTTAATCCAGAATTAATAGTATTTTATTTACCGTCTGTTAGCTGTTTTTAGCATCCGTCGATAGCCTTCGGTAGCTCCCATGGTGTGACGTCATCGAAAATCCAAAATCTCCACATGCACGCACACAATCTAAAGCATTTATAGGGCTCAGATTGAGCTAATGGGCGATGTTTAGAGCTTAATAATACTTTAATCGGACCTCGCCAGTAGAAAACTATTGATTACACTGAGAGAAGACTTCACAGAGTGAAGCTATGACTCATCACACAACTACTTCCGGTTCAACGAAAGAGTTCACAGCTGTCCAGGTTTTGTAGTTTAGAGCTGGAATCTGGCACCACCGCCGAGTTTAGCCACCAGATGGCGGCATGTAATCGGTTAACCAATAGATTAGGTTCTCCTCAGCAAAACCTTTTGATCATTAGGACTTCTATGTCCGCAGTCCCTGTATTTTCCTTCTTCTGATAATCCAAATCTTCTTATAAATGTTGGCACTTTATAGATGCATGCAAATGGAAGTGGGCAATTTCTCATAGGAGTGTTCTCATAGGACTGTTTGGTTGAAATATAGTGAGCCGTGTGTACTCAATGTGTGTACTGTATGAATGGGTGTACTGTATGTATGAGTGTTGTGTTGGTACATGGAAGGTGGTCTGTTTCTGTTAACCCTTACCTGCAGGTAAGCGGGTCACCACTCTGGGGAGGTGATTATCCTCTAGCCTGGTTAATGGTCCTTACTGACAGCACTTAATGAAAATTAATGGCCAGCTGTATTATGGTATGCACACAAACAGGCCAGCAACTGTGTTTTCCACTGCTTGGGATATTTACAGTGTCTGAAAAATAATCGTATATAGGAATTGTAAAAGATGGAACAATGTCCCTATGAATAAAATGAGTTCTTCAAAACACAGTAAAAAGGAAGAAAATAATATAGCTGCAAGCAGCGATAAGGCGGGACCAAGCAATAAGAACATATGCGCAATAAGCCATAGAAACATGAGTAGAACTTGAGAAAAAGAACACCATGGAATTGTGACAGGATCGGTTTTGATTGTGGTTGCTGGAGGCAGGGTTCTAGAAGACTCTGGTGAATAGAAACAGGTGTGCAGTGCCACACCCAGGCAGTTCGTCACCAACCGTGCTATTCATATGCTAAGTTGGCGGTGCCCAGATTTGAACCAATGACCTTGTCAAAAAATTGCTATAGTGTCCCCCTTTGGCCAATTGGAGTAAGACTGCTTTCAGTGCTATTTGGCATGACCCTCTACCATACTGTAAAGTGTCATAAAACATGTGACGCTGCATGTATGTATTATGGCCAGAAGAAGAATTTTCACAAAACAGCAATTTTGATTGGCTCATAAAACCTTCATTTTTGCACTTCAAAAATGTACTTCCGATCTTTTGTCCGTATAGGTCCAAAGTTCACGTGCAGACGTTTTTGTGCGTTTTAATCAAAGATCCTGGGAGGACATAGATTTTAACTGTTTTTCATATACTGTAATTCAAAATGGCGGGTGATCTAAAGGTGAGAGGTCAAAAGTAAGAGCATGTTACTTGTTCGGCATGAGGAGACGCATATATGTGTCGAAGTTTCATTGCAGACGGTCAAACGGTTCATGAGCTATGCGCGTTCAAAGCTTGCATTTTCAATTGAGTGCTTGAGTGCATTGGCCACCCTTTGGCCAATGGTCGTGGGCTTCGCATTCAAAAACCGACCGGTTCAGCCAGAACTGCTATTTTTGGCGGAAGAAGAAGGAGGAGAAGAAAAAAAACAGACAAAAACAATTAGGGACCAACGTCCCTTCGAAACGGGCTTGGTCCCTTAAAAACCATCCCATTGGAGATCAAGGCCTTGGAAGAGTGAGACTTCTTTGCAGTATGTAAATATTGTACACTTTCTGTTTATACAGTTGCCCCATGTTCATAGGTTATTGCACATAACACATTTCTTTAGAAGAACTGAACAAAACCACATTTTTGTCACAATTTATATTCCTCCAGCTTTTAAATAGATAGTCCCTCTTCAGAAGAGACCGCGAAATGTTCAAAAATAATGATCTTGTATAAGTAATTGGCATGAAGAGAGACCGTTAACGCCGACAAGCCTAGCTCTGCAGAGAAAGTGCCTTCAGTGCACTGTGAAATTGGGTTGAAAACAAAAACAACCAAGAAAAGGAAAACACATGTGCAAACTCACGGACAGAAAGTGAACCACATTGAATCGGTGCCTTAGGGGTGCCAGTATTCCACTTTCCAAACGATTTCCATGTTCTTTTACATAATTGTGGCTGACGGCCTGAAAACTTCATATTTCATATATCAGTTAAGTGAGGGGCGCTCTTACCATTATACATCATCATACATCATCTCATGAACAACTGAATTTATGTCATTGGTTGGTTAAATTTACGTCATATTTGGCAGACATTTGACCTAATTTCTCCTCATAGTCAATGGTAAATATTGAGACGTGTGGGGATAAAAGCTGTATTATGTGACATCTACATATGACGTACATTTTCCCTTCATTGTCAATGGCATTTAATGTTTGTGTTGCCACAAATTTAAGTAATATTTGGCAGACATTGTGTGAGGACAAAAGCTGTATATAGGAAGCCCATCAAAACATAAATAAAAAATCACACCCGTGTGAAGTGAGGGGCGCTCTTATCAACATCAATTACAACATCATGTTTGTTTAAGCATCGGGTGCTAATGTTTGTTTTAGTCCTCAAAACAAACATTAGATTTCTCTTTATTGTCTATGGCATTTGTTTTTTTGCAACATATAACAAGGTTAATACGGCGTCATAAAATCTTGTATGAGGATCCCTGAAACAAAATATTTTCAGATGGGAGTCTGTAGACAAATGCCCATCAATTTGGGGTCCTTTATGAAAGAAAAAAAGATAAATAAACAATGTTAAAAGGGTGCCATTTCTTCATACGCCTTTGATGGCAATTGGATGATTTAGCCAATTAGGATGGAATATGAAACATCGGACAGATCCGACTTGAGCACATGACCATAGAGATACTGTGTAACGATTTTTGGACAGAATCTGGAGGAGTAATATCCAAAAATGTGTTTTACAAAAGTCGGCCTCCTGGTGGCGCTATAAAAGGCAGATGCGGAAAATGCAGGTCAAAGGTTTGTCCTTGGCCTCTAGGGAGTGTGCATGCAACGTTTCACGCAGATCGGCGCAGTTTTAGGTAAAAAATGTGAAAAGCTGCCTCATGGTGGCGCTATAACAGGCCGTTCTGGAAAATCTGGGGCAGAGGTTCATCGTTGGCATCCAGGGAGTGTGTGTGCAAAGTTTGGCATCGACCAGGTTAACGGTGCCGGAGATTACCTGGTAACAGACGGACGGAAGGACGGACACACACACACACACACACACACGGACGGAGTGCAAAACATACTCTCTCCCCATGCCTTCGGCCTGGCGGAGACAATTAAGTACATGATCCAATATGCAGTATTGTGAATGAATGAGCACAATTGAATTAATTGGCAAAGGTAAAGGAGATATAGATTGAATAGGACGTGCGTGCGTGCGTGCGTGCGTGCGTGCGTGCGTGCGTGCGTGCGTGCGTGCGTGCGTGCGTGCGTGCGTGCGTGCGTGCGTGCGTGCGTGCGTGCGTGCGTGCGTGCGTGCGTGCGTGCGTGGTGAGGGGGGTTACGCATGGGGGAATATGCATGTCGAATTACCATGTCTGTTTCTGAGGAACTGTGTAGCAAGAATAGACGTGTGTGTGTGTGTGTGTGTGTGTGCGTGCGTGCGTGCCTGCGTTTGTGCATGTCTGTCTCTGCATGCGTGTGTGTATGTGTTTATTTGTGTGCATGCAGTGTGTGTGTGTGTGTGTGTGTGTGTGTGTGTGTGTGTGTGTGTGTGTGTGTGTGTGTGTGTGTGTGTGTGTGTGTGTGTGTGTGTGTGTGTGTGTGTGTGTGTGTGTGTGTGCGCGTGTGTGTGTGTCTGGATTATCCTTGTGCTATTCCATGGAGGCAGAGCCAATACATTAGCAGTCAATGCTTGCATGAGGCATCTGAAACCATTGCAATTTATAGGGCTTGTTTCTGCTGATACAGCCGGGCTGTCAAAATCATCAGTGTGTGTGCACACAAACACTAGTCCTACCGGAGGTACGGAAATGCATACTGACACACACACACACACACACACACACACACACACACACACACACACACACACACACACACACACACACGCACGCACACACACACACACACACGCACACACACACGCACACGCACACACATTCATGAGGAGGGAATAAGTCTCTTTCACTGTGTTTATCTCTGCTTGTCTTTATCCTTCTGTCTCTCTCTCCTCAATTCTTCCATACAATACCATATTCACACACATTTTGCGGTCAACCTGAAAATATGGTCAATTCATAGATCACCTTGTTTTCCTTCCACAGCTCTGTCATCTGTCATCCACAGCTCAGGATGTTGGTTGATAGTAGTCATTTAATCTAATCTTGTGCATTTGGACAAACACAGCATGTAAGACTCACTGAGAGCATTGTTGCCTGCATGTCTCTGTGGCAGCCAACATCCCAATAACCCTGTTGTTATATTAAGACAGACATATTTCCATTTGAGGGACACATTTTCCAGTTATTACATAATTGCTGCCATTATTACAGTTGGCAGTTACTCTTGTTTCATTTGTTTTGTCACCGCGCTTGCGTCTATTCTCAGCTGATCAATACATCAGCTGATTCGGTCAGTCTCTCAGTGTCAGAGGGAGAGAGAGATGAGTGTCCAACCCACCACAAGCCTTTCACGTTGATCAACCAAATGCTGCAATTGGTGGCGCTGTTCAAAATAGACCCACTGTACTGTTTCTATCAGTGGCAACTGGTGCATCAAGCATGTGCATGGGAATCAAGCAAATACCGGTATTTGATACCAATACCAATTACTGTGATTGTGTATGGTTTGCCCCACCTGTATAAAAGCAGGATTGCTGCAGTGCAGGTGAAGGGAGTTCTGACTTGAGGCTAGTGAGAGAGCAACAGGGGAAAGCTGCGAGCCAGGGCCTCATTGCAGGAGGCATTTAAGCCTGTAACAGTTCCTGTTTGTTATTTTATACGTTTAGCCATTATGTGTTCATTTTGTTTCCCATTTTTGGAACGTTGTTTTTTTTGGCCAGTATTATTTATTTATTTTTTGTATTTGTCACCGTTAATACACTTTTAAATAAAATGCCTAAAATGTGCTTGTGGACCTGTCTACTTCCTGGAGCCTCCGACCATGGGCTAGCATCATCACAGACCGACATCTAAGGACATTAGCAAAATGACCTTATGATCTTATCAATCAATATGTTGAATTTTCCCTCTGAGGATCAATAAAACCATTCTATCTTCTAATTGCATTTGAATACGGATGAAAACGGATTTTATCCTTTCACTAGAGAAAAGATATTAGAAAGCAGACTGACTTTTTTTCCCCCTCCCCATTGTTATCCATAGATACAGTAACTGATGGCCAAATGAAGTATGAGATCCACATTGGAGCTATACCATCATTAGACCCCATGTTTTTTCTTTTTTCTTTCTTCTTTTTTCAAAAGCTATCAGCTATCAGCAGTCTGATACGGCAGACCCCAGAGTGGTCTCTCCAATGGCCTGATCTAACATACCTGTTTGTATCAGGCCGCATTGTCAATAACGCACAGTGATTGGATCTCTGCCTCCGGGTCTTGTGATAATTACACTGCGAGGGCATCAATGAGGATTTATTGGGCTTCGCTCCACAGTGCACAAAAGAGCCTGTCTTTAATCTTTCTGGAGTAAGAGCATTCGACTTTTTAGCCTCGGCTAATCATTAGTAGAAATTACCACGAGCTGAGATGCAATGACAGGCAATGCTATGTGGAGAGTTGCAGGGGAAAATGCTGAACATTGAACAGACCATTGCTCTGTGATCATAGAGATGGGGCTTGAACATATAATAAATAATAGTACATATTAAATAAATACACATTATGATCACCAGATCCAGAGGACAAGGACAATACTTTGTCCCCAAACTAATTTACAGTGTACTCTATGAGCCTGAGTATGTACTGAGTATGTAGTGTGTGTATGTGTGTGTGTGTGTGTGTGTGTGTGTGTGTGTGTGTGTGTGTGTGTGTGTGTGTGTGTGTGTGTGTGTGTGTGTGTGTGTGTGTGTGTGTGTGTGTGTGTGTGTGCGCTTGTGCGCACAAGCGTGTGCGTGCGTGCGTGCGTGCGTGCGTGCGTGCGTGCGTGCGTGCGTGCGTGCGCACACGCGAGTGTGCTTGCATTCATGCATGCGTGCATGTGTCCATGTCTGTATTCCCATGGCTTTACAAATCTAGGTCACAAAAGCTGGTGTGCTCTGCCCTTGGCCCAGGCGTGTGAACTCTGAGGTCTTGGGAAGGTGACTCCCACAGCGTGTAATTAAACAGCAAACTGCCTCACTAAACACGGACGCTGCCCCGCTGAGTGCCTCCCAACACTGGCATCTGTGCCCGACACCAGACCGGCTGGCGTCAAACATTTCTCTTGTTGCTCATCACGCTGTCAAACAAGTCAACAAGCAAATAGAGCTGCGCAGACCCCGGCCACATCACGGCATATTCATACTCCAGTTTTAGGTGTTAAGGCAGGTGACAAGGTGACCAAAACAGAGAGTTAAGGCCTATTCATAGTCTGGATTTTCGATGGTGAGGTGACCACCGGAGCTGAAATAACGTTGAGCGGTGGTGAGTAAAAACAGAGAGAAGGGCTGGAGCGGTGGCGGTGGTTTGCTCTTCACCGCGGCTCGTGACGTCATGTTGTAGTTTGGTGGTCACCTAACCACCGAAAATCCAGACTATGTATGAGATGTGTGGTGGGAGTAAAAACAGAGAGATGTGTGGTGGGTGGGTGGATTTTCCCAACCACAGCGGTGGTCACCTTATCACCTAAAACTGGAGTATGAATAGGCCTTCAGTCTGACAGCTTCTATTTCAAACTCGAGGAAACAGAGGGAGAAAAGCCTGTTTCACCTGAAGTAGCATCTGAAAGTGTCTCATTACGGCTCCCAGAACAGAGGCGGTGCAGTTATTAAGGCTAATTTATACTACGACATAATATAAATGGCCAATTTTCGACAGAAAATCGTGACAGGCCAGTACGAGTTTAATCTAATTTATATAGAAAATGTGTTATTTCAGTCATTTTCAGTGAGTGACACAGATCGTGCAAAAAAAATTATATATTCAACTTTAGTGTCGGCATAAATGGTGAAGATGAGAGTCCCGTGCTCTTTTGGAAAGAGGGTCTGGCTCACTGGCTGTGACAATGGCACGAAACCTCAATCAAAGGAACCTAATAATTAAGCGACATACAGTATTAGGAAATAGGAAAAGTTGTTGTCTCTGCCTATATACTATTACCTTACCAAGTACTAACATATATACCACGACTCAAGAAAGAAATCCGATTGTAGTCAGGAGCTCCGACCTGAATTTCAACAGCAACAAAACAATTACAAAGTCAGTATATCACCATAAGAATATATTAAGGATTAAAGCACTTATGTCTCAGCAAGATGTGGATTTGCAGGATAGCCTATGCATTTATCTTCTAGAAACAACTACTGCCTTTACAGGTCTCCCTAAAAAGAATCAATCAGACAACTGCTGTTGAGTCAGAATGCTATTCATTGAGTCCTTATACCAAGAAAGTGAATCATACCACCTCAGTTCTTATATTTACACTGGCTCCCTAGTCTGTCAAATAATTTATAAAAAAAACAAAACACTATTGGTTTCTAAAGCATTGAATGTTTTAGGGGCAAAATGCAATGAACCATCCAGACCTATAAGGTCATTTGGGACAGGTCTGCTTTTGACTGCTTTTGACTCTGGGTTCAGAGTCAGAACTAACCGAGGAGCAGCGTTCCGTTTTTACTTTAATATACAATATGCACCATATATCTGGAACACACTCCCGGAAAACTGTTTTTACAACTCGCAATTTAAAGACCTTTCTGTTTTTCTGCCTTTTGCTGTGAGGCTTGTATTCCTTTTCTATTTTATTTTAGCATATTCTTGTTTTTAATAGTAGCCTATTCAAATGTCATTTTATGATGTATTTGCTTGTCTTTTCTTTTCTTTATGCTCTGTGTCTTAATATCATAAATGCTGTCTTGTTATTGGAATGTTCTGTACAAACAAACCAGCTTTACTTTGCTTTATTTAACTTGTGTACAAAACACAAACATTTGTACACTTTCAGAGCTATAAATGGATTCATTAAGTATTTTACTGTGTTGACAAAGCAGAATGGAAACTGGGGAGCAGGGGCTCTTTTGTTTGGGAGTTTGCTTGCTCGGAGGCCATGCATTATTGAAACCATTAGTAAGACCTGAGATCACCGCATTCATCAAGGGTTAATTAACCTCAGCTTGCATTGCCTTTGAAGCCAAGCCAAGTATTGGAAGTGCTCTGCGTGGCACACAATACAAACACAGCCTTGTTTTAATTGAATGAAAAGGTCATATAGTATGACTTGGAATCAAATCCTCTCAGTCTCAACTAAAAGTAATTCAACCTTATTTTTTGTGTGGGTTTGAAAATGATTCCGTGCATTTGGTGGTGTTTAACCACGGTCACCCGTATGAAATAGCCTGAGACCATCTGCGATTTATGATTCGCTCCAAGCCTCCGGCAAGCCAGGCTGAATAATTTACATTGTGCTGAGGCCTACGTGCACAGAATGTGTGATGCCAAAAATAGAGGAATGAACGGGGAGATGGAGGTGGGTGGTGGGGAAGTGCGGTGTGTGTGTGTGTGTGTGTGTGTGTGTGTGTGTGTGTGTGTGTGTGTGTGTGTGTGTGTGTATGCGTGTGCGTGTGCATGTGCGTGTGCACGACTGCACGTGCGTGTGCGCGCGTGTGTGTGCGTGTACGTGAGTGGGCATGTGCGTGTTCGTGTGTGTGTGTCTTGGAGGCGGGGAGGTGATGGGACGGAGTGAGACAAAAGCTAACACCCCTCTTGGAATGAGGCACAAAGTGGGCGTGTCGTAGGGCTAGGGACAGTGTAGCATGCTGGGTAATTGGCCAAACATGCTGAGTCACATGAGAAGTGGTCTTTAGAGCCTTGTTAAGCCGCGCATCTCGGTGACACCATAAACACCATGTGCTATTTACAGGGATCCCGCGCTTCCTTCCTGTTTCCTACCAGAAGGGGGATGCTCAGCCAGTGATCCGTGATTCAACAATGAAGCCATTTCAAAGGATGAAAAGCCCATTTTCTCTCAAAGTCAAATGCTACTCATTCAGCGAGATGAAAGGAGGAAATGGGGTACATGAGACAAACAAATGCAACTACAGTTGCTTAGGCTTTGGAATAACACATTCAGATGAAAGAGAAGTCTGGGACTTGTCAGATAAGTGCGTGCATGGGGTTTGTGCATGTGGGCATGAATGTATGTATTAATGTTTAATATTATGGATAGTAAGTCTTAAACACAGTGCATACTGTATAAGACATCGCGCTGTATCTATGCATGCATATGTGTATGCACAGTGTATACACTCATATGCATGCATAGATACAGCACAGATTTATCCCAGCCTTCTGTTAGTATCCTTGTGCATATGGTTTGGGCACTCAGGTGAATGCACTTTACTGAAGGTGCAGCCCCACAGCTCACAGCACTCCCTACGGCTACCCAAAACTGCAAGATGGGGAGAAACCAAAACAGAAACAATGACCCTCTTTTGTATGTTCATTTTCTAACAAAGGTCATACGAGAGTCATTAACTTAGCATAAATTATACAACAGAACAATCCAACATACCACTACTACTAGGCCTACTACTACTGCTGCTACTACTACTACTACTACTACTACTACTACTACTACTACTACTACTACTACTACTATACTACTAATGATAATCATATTGATGTAATAATAATAATAATAATAATAATAATAATAATAATAATAATAATAATAATAATAGTAATAGTAATAGTAATAGTAATAGTAATAATAATAATAATAATAATAATAATAATTATTATTATTATTATTATTATTATTATTATTATTATTATTATTATTATTATGATGTCTGGGTGGATGAGAATTATGTACTGCCAGCACATACCCATACCTTAATGCTAACTGCAGAATGTGTCCTTGAAAATGTCTTCCTTCTGCCTTTGAGCACAAAAGCAGGCAAATAGCGATTGTGTTCGATGATAATCTTTAACTCGCGCCGATCGGGCCGGCCTAATCACATTGGAGATTTAATGGAAGTGGAGGACCACAGGCAGAACAAAGTTGAACTGGAGCAGATAAGGAACTCCAGCGGCCTGTAATTGGACCTCATTGATCCGTTGGATTTTATAGATCCTTATCATGGCACATTATGTAAATTCCTCTTTCTCACAAGAGCATTAGCAGATATCCCCCTGTGTCTCTTTACTTTATACATTGTGGATTCATGTGGGAACAGCCGCAGGGGTTTCTACTTTGGGTAACCTATACGTTGAGCGGAGAGCGTCTGACTATGAAATATATAATGCAAGACGATATTCTTCACAAGCAGTATTCCCGGGTTGAAAATTGCAGCGTAAGATTGCATCATCGCAACTTCAGCTATCAAGGTAACCCTTCTTGAAACCCTCAGGGAATTAACCATTTGTTCTATGTCCCCCATGGGGGAGGTGCATGTATTCTCAGATAGCCCCTCTATATTCAGCTATTAGTGTACCGTAGATTTCCGTCCTACACAAACATTAAATTCCCATTGACAATCTAACTATAAATGCACCACGTCTCTGTCTGCGTGTGTGTGTGTGTGTGTGTGTGTGTGTGTGTGTGTGTGTGTGTGTGTGTGTGTGTGTGTGTGTGTGTGTGTGTGTACGGTTGTAATGCATGTAACTCGAGAACCGTTTGCCCCACCGACTTCAAATTTGACACACGCGTTCCACACCCCCGCAAGGGAGTGCAGTGCCCGGTATCAAGTCGGTCGGACCTACGGTTGTCCAGAACCACCACAAAAGGCTCTGGTCAGGCTCTGTCAGTGGGCCTAATGAGGCCAAGTCCCCTCACCTGTGCAATTTCCAGCCTCTGCCTCAGCCAATTGATTGCCATGGCAACACCACACCTGACAATTTATTACTTAACCAGTCCACTTTTCACAGTCAGTCAGTTTGGCCTCTTCAAGTTCAGACACAGGCAGATACAGAGATCTCCATGTGGGACACAGACAGACAGTTAAAACGGGTGCTATGACAAGTTGACAACGGGTATTATTACAGTAGGTTCTCAAGTTGCATCGTTCTCAAGTAGGCCGGTGGCCGACGGGCACGCACAGGTCTAGTGAATAGAGAATTTTACGTCATAGTGTCTGAGCAAATCGGCTCAGTATCTATTTCTGTCCTACACAAACATTAAATTCCCATTGACAATGAATGGAGAATTTTACGTCATAGTGTCTGAGCAAATTAGGCATAGTGTCTATTTACGTCATGATGATGTACGATGATAAGAGCGCCCCTCACTTCACGCAGGTGTGATTTTTCTTTTTCAATAGTAAATAGTGTGAACTGTACTGAGAAACGACTGTGCTACACTGGAGGTTATCTGCCTACCCATGTTCTACTACCATGTGAGCTTATGTCCACGGAGACCCCATGGGCAGGAGACAGATGGCAAGGCACGGTCACACACAGATGCCCACCTCTTATCTCCGATGTCTGTGCCAGGACAGAATGCATGAAGTAAAAGCTGCAGCGAAAGGGACAGGGAAGAGAACGAGATTCACGCGCCATGTGAATGTTATAGTCTCCTCCTCATTTCATTAAATCATTTTCATGTTAATCGTCATACTGTTATGAAGCAACAGCACACAAACCTCTTCCCCTTCTAATCAGGCCTATAACAGAAGAGAATTATCCCGCTTGTTTTGTCACGTGCTTTTAACAACGAGAAAATGTTTTGTATTGCTTACATCCAAGCCCAGCAGCCTAAGCTTCAGCTCCAGCGTGTGGAACACAGCTCTCCAGATTGGAGCCCAGCTTGGGGTAAAGGTTAATGGAGTCGACCTGCAAAACAGGGATTTACAAGTTCCACATCTGCTGCTGCAACCTTGGCATCATAACACTCTTTGTGTAGAAAACCTATTTGAGAAAGTTAAGAAATCAAAGGGGAAAAATTAAATTAAAAGGCGTGGAAAGGGGTTGGGGGGTGGGGTCTTCTAGTTTCACCTAGCTTAGTGCTCACTGTTCCTTGTCCCTGGACATTAGCCAGATGATTCACATTCATAGGTGAACTCGTGAATCCTGTGTCAGGTTGAAAATTGCCTTGAGGCAAGTTAAAAGGATTGTGCCAGCTTTGAGATCAGAGGAAATGGAAAAAGAAATGGGAACACTAAAGAACAAGTCCCTGTCTAATGTTAACATGAGAAGGACAAAACAGGGCTGTCCATCACCCCAGAGACTGCCGTAAAATGTCTCCCGTTGTCAGATTCACTTAGTCAGAACACATGCGTTTACAGGCCAGGCTCACAGGTGGGTCATCCACCATTATGGCCTATTTGTTTTAAAATGCACATACTGTACACGTGCAGATTTTGACATTGCCATGCACCTGGGGCTCATATTTAATGTCTCCCATGTGCACTGTACTGTACATATATCAATTGTAAAGGCTTTAAGTAATTCATAATAAATTCACATGACGTTGACTTCACTTTCACTTCACTTCACTTCACTGTGTGTGTGTGTGTGTGTGTGTGTGTGTGTGTGTGTGTGTGTGTGTGTGTGTGTGTGTGTGTGTGTGTGTGTGTGTGTGTGTGTGTGTGTGTGTGTGTGTGTGTGTGTGTGTGTGTGTGTTCTTTTGCCATTAATTTGTTCCTCAACAGGCCATGACAAGAGCCTTAATGATTTTCCTTTGAAATCACTAAAGGCCTCAATACCTCTAACAAGTAGGCCTGTAGTTCCCACCACCAAACTTGTTGGGTTTAGCATGGACGAAAATAGAGCCCATAGTCTGGCCTTCGGTCGCCCGGCCTAGCAGAGACAAAAAGAAGTTGCTTGTGCTAGTGTTGATTATCTGTAACTTCATGGCAGATTTATCAAAAAGAAAAAAAACAGAAACACACGAAAAAAGCATTTCCATTCAAATCCACTTTATCCCCCCACGGGAGACGATTACAGATCATCACAACCTATTGGACACTTACTAAAACTAACAAGGCGAGTCAATCCATATAGGTGAGGAGAAGTGTAGGTTGAATTGGCCAGCTGTATTTCTTGAGAACGGAAATCACTGCTGCTATAGCCTGTAGGCTGGCACTGTCTCTACCTCCATAACTTCACAGGGTATTAATTGCTTCAGCGCTGTCAGCAGAACGCTCTCTTGCTTGTTGAACTGGCTCCAGAAGCAAAAGCCATCAGCCAAATTGCATGGGAGCGGGAGCAGACACTGGGAGCCCGGCTAAAGGAGGGTGCATTTTAAGAGGAGCAGGACGACGGTGTCAGAGAAAGTGTTTGGATTCATTTTGAAAATGCTCTGAACACATAGGCAGTCTGCAACTCTGCATGTCAGACGTTTTAGCTATAATGCTCAGATGAGAGGGTGAATATGCAAGTAGTCGGTGTGGTCTGGGGAAGGATGCTTCAACTATACAGTACCATCACTATATACGCACGTCACATAAAGTTCCAAGTGCTCAGTGGTCAGTCTAAGTGACCACTGAGCAAAGTGACCAAAGTTTAAGTGTTCAGTGCTCGCTTGGACTTGCCTAAATTCACCTCTGGAAAACTTTGCAAGTCACTCAAATGTATGCAGCTCAGTTGAATCAATTAAATGTGATTGATTCCACTCCAGTTAAATTTAGGCTACTTCACTTCAAGTCAATTTAGAAGTTCTTTATCGCTTTTTCCGTCCCTAGACTAAATAAAGCTCTTCAAAAATGGTCCATTTACTGTCAGACTCTCTAATGGCTGGAATAGTGATCTGAATTATTGTTAAGGTCTCTGTTAAGGAGACAATGAAATATAATTTGTGAAATAATACTCAGGCAAAACCTAGTATACAAAATGGACCATGTATCAAACGCTATAGGCTTTTAATTTGAAATGAAGGATACAGAAAGTATCGCACGCACGCACGCACGCACGCACGCACGCACACACGCACACACACACACACACACACACACACACACACACACACACACACACACACACACACACACACACACACACACATATACTCAACGCACATGCAACTATGTGGCAACATAGAGAGATCAGAGCCAGTGGAGCCTGCCTGGCAAATTACATGGGGGGTCCTTTGTGTGGGCGTGGCCAAAAGTGGGCGTTACCAAAAGGTGGGCGTGGCCATGACCGCCAGAAGTCTGTCAGATTTTGACAGAGCTCTGTTCATATTGAGTTTCCAATCAGCGTATTAAGAATGATGTTCATGACCTCTCATTCAAACCCATACTATATGGGTTTGAAAATTGGATACTATGGGTCCCATAGTATCCAACATTTTCGGGCGGTAGGGGAGGGGGGCGCGGTGGGCGGGGGGCACTCACGTATCCAACATTTTCGGGGGCGGGGCACACACACACACACACACACACACACACACACAAACACAATGATTATGATGATTTCAGCACTGGACAGCGACATGTGCTCTGCCACAAGTTGAGTCTTTTTTTATCCTAAACTCCTGACCTAAAGGCTACTGTGACCTACCGTGATGAATTTAGCATATTGTGCATGTTGGGATCTATGCTCTCAAGACTCAACTGTATATATTTTGATTATGAACTCTTATTGTGAAATATATGACTAACCGGAAATGCTTCTTAACCACAGCTGATTTTGTGTATATAATATATAAAGTTGTCGTTTGTCGACTGAGTTCCAGCAGAATGCTGATGCCTCCCTGAGCATTTGACTTGATTATTCCTCCGTCATATTCTTCACTACACTTTATTTATGTTACTACACGGCACACGCTAAAAAATAATAATAAGAAATATTCTTCATAGTTCATAGCCTACTGGCATATGGGCCTAATAGGCTTTTGAGAAGACATTTTTATTCAACCGCTCGACACACAATTTAACTCCCATCATAATAACCAAAACATATTTTTATATATATTTATTTTGAGTTGCACTATAGCCTATGTAGTGACTTGCAGTGAACCCATAGCACTTTTCACATGCGGCACGTCTCACTAAACAGACAGCCTGGCATTTTCTCTTTCTCTATTTTTTACTCACGATCCAGGGACATGCTTATGGGTCACAATCTCACCAGAAGAGGGCATTCCGATTCTGTTTGGCAAAGTTGCCGTGACATGCAGACGTGATTAACTACAGCTGCAACTATACAGACCCTTTTTGACTGAGACTGATCGAGAAGGAAAATAACATTCGGATTAAACGGTGGATTTTGTTTTATTTGTTATCATCACTATCATCATTATATATTTTTTGCTATACTGAGATCGCAGCGGTATTTTCTTTCTTTCTAGAATCCCTCAACACAGAATCTGTGGCAGGCTATCCGCGCTGTTCTCGGTGCGCCACCGTTCAGACGAACGAGCATCTTTAAGAACAGTGTGATGATGACCCAGGCGGTGTAGCTTTTTCCACGGTGGGGAAATCCAAAGTACTCGTTCGTTCTTTCGGAAATGTACCACTCGCACGTCGCGCAAATGCATCCATGAAGTTTACGAGAAGACGTTCCGCTTGGAACCATCGGCGTTTTTGAGATCATGCGTATTTTCGGCGGACACGAATGACTTGGAGGATTTGGCTTCGCAGTACCTGCTGCAGCACAGCCCTTTTTGACTGCAACTTGAAAGGGGATTTGCACCCGGAAACTATGCATATGCTGTAGGTCTGGTGAAACCGGGATTATATCTGTAGTTGGAATTAAATTACATTTGGCCCCAGGTTAAACTGCGGAATTGATCGCCTGGTCTGGGAAGACGGGGCAGGTGCGCTTTGGAGTCGGCGGCTGCGCGAGGCGACTCGGGGTATAGTGGATTAGGAAGGTACCTGTCTCTGTGGTGTGGAGAGAGCGCGTCATGCCGACTCGGATGTCGCGCACTACAAGAAGGCATTAAAAACCTGTGGACTGGACCTGACGGATAATATGGGTGAGTAGGGTTTATAACTATCACATATAGGCGACAGCGGAATCGTAGGTTGTTGCAAAAATATACTGTACTTGTCCTCCTTTCAGTGCACTGCATGGTGCTACAGTACGCGACAAAATGTCTACACTACATTTGCCAATTAATTGCATCCGATGTTTGGGTTAAATGTATTAGACTATATCTGTCTTTCTTTTTAAATGCACCTGTGGTAGGCTGTCGTGTAGGCTATGTGGTGCTGGTCAGTTATTCTTTATCTTGCTTCGAAGTGGATGGAAAAGCTTGAGGGATATTGCTGAAGCCTGTGCTTTAGCCCGCGAGTCGCAGAGGAGCTGCACTGCATTTTTCATCCATGTATCTCCTTGCGGTATTAGACTTATTTAGTGTTTTGCAAACAAGCACTGATCGATACGTTTGGTCCGAAATTCCAGGAAAATGATGCATTTTGTTTGTGTATAAGGGGGAACTTCCTTTTTTTTCTTGACGAATTAGAGTGGCTGGGCTCATTGACATGGATTGGAATGCTAATCGTGCTTAATCTTGGAAGCAAGTCAACTTTATAAAGCATGGCCCCGCATAATCATTGATCACCCCTAAGCTAAGCATAGGCCATTATCCAATTCAATTCCGGTCCCATTGAATACCAATAACTGTGAAGACTAAACATGTTTTACCCATAGACACTGATGCGCGTTTATTGGATTTTTGGCACCTGTTATCAAGAGAAAAGTCTCCAAATCAGGCAATGTGACTCGAATACCTCGATCCCTCAATTCTCTCTTTGTATGTCTCTCTGTGTCAGTCATCATCATAAGATTATGTGTGCGTGTGCTGTCACATTCCTTATCTCAGTTCCATGTGTGCACACAATACGCATGAGTGAGGGAGACATTTATTTTGTGCATTATGTGCATGAACATAACATGATGTGTAGTCACAACAATACAATCGAAAAATATGGATTTTGCCATGTTATTGCACTGCTATATTTATTTTTTCCGGAACTGTAACTCACTGTAATAGAACACACGCAACACATATACTGTATAGGCTATACATGCAGTATAGTAGTATCCCTCCCCACCAGCACCTCCATCCATCCTGCCATTACTGATGGGGAGATGTGACTAAGCTAATAGGGACTTGTATATATTTGATCTATTTATCTATTCGCCCCCCATCCCCCCCCCCCCCCCACCCCCCTGGGTTTCAAATCATCTGTACTTGTTGGCTCGGCAGTTCATTTCACCTCTTTAAATCTGCTATAGGTCCGTCGTTATCATTTCCTGAGGTGTAGCCTAATCCCCTCTCAGCCATTCTTTAACTCTTTTTACACAGATGGCCAAGTTCACTGGTGGTGGTGCTGTGCCATTAATTGTGAGACGGCATGATATATCGACCCACGGTGTGTTACTGCACCCGGTCAATATAAGCCACAACAGCACACCAAGCTGTACTGTAACTGTACTGTGTGTGTGTGTGTGTGTGTGTGTGTGTGTGTGTGTGTGTGTGTGTGTGTGTGTGTGTGTGTGTGTGTGTGTGAGCTCACTTACCAGTTATGCATCTGCTGCAAAATATCTATGCAAGGTTTGCCAATTTAACACAGAGGTTAGATAAGATGTGCGTCAGTAGATGCCATTTTATAAAGTGTGCAGGCATACCGTTAATTCTGCATCAGAAAAAAGAGAACATTTGCTTTTTGTGCTGCTTTGTATGCAGTGCACTGCATACAGTAGGGCAGGCTATATGCGCATGCACACGCGCGTGCACACACACACACACACACACACACACTTGCGTATTCTATTAAGAAGAGTTTATCCCGTAATATTGGGTCTCTGGGTACTAGTTGAATGGTGCTGGTCGTGAATGAAACTAACACACACGTGCGTGCGTGCACACACACACACACACACACACACACACACACACACACACACACACACACACACAAAGCGCTTTTATCAACCATGTAGTTTCATGCTGTTGCTTACAATTGCAAGATGATTATATGGAGCTGTAGTCCCATTATCTAGCGGGGTTTCTCACTGATTCTCTTCATTAACAACACACTACGCAGTAAAAAGAAAAAAAATCCTCAGTGCTAATTTAACCCAGAGATAGTTTATTTCATCAATGTTTTACATTCAGCATTAAATGAACACTGAGAATTTGACTGTGTACTAGACTACTTATGTTTTATGGCTCATAGCACAAGAAAGGAGTTCTGCTATAAAGACAATTGCATGAAAAATAAACGGTTCTAGGGCAGAGATGTAATTGCAAGTGAAAAAGTAGTAGTATAGTATTTTCTTTTCTTCTTCTGACCAAACAATTAATCTGCAAGTGAATATTATTATCTCTATGAGACACTGCCCAACAACACAGTAAACTCCCCAGTGTGCACGTATCCACTGTAACTCAGAGAGCGTACAAATGTAACCAGACTGGTTACATACATGTGTACACTCTCTGTACATGTTGTGGTGTGCATGTAATCAATATAGGGTGCACTGAACAGTAGACTGTCCTATACTGTAGCTTCTTTGGCTGGATTCAGCATTCACTGGAGCCTTATAGCCAAGATGACCTTCTGCTGGCCCCACAGCCACCAGAGTCCAGCATGCATGAAATGTCAGGTGAAGGAGGGTAACAGCATACCCTATGGGAACAGCATGCTCTGCGTCGTGAAGCAGTTCACCTTTTTTTCCTTTCATTTACATAGTATCTGCGAGAGGTCGAAACCAATGCCTCGTGAACCACTTGAGAAGTCTGCACACATTAGTAGCGCATAATAGCCAGACATGTTAGCAGCAGGCCTCTCGGTCAGAGGAAGCTAGACATGTTCATCTAATTATTTCCCCATAGCAAAAGGTTTTTGCATGGGGAAGGTTACAGACAAATGAATCGGTTCAAGTTTAGTTCACTATGGTCAGCTGGGGAGCACAGCACAGATTTTAATGCCGGGATAATGGTGTGATAGTAGACTTGAATTAAATAAAATGGTAAAACATGCAGAGTTCCATTTTTCATAGACTCTTCTTCCTTCTTATTATCATCACTTTGATTATGGATAATATGAGTTATTTTGTAAATCGATTCAAGTAAATGAGTGAAGTGACTACATGTTGTTAGGCTACCTACCTTAACCTCCATATCATTGAACTATGAACAAACTTCTAAATCAGGGGTTCTCTACCCTGGTCCTCAAGAACACCAAGTTCTGCTGCCTCCCTATCTTGTCAGAACTCCTAGTAATGCTGACTTATAGCATGAATTTATATATCTTTGGGCAGTTTCTCCTTTATTAAGACTGGGTAGCAGAGAAACTGAAGGCAGAGGAAGGAGGAAGGACTTGCAACACACAATGTCCCCTGGAATTGAACCAGGGACATGATTTTGTTCTGAGCTGTTTTTCTTCTGGTTTTCTATATCCCACCAGTTGCCAGGACAGGATTTTCTATCTAGGGTCTAGGACCAGGGTCCTATACTGTAGTTTCACAACTCTTTGCACTGTTGGTTTGAATCCGTTGTGGAGCCCAGTGGTTTATGTTCTGGTGGAACTGTCGGGGCAGGAAAGACTCAACATTGGTGCAATACTGTTTGTCCAACATCCCACTATGAAACCCAAAAGTTCCAAAAAACATTCCCAATGGACACTAAGGCCATTAATCTGATGCCCTATAACAAATGCCCTGCATTGATGTGGCAATGCGAAGATACTGTTTATAAAATGCTTGCTTTTCTAAAAATGTCAAGGCTTTAAAGTAAATTATGAGTGTGCAATTCTAAAAAATGTCAAGGCTTTAAAATAAATTAAGATAATTCAATTAAAATGTGCAAATTACGATATACCACGTGACACTTAGCCTACCCATTGAAATTCCTCAGTGAGGCAGACATCTTCCAGTAATCTCCATTGTCTTCACCATGCTGCTGTGGCAGCATGATTGTTACAGTGGCCTATAATTAACATGATTAGGAGGTGCAATGTTAAAAGCACTTGAGAATGTCATTTCTACCTCCCCCAAGAATATCAAATGTATTGTATTTAGTAGTAGTGTACTTAATTGGAATAGAATAACTGCATTTTAACATCAGCATACTGCACAGGCAGAAAGGGAATTATTTGGGATTGAAAATTGATAAGCAATGAGTTTCCTTTCATGCCATTTGTATTTATACTTATCTGATATGAAAACAGAAAATGAACACACTGATTTAAAGTTAGATACAAATGTAGCATATTGGAGACTGACATTTTGAGGAAATAAACACTAGAAATTAGCTTCACAAAGGTAGTATTCCCAATGTCACGATTCAGTAACTATATTTTTAGCTAAGGCTAAAGCACCGCAACGCACAACATGGCAGTGCACCGCCTCCCTTTCCGATTCAGCACCATGGACACATTGGACAGTGCTGGTGTTGTCAACTCAAACAACTCCAGTGTGTGTATTTTCGGAGCAATGGACATTTGTTTTCAGGATAACAGACCATTATTTTCCCCAAACTACCGGGGTTTCGGGAATAACAGGCCTTTGCTCCAATATTAATTAATTATTGATGATTGGTTAAGTGGTAATTACTGGTCTGGTACTGTATATTTGGTATCCAAGCTGTTTTAATATAGGTAAACCAGGTAAACCCAAAACCTCAATCCACTTTATGATTGCACTTAATAGTCAATAAATACTTTGCTTTTGTGTGTATAGCACATTGATTTCTTACCAGCACATGCTCACGAATATCTTCTGAAGTGCTAAGGGTCAGTTTAGCAAATGTTGTGAATTCTGGCATCCACCAGGCCTTGGTATGTTCATATGCAGAATCAGACCAGGATAGAGTTGTGAAAGGGACACAGACTGAATCAGTGCACCGCTGGATGAGGGATGATTGGCTATATTGTCCCTCACTCCACCCGGGTGGAACTGTCTCCGCCAGGGGAAATCAGGAATCAGACAACAGGCAGAAACAAAACATACATTCAGTGTGTGGGCGTGTGTGCATGTGCGTGTGCACACTTGCATCTGAGCATGTGTATATCAGTGATTCGAAGAATACATGATGATGAGCGTTCCATATTCTACCTAACCAGCACTGTGAATACTCCAGGACATTGCAGACACCGGGAAACAATGGGTTCTAAACTACTGTTGAAATGGGCCTGACTTGGCAGGTATTACCATCAGCTCAAAGATAATTGTAGACTAATAGGATGGCTTAAGCTTAAGGGGACGTCCTCCCTATGCGTTAGGCTCCTGTCCAGAATCTGAGTGGCATTCCTGAGTCTGATAGCAGTTTTGTCAATGACAGGCAGCAAATAGCAATGAGCCACTTGTGTGCACTCAAAGTGCACCAGTTACTGAGTCCATTTGCCAAGTTATTAAGCTACATTTGGTTTTATTTTGGGTCAGCCGTAAAGTGCACTTCCCCCAGTATGTGTTAGCACTTAAAGGCAGTATCCATCTTCATATAGCAAGGGCAGTTGGGATGCAGTATGGAACCATATGTTTTAAGCAGATGCAACCTTGTTTTGACATAGTTTTACATAGAATCATCAGTTAAATATTCACTACTGAAAAGTAAATGTATCTCTATGGATACATTTGAAAGATGAGGAAAAAGTGGGTCGCTTTGATAGAAAGAAAGGCAAAAACAAAAAAATGAAGAATGAAAGCGTGGGAGTAAAAATAGAAAACAACGTGGAAGGGTGGAAGTGGAAGGGTGAGGATGATAGTCCATGACTATCATATGAATAAAAAGCAGCGCTTGGACTAGGGGGGAAGGAAAAAAAACAGCTGAAGGCCAGAAATTTCAAGGAGAAATCTAACTAACATATGAGGGCAATCGGCTGGAACGTGCAATGGAGGAGGAATATCTCATCTGAGCAGATATGATAAAAGAACCATAATGATGAAAAAAGGGAATGGGTGGTAAGAGGCTAAGTAGGCTTGGAGCCCAATGACTGACACCTCCAAGGGTAACGCGTGCTCCTCTGTGAATACGATTAGAGTGAAAACCAAGGAAGGAGTCAAGGAGATGGCTTTTGGAGGCATTAGGGCACAGAGTGCTCATTAAGCCACATACGGTACAGTGTCAGTTAGCCTTGATTTATACGTGGTCATGCACCCGTGTCATGCCCTGAAAAAAGGCGGTCTCCAAGCTCACAACGAGTCACAGAGCGACACGTTGTGAGCTTGTTGATTGGCTATTTTTGTTGCACGACACCGCTGCACAACTACGTAAGTATAAAATAACCCTTTAGAACGGGGAGGTTGTCGGCACTCTGCAAGGGTGTCTAAAAATGAAGGAGACAACATAATCACTTCCATTGTGTGTTCTTTCGTGCCCTGAACGTGATTTAAGCACACATAGAACTCGGCAAACATTGTAATCGAGTTTAACAGCCCACACATTCAGTTCCGCAATCCACAAATTGCGCTCCACGCAACTGCAATTTGAAGCACATGGCACATTACACATGGGGAATTATGCCACATTAAATTGTTAGTATTCAGCATAGTGTCTCCACCTGTTATTTGTTTTTGTTTTATTGTTTGTTTTTTAGTTTTTCCCATTTTCCCTATATACTCACCATTCCATGCCTCCGAGGCGTTGCCGAGGCATGGTTGTAAACTTCTGCTACTAACTGTACAGACTCTGTGTACAGAGTCTGTACACTCTGTGCTCCATCTCTTGATCAGCATCTTCGTCTCGGTTGTGTTTGTATGAAAGTCTAGCAAGTGTGGGATACAAGACAAGACAACAAAAAACAAAAATCACGATTGATGTATCTTCTGGTATAATCAATAGCACTCACAAATTATCTGCACAGTCCCGTGGTTCTCTCCATCTGTAACTGATGGTGAAAGATTCTTCTGAAAAGCGAATAGGAAAAGTACACACGTGCACGCCCGCGCACACACACAGACACACACACCCCCACCCATATGGGATCAGCAGATGCTTGGCAAGCAACAAAATGGCTATGTTAGATAACATATGCTCCTTGATGATGCTCAGCCAACCTATGTCAAGGAATTACTTCTGACAAAGACGGTACCAAGATTTAAAAAAACAAGAAAAGAAAAGAAAAGAAACACCAATGGATTTGACTAACGTGAAATTTCTGCAATAGATCTACAAGCGTCATCTACATCTCAACACTGTTGCAGTCATCATTAGTCGTCCATTGTATCACTGCCAAGTTTAGGATGTTTTAGCATGCACCACAACACAGTACCTCCAAGATGGCACCTGCCAGCCGATTCAGTCGATTAAACATGCATGGACTTCTCCAACCCTGACAGATCAGTCTTATCTGTAATAATAACAGAAGTATGGATGTTCTAACAATGATCACTTCAAACTTTATGGGGCCGATAAAAAAAAAAAAGCTTCTTAAATCAGACATTTTTCTGAAAAAAAACAATGTTTCTATGTTAGTGGTTCTCAAACTATTTCATGTTACGTATGTCAAGGAATACAAAAATTATATGTAATTGGCTGCCAACCCCCATCTGAAAATATGTTGTTCTAGGCACCCCTCAGAAGCAAAGATTTGACTTGAAAACATTCGCTCTGAAAGAACATATATTCAAAGATTTGCGTCACATTTTCACGATTTTTCTAAAATAGCAGATCTACAAGCTCGTACCGCGGCGAGCTTGTAGATCTGCTATCACACCGCGGCGCTACGAGCTTATAGATCTGCTAATTTTCAATAGCTAAAGTATAACATAATCTTTAAAACAACAAAAGGGGTTCACATCCTGAATGGGCTAACGTTGTGCTCACAATATTGAATATCAGAATACATATTGGTGAATCCCGTATTGTACTATATGATGTCGTAACATGCTGACATGATAGGCCAAATTTAGTTAATTTATTTTTTATTTTTAAGAAAAATGTCTGCATGTGTGGAGTCCTATCCTACATAGTCTACTGGTAGATCCCTCTGTAATGTGAGAAGACTGCGGAGAGGACATGCAAATGATCTTGTGGCATCATGCGCATCGCATGAGAAAACATCTCATAAAAGTATCGCATCAGGACTCCTGTATCAGGATATGTTTCGTATCGTGAGATACTTGCCAGTAGGCCTACCTTGCCGGATTTCCTTCAGAGATAAAGAAAAAACAAGCCCAAATTGATTAAATCAATTAATTACCAGCTGCATTATTAGTATCTGCGGGGGTCCGCTATAACTGCCTCTGTGTCAGTTTCAGCGCAGTAGTTTAGGTAGGAACCAAAATTCTCTAAGGCGGAACCATTGTATTATGAGTCGTTCGTTTCCGCCCAGACATATTTGCGGTTCGCACATACACACGGCCACACAAAAACAGTGCAAACAGTGCATCGCGGTTTAGCCAATGAGAAAGGCAACTGGACTAGCACAGCAACTTCAGCCAATGAGAAAACCAGCTGGACTAGACTACTATCAGGACTAGTTTGCACATTGATGATAGACTCAGCTTGCTATTTAGCAGCTGGTAAAAATCCTGAAGAAGTGAATCCCCCATCTTACAGTACGTACCACACACACACACACCACAACCCACCCGATGCCTAGAAGGAGATCAATGCATCTTAATGACAGAACATTAGTGGCTTTGTAAAGGGGAACGATTTTAATGGAAACAACTCTGTCTCACCTCGGACAAGGCGTGATATCATGGTGGGGTACAGGTCTACCAACCATTCAAGTTCATTTGTTCCCAGCAGTATTGGTACTGTACAGCATCACAGTGAGATACTGTAAGAACTTGAACACCGTGACTTGGGCATCACAGATATTCGAGATTAGCTCTCAAGTGCTACTTTTGTTTAGCACAGACATATGCTGTCCACCCAGCTGCTTGTTGTCAGCAGAGATGTGTTGTTTTTAATGTGCTGTGTACAGACTAGCTTTATTACTTCTATTATTGCTGGCTTTGATACCTTAGACCGCCTTTTATTTTTGTTTTGCTGTCAGCATTGTAGTTTCACTAATTAGCCCTTTTTTAAACAAACAGTGATAACAGACAGTAATAGATCAATGGAATCTGGATTAATAGATCCATGGAATAATGTTCATGGTTTTCTCTTTGTCGTGTGCCACTCAACGAGAATTAATCATTTGTATTATTATTATTATTATTATTATTATTATTATTATTATTATTATTATTATTATTATTATTATTATTATTATTATTATTATTATTGGTGCAGGGGTAAAGTACATGTTCACCACCAATATTACGTAATATTTCGAACATAAGATTTTTGCTTGTTTTTTCCACCACTGCAAACAGTGTGTCTTTGGCAGTGAAAAGAAATGTGAGAGTTGCAAGTGGATGGATATTGATATTCAAACAAAAGGGCACCCATGTGGACAGAGTGTGAATTATACAATGACAAACAGGGCAAAGGGCGTGCTAGGCCGGTAATTACCGATTTGGACTTTTTTTTTACTGGGAACAAATAATTCCCTCCGGACATCCGGACAAAAAAAAAGTGTGCTCTCTCTACACACTGACCTGTCACAGACACACTTTCACACAGGAGGGCAATAGGCTACACAGCATTACAAAGATTGTGAGATTGGCACGGAGAAGTTCTGTGTAGTAATGACAACCAGGTCAAATGCAAGCTGTGTTACATCAAGTTGCGCTATCGCAAATCAACAATGCACATGTTGAAGATGAAGCATCCGACAGGGATGCCCTGAAGAGATTTCACAACAGCAGCCATGGTTCCAGCTTCACTGAGTGGTGGAATGTAACTAAGTACATTTAAGTACTGTACTTAACACTTATTTTGGCCATTATTTCCCCAGACATCTTTATAATTAGCCTACTCCCGTAGAAGTCCCAGGACGTGTGGAGGTTATTTTTAAGGGTATAAAACCGGATCGTTAAAATCAATTTTTTGACAGCTCCCGTTAGGCAATTACGCCTTGCTCTGAGCTCCCGGACATGTTTTGCGCATGCGCGCAGCCATTCACTTCCTTGTTTACGGGCCGACAAAACTTGCTATTATCTCTGAATCTACAGCGAATCTGCAGCGCTGTCCATGGTTTTGATCAGAACGCAGATGTTCTGTCCTAATTTCAGACTTAACAAAGCATCTCGTTAGGAATATTGGAAGGCGGGGCTTTTCAGAATAAAATCTGCCTCATCTGCTGGGCACTCTAGTGCCTTTATTTACAATTTACAATACTTTTACTTCTACTCCACTACATCTCAGAGTAAAATATTATACTTTTAATCCACTACAATTATTTGAAAATTTACTACTTTCTTTGTAGATTATTATGACAACATATAGGCTACATTACCCACTTCGTCCCCATATACATTTCGGCCATTTGAAAATAGCCGATCTACACGCTCACAATGCGTCGAGTGATGCAACACATTGTGTGATTGTATTGATCTGCTATTCAAAATACTTTTACTATTATGATTTTATACATTTTGTAAACTGAAATGGGACCTTCTGCATAATGAGTACTTTTTACTTTTGTTACTTAAAGTACATTTTTATACCAATACTTATACTTACTTACAGTATAATTACTTTTACTACATTTCACAGTAGCACAATTAGAAATTTGCACCCTATGGCCAGAAAAATAATGAAGACTGTGTGTTTGACTAAAGTTTGACTGGATTGCTGAATTCCTACAATGCCCATAATGCTTTAGTGCACTTCCCCTCCTTGTAGAGAGTGGCTGCATGGAGGTGTGACTTTGTAGTCCAGGAAGGAAGTGAGACCACATTTTCATGACAGGTTTTTAGGTCATGACTAAAATATCACAACAACAAAAAAACATATTGCACACACAAAACCCCCCAGGAAAGTGTTTCTTGTGTCCTAGACATCATTGGAATAAGCTCTGGTTGCAAAAGGGGTGAAGTGGCCCTTTAAGTAAAACAATTGAGCACTTTTTCCACCACCGCACCACTCCAACTGAAATTCTATAATGAGACTGTATCTCCACAAAAGCTTATTATAGGCTAATCAACTGTCCCAAAGCTGCATGACTCTACCGAGGCACATGCACGACACTCACCACTGAATATTATGTTGCCTCTGAGTAGCCTACACTACAGTACATTTTGATTTATTGCCAGCCAGCTGAGCCAATCAACGTGATAAAGGATTATTCTGAAGAGCCTATTTTTGTGCAGTAGGCCGGCCTACCCTTTCATTACTGAAGAAAATGGGTTCTATTATAAAACAATGCGGCAATCATGCATCATTATGCACTCATGCCACGCACACAAATGCATTTGCTTTTGTGTTGTCTTTTTTTCACACCAGATGTCCGGTAAACTGTAATCATACTCATCCTGTCCGGCAGTTTAAAATCCTAGCACGTCCTCTGAATTGGGGTGTCCTTGTTCTATTAGCAAGTTTTGGCCTTGTATTGAGATAAACCGTCGGCCTGTTTTTGGCCTTGTATTGAGATAAACCGTCGGCCTGCATGTAGGATAACCTAAGCCACCCCCAATTTTTGTTCTTTATTTATTTCATTATAATGTATTCCTCCTCAAGTTCATACATAGTCAAGTTCATGGGATAAGTCTTTTCTACTAAAATAGTCATTGTGTTCCTTGCCAAAGGAACTGTGCCCCCTTGTGGCCCCCACTGTAAGGGAGCATTACACTCCTAGTGGGCTACAGGATTCTGTCACTCCATGCAGTCAACAAGCTAAAACATCCTGTATTATTGTGAAATTGTGAATGATACAGCCTGAAGTCTGGACAGAAACATTGTTTGTGTTTGTCTTATTGCAGGTGAGATAAAGTGGGTTAGACACATGAAGTAGTGTAACCACTAGGGGGTATTTCAATGGAGGAAAAGTTGACCGTGTGTCTCTCCACAATGTTTGGTGTAGTAATGTCCTGCTTAGCAGTTTAGCCTAGCAGCTAAAGCTAACATGGTGACTGCAGAGGCTCCAAGCTGCTACTGCGTGACTTTTAGGATGTTATTAATGCAATAATCCCAACCCACTATAATAGTAATATGCTATTTTGGAAACGGAACCATTTGGTATCATGTATTTATAATATGTGATGTTATTTCTGTTCATGTATTCTGTTTATTTCCAGTGACAGTATAGCTGTCAGTCAGTGAGGAAGCCAATATACATTCCTGTATTGTGAATGATGATGCAGGCTGGACAGAAACGTGTCTTAATAATTTTTTAATGTGTTTAATGGTCTTGTTGCAGAATGTAGTGTAAAATGAACAAACAACAGCACTGATATGGACTCAGACTAGATCTTCATTCATTGAAATGTGTAGTGTAACGCGTGTGTCTGTGCGTTTCATTAGGACCTTATAGGCGTTTATTTCTTGAAATTAGCTGTCATGTTCCTCTTCAGACAGGCAGAACAGGGCAGCTACGGCTAGGGAGCTCTATAAATTATTGTAATGTGTACTGAATATTGTATGGTCCTTTCTTCCTGTGTGCCTGTCCTGTTGTTGTGTAATGAGGAACGCGAGCCACTTCCAATTATTGGAGTGAGAGAGTTAGATCTGATGTAGCCTCAGAAACCCAGACGTTTTTATTTCCAGGGAGAGAAAAAAAAGTCTGGGGCCGAGGCCACTTCAATTCGGCATAAAGTAGCGCAAACGTCGCTCACTCTCTGCTGATTTCTGATCGTCTGCACCTTTGTTAAATTGATGCACACACGTACACACACACTCCTCTCTCTCTCTCTGTCGCTCTAATTAATTAGTCTCATGTCACGCAGCTGTGCCTAGTTTCTCCCAGCGGATCCTGATGTATGGGATGCCTATGCCATAAAAAGCATAGGGGAGTTCCAGTCTAGATCTGATGTAGATCGTAGATGACACGTTAAACTAACATTATGTTTAGGAACTGATGTTGTCCACTTTAGTCACCACACCCCTCAACCTACCTAATTTGGGGGGTCGAAGTCTTAATTAGGTCAGAAACAAACTTTCTTTCTGAAAATAAACATTGCTATAGAGCAGTGGTTTTCAGCCCTTTTCAAATCAAGGCCCATTATGTTTTTGGCATTTGTGCCACGGACCACCATTTAATGAGATTTAGCTTGCAGTCCCAAAACGAAAGAATTTTGTTATCGTTGGATAAGAATTTGTCAACAATTCCATGCTGTATTGATGTGGTACCATAGCAGAGATAACAGGCTAAATCAAAATAACAATTATATTACATTCTCTAATTGTGTAGACTTCTTGTAAATAGTTCTACTTTTTTAACAATAATGTAACTCTTGAGAGCGTAAAATGAATCAGAGTTACACAGTTAAAGATGTAATAAGGGTCAATTTGGTTACCAATCTGGTGACCACCTGGCACCCCCTCAAGGTTGAAAGTTTTTGAAAGCTTTTTTAATGAACAGAAAATACATTTTCAGGTGTGTCACCAATTCCATGCAATCAGGAAAGAGAATCCGTTTCAATTTGATATTATTCCATTTCCAAATGTGTCTGTTAATTTATTTGTTTTAGCACTCACTGGATCAAATTGGTAAATTGCCACTAAAAAGGAAGAGCCTCCCCCCTTTTTAAACAAGAAATAGATGAATATAGTGGTAGCTTTTTCTTTTCTTTTTTTGTAAAGATTTTCTTTTGGCTTTTCTGCTTTTATTGATAGTATCAAGTGAAGACTGACAGAAAAGAGGGAGAGAGAGAAGGGGAGAGACATGCAGCAAAGGTCGTCATGAACGGGACTTAAACACGCGACGCGCTGTCAGGCCAAAGCCTATATGTGGCATGTGCCTGGACCACTTGGCCAGCGAGCGCCCCGAGTGCACATGGTACATAATATCAATGTTTTTTTAGTGTACCATGATGTTAAGCTCCCCTAAATGTATCAGCAAAGGGGGCGGCAGTGGCTCAGGGGTAGAGTGGCCAGTAGAGCAGCCGGATGGGAACCGCAAGGCGTATGAATCTATGTAAGCGCTTTGGATAAAATGCACCCTATATAAATGCACAATTTTACTGGTCCAGAGGACATTTTCAAGGCATGGTGGGTTGTGGGGGGGGGCATATCTTCTTCATTTGCTTACCAGGCATACTGAACTTCAGAATAAGCGACAATACTGTAGGTAGAGGAGGAGAAAAGTTTGAATTGGTGCTGTTCAATAATTTCACCTGCTTTCCCTTTTCTCTCCCCCCCCCCCCCCTCTTCCTTTCTATATAGGCTCTGCCAGGCGGCGGCGCTGGCTGGTGGTGCCACTGCTGATGCAAGTGTGGCTGGCGGCAACTCCATCTCTGAGTGAGCGTCCATGCCCAAAGAGCTGTCGCTGCGATGGGAAGATTGTCTACTGTGAGTCCAGCGCCTTTCGCGATGTCCCCAAGAACCTCTCAGGAGGCTGCCAGGGCCTCTCCTTACGCTACAACAGCCTTGTGAGTCTCAGAGCGGGTCAGTTTGTAGGCCTCAACCAGCTCATCTGGCTCTACCTGGACCACAATTACATCGCATCCGTTGACGGAATGGCCTTCCAAGGAGTCCGCAGGCTCAAAGAATTAATCCTGAGCTCTAACAAAATCACTTCGCTCCACAATACCACATTCCACCCAGTACCCAATTTGCGTAATCTGGACCTATCGTACAACAAGCTACAGGCCCTGCAGATAGGGCAGTTCCAGGGTATGCGCAAACTTCTTAGCCTTCACATGCGCTCCAACTCCCTGAAGAGCATCCCAGTACGTCTGTTCCAAGACTGCAGAAATCTAGAGTTCCTAGACCTGGGCTACAACCGCATGCGTAGCATCACCCGGAATGCTTTCTCAGGTCTTGTGAAACTCACTGAGCTGCACCTGGAGCACAACCAGTTCTCTAAGATCAACTTCTCTCATTTCCCCCGCCTCTACAATCTGGGAGCACTGTACCTGCAGTGGAATCGCATTCGCTCCATGAGCCAGGGCCTGACCTGGACATGGACCTCCGTCCATAAACTGGATCTGTCTGGGAATGACCTAACAGAAGTGGACGCTGTGGTGTACCAATGCCTACCCAACCTCCAGACCCTCAACCTGGATTCTAACAAGCTCACCAATGTCTCGCAGGAAGCAGTAGCTGCTTGGATCTCTCTGACTACCATAAGCTTGGCTGGGAATGTGTGGGATTGTGGTCCTGCCATCTGCCCTCTTGTGTCCTGGCTGAGAAACTTCAGAGGAGTAAAGGAGACCACTATGATCTGTGCTTCGCCCAAGGAATCCCAGGGTGAGAAAGTTATGGATGCTGTTACAGCTCACAGTGTTTGCCGTTCAAGTGTAGTCACACCATTTGCTGTAAGTGTTCCTCCGACTCCATCCAGCGTCCCCGCCCAGACCGAACGTCGTCCGGTCACTCCTGCGTCGCCCACTTGGCCCGGAAAGAAAGGGGAAGGGTTCCTCGGAGGCCCCACCTCTCCACCGGTCACCCCACCCGTGGCACCACCAGAGCAAGACTTTGAGCCTGTGTCCTTTCATAAGATTGTGGCCGGGAGCGTCGCCCTTTTCCTGTCCGTGGCAATGATCCTGTTGGTGATCTACGTGTCCTGGAAGCGCTACCCCAGCAGCGTCAAGCAGCTGCAGGAGCACTCGGCTGCCGCCCGCAAACGCCGCAAGAAATCTAGGGAGACGGAACGCACGTTGAGCTCCCCTCTGCAGGAGTACTATGTGGACTACAAGCCCACCAATTCGGAGGCCATGGACGTGCTTGTCAATGGAACCGGACCCTGCACCTACACCATCTCAGGCTCCCGAGAATGCGAGGTATGACTCACACCACCACCACCACCCCTCCTACACAAAACTCTGTCCACAGCGATGCAACCTGAGGTAATTACTGTATTTACTGTACACTGCTTTTGGTAGAAGTCTGTAACTTGACCTCGTAGCTTCTCTTTATGCAGGAGTACACAGGGTTTGTTATGGGATGGAGCAGAGTAGATTCAACTCTGTTTAACAAGCTATACTTTAGCTCTTGGTTTTAGAGAAAAGTTAGTTTGTTCACTTATACCCTCATTCTCTACTGAGAAAACAATGGTGGTTGAAGCACACATACACAAGACCGATTACTGCACAGTGCACATTGCCTATTCTGCATAATCTTGCCCATGTAAACTATGCTGCTGGCTTTGTTTGTGAAAATAATTTTTGCTTGTTTAGGTACTGTTTTTATTTATATATTCAGTTGCTTGCATAACACAATGGCTTGGTGCTTTGTTCGTTTTCTCTACTTCAATTCACTGCCTGATTTCTATATTGTGTGGGGAGAAAATAGTCGATTGGTTATGAGATTCACTCGTGGACACTGTGTAACGGTTTGACTTACAACTGAGTGCATAATAATAGACCTTCCTGTCACAGAATAGAAGTCTGTCTGTGCAGATGGCTTCACATTTGTCACGACATAGCTGATGGCTGTAATTGAGTGTAATTATAGGAAAATACTTGACACTCATAATGCACCTATGGTAAAGTACATGCTTTTACATCTAGCTTTAATTATCTTTAATGGGCAAATTAGCTGATATTAGCTGGTTTCTATTGTTCTTTTGTGAGGAGCTCACTCAGCACTGGAAAATCACTGCCACCCTACATGAAGTGCTGGCAACTTGTGGCAGCAATTTTGTAGAACTGAGAGAGAGAGAGAGAGCTTTCTCAACACAAAGAATGCATTGTGACATACTGTCACCTCCTCACAATGTAGTAAGATCTGCAAAGATGTACTTTAACATAGACACATGCGCACAAACAGCTATATGTTTGTTTGCACACACACACACACACACACACACACACACACACACACACACACACACACACACACACACACACACACACACACACACACACACACACACACACACCGACACAAGCACAATACTCCTTTCTTTTGAAACGGCTTGTACACTGGGCAAGTCAATTACTTCAAAACAGCATTATGGGAACACCATTGTCCCTCTTCCTTGCAGCAGCTACACTGACGTGTACATGACATGTAGCACTAACATTCGCTCTCCTCTGTATATTTTGAAGTCTTCACCTCGCCACACAGATTATGGTGTGGAAGGCCATTTTCAAAATGGACTACAATTAATATTGTATTACAAAAACAAAAATCAAAATGATTTTATCAAAGCAATAGTTGCGACACCTTGCATCTTTGATATAAGCGTAAAATGTCATTTTAGCATAACGGCAAAGGCTGTAGCCGTGCAGGTTCAGTGTAAACCTATGGAAGATACCTGCCAGAGAGGCTGTGAGCAAATTAAGCAAGATTTATTAACAATAGGAAGCAAATTACTTTCAAGGAGTTAATTGCTCCATGCTCTATTATTTATGATGATTCCCAAATATCTGGCGGTGGCTCAGGGGTAGAGTGCCTGGATGGTAACCACAAGGTTGCCAGTTCGAACCCGGGCTCCCCCAGAGTTACTGTCGAAGTGTCCTTGAGCAAGACACTGAACCCCTAATTGCTTCCGATGTGCTAGTTGGTGCCTTGCATGGTTTCCGCTGCCATCGGTGTATGAATGGGTGAATGTAATGCACAATCTCTGTAAAGCGCCTTGGATAAAGGCGCTATATAAATGCACCATTTACCATTTACCATCTGTATGCAACTCAAGTGATGCTCAGTCGGCAGACACAGATATGGACACTCGCTCGGCTAGCGCCTTGCTCAGGTGTGCCTCATGGGGCTCAAGTCCACTTCCGACGACACGCCTGCCTTGTTTTAAATTTTGGTACTGACCCTATTTCGAGTTGGGAGTGAGAAAAGCACCTCCACATTCCATTGTCAGTTAGGGGACGTGAAACGTGATGTGACAGGGGATCCTGTGGCATCAAATGCCTGATGTGCAGTGTTGATTTTGACAGCAAATTTTGATTTTAGTTTTAGTCATAGTCTCTTGAATAGTTTTCATTTAGTTTTAGTCACCTGGAATGTTTTAGTGTTAGTCTATTTTTAGTCGACTAAATCTAGTTGATTTAGTCGACTAAAAGGTATTTTGGGCGGGCCTTGATGCCGTCGTAATGACTGTTTTTACACTTGCTGAAAATAGCCGATCTACAAGCTCACCACGTTGCGCTGCGACATGTTGTGAGCTTGTAGATCTGCTATTTTCAGCATGCAACCAAGTGTAAAATAACTTATACTGGATCTCTTCCAAACATTTTAGTCTAGTTTTTATTTGTTGACGAAATTGTCAATATATTTAGTCTTAGTTTTAGTCATCATACTGTAGCTCAGAAAATTTAGTTTTCGTCAGTGAAAAAAGGTAGTCGACGAACATTCTTTTGTCATAGTATTAGTCGACGAAATCAACACTGCTAATGTGACTGTAGGTGTTTCCCAACTCGTCACCATCACCATATGAGCTGGGAGTGTGACTGTACAGTGTAGCACTACAGGTTGGCATAGGAGAAACAAAGCTAGAAACAAAGTCAACAACAACTACAACACTAGAAATACTGGAGCTTTAAGTTGAAGTTTGAAGTTTGAAGTTTATTGAGAGGATGGCCCCTTGAGATGTCGTTTTAGAGGGGGTCCTATACATACAACATGACATGACATGACATGACATGACATGACATGACATGACATGACATGACATGACATGACATGACATACAGTTCGCTTGCTCCCTTTCTCCCACCCCCACGGCCCACCCCATCCCTGACCCCCGACTCGTTTATATATGGGAATAGTGGGGAAACGGTATTATAAACTGTCTCAAAGTAGAGGTAAACATGTGAGCAAGCATTAGAAGCATGAACAGGTTGTTTGAAGATGTGAAATTGTGAATACAGGGAAGTCCTGAAGCGGCCTAGAGAGGTGATTGATCTGAGTGGAAGCGGGAGATTATTCCAGTCAGATGGGGCTTTGTAGTGGAAAGACCTGCGTCCAGATTCTGAAAATATTCTGTTGGGAACCATAAGATAGGGATGTTGAGTGTGTCTAAGTGGGTATGGGGATGTGAATGGTTTCAGAGACTGTTTTAGGTATGAGGGGCAGTTGGAGTGGATGCATTTGAAAATAAATAGGTACCAGTGGTGTTGCCTGGCAGACCCAGGTTACTTTCTTTCGCTGCAGGAATATTTAGTGACAAAGAGACGAGGGACCTTATCTGAGAGAGCCCATATAGTACTGGGAAGGAATAAAACATGATAATTTGTTTGTGTCACTTTTCCCCCCCAAGTATCCTGAATTTCTTTTCCTAGCATTTGTGACTCATCACTATGTACTCATTTCATCCACTTCCCCCTACTTGACGTTTCTGGGGAAATAACTGCGTGTCTCGTCAACGCGCTCTGGAACTGTCATTCAGCATCCCAGAAATTGAATTCATCACCGCACCGCCTATAATATTCTCTGTTCTCTGCATCCTTTTTGCACCAACCAGATATGGTTCTTGGATCACTACTTCAAAGGACATACAGTTGGAGGCCATCGATATTGTCCTTTTCTTTTTGCTGAGGTTTGCGTGATCTGCGCAAAAGGACAGTTAACGAATTTTGGGCGGGAACCCCTTTTGGTGTTTTAAACATGTTATAATTTAGCTATTGAAAAATAGCAGATCTACAAGCTCATAGCGCGCCACCGAGTGGCGCGCTACGAGCTTGTAGATCTGCTATTTTTGAAAAATCGTGAAAATATTTATTTCAGAAAACTGGAGGATTTAGAAGGATGTTTAAAATTTTTGAGGTCAGGCCTAAATGGGTCAAATGATAAGGGACAATATCGGTGGCACCCAACTGTACAGTATGTTCCCTTCTTTGTAGCATACAGCTTTAACTATAGGATTGAGGTCTGACTGTTAGCATAGTACTGTAGGTTCTTTCTGAGTGGAAAGTATATTTCCCCTCAGTTATCTATTGCTTAAGTTTAATACCATGGTGTCTCAAATACTGCACTACTCTTCAAATTATTGACCTTTGTCAGCCTCCAGGTCGTATTTTTGAGAGCAAAGCTTCTACATTGCCTGCAGATAATGCACCAACTCGCCTTTCTTGACAAATTCAACCTTCCCAGCACTGAAAAGTGTAGTCCCTATCAAATAAACCATACATTAAACTAGATGTTATCCTCTTTAATTAACCAACCCCAATTTGTATAAAGTACTCCTGTCTTCATCTGATCTGCTCTTACCATGTCCCTCTGGATGGAACTTCAATCACTTTGCAAAAATGGGTACACAAGTCTTTGGGCAGCTGAGAGAAAAAGTTTGTTGTTGAATGTTATAAAATATATTCGTTTTTAGATGAAAATGAATTCATTCAATTATAATACAATTATAATACATCCACAGAGAGCATCCACAGAGAGCCTTTAAAAAGTGTGGAATAAATGTATTGCTTTCAAAAAAATAAATTAAAAAAAATACAGAATTATGATTATTGGACCGTCAAGATAGGACTGTAAATGTATATTTTGTTTACCTACTGTATGTAAGCCACCAGTATAATAATATACTTGAATGAAAATGGCCATCATCTCTCCTTTTGACCTCATCGCTCCAAACACACATTGCAGGTAACTCTTTCTTGACTTCACCATCACTGACTCCTCTGCAACACTGTATCCCATAACAACTGTCTACAGCTGATTTAATTTCCCTTAAATAAATAAGTAAAGATAAAATACATAAAGTGAGAGACTAGAGACTAGAATATTTATTTGGATATTGTAATATTGTGATATGGTACTGTATAAGCTCTTTTTAATCACTTAAACCTTATTTAATACATTTTTATTTCTTTTAAATAACAAGGCTATACAGAAATTACGCTGTCGTCACACTATTATATTATCATCACAAATTCACAATATCAATGTGTTTTGTCAGATAAATCTGTCCTATAATTGAACTGTCCGATGAGGACAATCTGAACCTATGTTTCAGACTTCATGGCAACCTGGAAAAATTGCAACTGGCAAATGAAACCACAGCTAGAGCTAGTAGTAGTAGTAGTCTTTAGATTTAGGACTTTCTGTTCTGAGGTTTGCCAGTACACCCCGTTCTGCCCAGAATTCTCTTTCTGCATGTCGTATTATTGACACTCCTGCCTAGGCTACCTAGAATCATGTTGTGATGATACAAGGAAAAGAAAATGAAAATACATGTCTCAATAACAGCCCATTCTGATCCTGTTGAGAGGCGCCGTGCATTATCCACTGAGCCACACAGTGTCCCACAGTGGCACTGAGACACTTCCTCACCAGGGGAATTCAACCTGCCTCTTTGACCAATGTCCAACTGGCAGCTAGTGGTGGACTATGTACTCTAGTACGGTACTTAAGTACAATTTTGAAGTACCTTTTTGACACAAATCGAGTATTTCTTTCTTTCATTTTTTCCTTCATTTTCTTTTTATAATTTAAGCTTTTATAGTGGCTATTATTGTACTTTTTACTCCACTTTGACAGCTTTAGTTACTAGTTGCTTTGCACACATTGGTTTATTAATAAGGAATACAATTATAAATCTTAACAGTTCTTTTTCAAATAGCAGATCTACACAAGCTCACAATGTGTCGCGATGTGACACGTTTTGACGCGTTGTGAGCTTGCAGTACTGCAGATTTGACATTTTCAAGTATAAAAGTATGGCTGGTTGATGTGGTTAACCAGCCATACTAAGTGGTTAATGATCAATATTTGTCCAATAATGTGATGGGTATAGGGTAAATACTTTTGTATTTTTACTGATTTAACATTCTGAATACATATTGTGGTATTGCATATGGTATTGGTAGGCTACTTTTACTTAAAGGACCACTTCACCACTTTTCAACTTCTGAGTACCACAGACGAAAAACAGTCCTAAGTCCAAATTTCAGACTGACCCCTCCACGAAAAGGCCTTGTTGTCCTGAACCCTTATCTATCATTTATATATTATGGATCAATAGTGTGGACTTAGACTGTTATTCGTCTGTGGTACATTGGTCCTAACTAATGTTCATGATAAAATACCACCATTTTTTCCTACTCAGTCTGTGTCTCATAGGAGGGCTGTGGGCAGTTCAGAAACCCGTCCACCAGTGACATCATCGATGGTGAATCCAAGCTAATAGAAACGGCAGGCTTTCTTTTCCTGAAAGGTTGCAATGCAAAAGTTGAAGCCATCGTTCTCACGATAATAAAAATCTAAATATATTTTAAAACAAATCTTGTTTAAAAAAAATCTGCCTAATGATGATGTCACTGGTGGACGGGTGTCCGAACTGCCCAAAGCCCTCCTATGAGACACAGACTGAGTAGGAAAAAAATGGTGGTGTTTTATCATGAACATTAGTGAGGACCAATTATATGAAGAGATGTTGAAAAGTGGTGAAGTGGTCCTTTAAGTATAACTGAGTACTAGGCTATTTCTTAGTCCAGTCATCTGTTTTGACTGGTCTAACTTTCTCCCAGCTTGGCTCCTGAGGAGCTCACTTTATCCTGTCGAATGTTTAACCTTGATAAAAAAAAACTGCCCCCAGCACTCCCTCCACAAGGCCCCCGATGGATTGTGATATTAAAGTCAAAACAAGTGCACAAGAAGGCTATGAAAGGAGCCTGTGAGCAGAGCACCTCCAGGCACAGTGTAACACTCTGCCTCGTGCTCCTGGGCTCACATGGACATATTTCCTTAGAGGTCAGAACTTTACTTCATCTATCGTCAAAGCCTGAACACAATATTTACTCAATCCAATCATACTATATATAGGTTTGCAATTTACAATTTAGTAATTTATTTAGCATTATGTTCTTATCCATAGCGACCTTTACTCTTAAGTGCAACATTGGAGTAAATGCAATGAACCCTAGTCAAGAAATGACTGGTCAAGCAAATAGAGCTAATACTGTAAAATGTAAATACTGTAACTGATACCAGCTCATCAAACCTAGCATCTATCTAAACAACATGCTCTAAATTACATTATTATCATTTTTATATAAATTACAGTTGAACGAGTACCAAGTAACGTGCGTCTGCATAGGATCACAACTAGCATCAAGAAGTGATGCAACAAGTCGTAAAAAAATGTGTTTTACAAACAATCCAAATGGTGAGAACATTTTCTATGTGGAGCTTGGTAGTACATTTGGCATACAGTATAGGCCTGGATATGCAAACCAAATGTGGTTCCAGTCACATTTACGGTGTAGGAGCCTTTCAAATATTGAACATTTTAACCTTTAATTTTTGCATTATATCATCTGGCTGACTGGGAAATTCTTTGGCATATCTGAGTTTGCACATCATATCTAAATGATCTAGTATTCATGAGTTTTATGTCTCCAGCATTGCCATTTACCGTCTCAAGAGAACTTGTGAAAAGCCGAGGGAATAAGATTATAATAAACGGACAGAAAAACAATAAGTTCTCAGCCCTTCGGGCATGGAAACTTTTATAAGCAGCCTTGAAGAGGAAGTCACATCATACACGTTTACAGCAAAATTACGTCTCTGGATCCGATCAGAAAATTATTGTCACTGTCACAGATAATGTGAACATCCAGGGCGGCTGTGGCTCAGGAGGTAGAGCAGGTCGTCCAATGATCCCTGGGTCGGCGGTTCGAATCCCGGCTCCTCCTGTCCACATGTCGAAGTGTCCTTGGGCAAGACACTGAACCCTACATTGCCTCCAATGAGTCGGTTGGTGTGAGCTTGCCACCATTGGTGTGTGAATGTGGGAAGTGAGGACGCTGGCGTCGACTGTTCGCCGCTTCACCTCCCAATGTATGAATGAATGAACCATTGTAAAGCGCTTTGAGCACTTGGAAAAGCGCTATAAAAATGCAATTCATTAAAAATGCAATTCATTATCCAATATCAGAACCTATTCCAACACCCAGTATCAGATCCCAGTTTATATTATTTCATTACATTTCTATTTATTTTGTGATTAACTTATTAGGCAGTTTACAATGTAAATGCAGTTGGTGGGTAGGGAAATAACAGTCAGTAGCTTGTTAGTTCGTTTTTTTAAATTGCTTAATCTACATACACTACAACAAGTATTTCACTGGAATGGTTTAATGTAGTGTATAAAAGCCACTTCCCCGGATTGTTAAGCTAAAATGAATACTGTCATAAAGACATTGTAATAACTGTACTACATTCACTAGTAGTACAACTCAGCCTCTCTCTCTCTCTCTCTCTCTCTCTCTCTCTCTCTCTCTCTCTCTCTCTCTCTCTCTCTCTCTCTCTCTCTCTCTCTCTCTCTCTCTCTCTCTCATCTGTCTGCCTCTTCAGTTCAAGGTCACAGTGTCAGATTGTTAATTGCTTAGAAAACAACACCACCACTACACAAACACTGGGAGGGCAAGAAACCGATCTGTAAACCGGCATGAACTTCGAGATGCTAGGGTCTTAGGTCGACAATTAGGCATGCGGGGGACTTCAAACACACCGCTTGTGAGAGAACATCCCTCTCATCCGCCTAATCCTGTCTCTTACACACTGTGGTTCCATGCCGCCGGTCCTCGCCGTACCGTTTGATCCATGCGTAATGAGGGTGTTAGATCACCAATATAGCAAAATCGCATTACCTGTAAATAAAGACAGACTCGGTACTGCTTTCTTCTACAACTTTTAGTTCCTGCAAAGCGACCTACAGTAAGTGCATGTTTATTGGCTCAACAATTCATGGTTTAATACAGGCTTATCTCCTTTTGTCGTTTTGGTAGTGAACCTGTGCATTTGTTCCACTCACTCGTAGTAACACTTGTGTACCTCTCAAATTTTCCTCGATACCTACAGAAAGAAATGGGGCTCAAGGTTCCGTTTTTTTGTATATACATGTATAAAAATTATGGAAATAGTAAAATACTCTTCACAATTGAGGCATATTTATCAGACGCTCTTATCCAGAGTGCCTTAAGCTCTAACCACACCAAAGGGTCGAGACGGTTTTAGCGTTGTCCCAGCGGTGTGATATGTCCTGTTGCACATTGACCCTAGTGATTTAATGCATGGAATTCAATATTGGCCCAAACCACACCAAAGGGTCACCATGCAACTCCTTGCAACCCTTTGGACCCAAGGAGTTGCATGGCGACCCTTTGGTGTGGTTAGGGGCGGGCTTTAGAAAGAGAACATGACTCGAACCCTAGTCAACAAACAACAGGGTAAATTATGAAGTAAATGGAGTGCAAAGGCAGTGCTACAAAGTAACTATAATACCAAGGTAAACATCAAGCCTAGCATCTCAACATGCTATCTAAGCAAACATAGGCTATTTATCATTTGTGTATACAGACAATGCATACTGTAACAAAGTATAAGTAATATCAAAATAGGCAGGTATGAAGAGTGCTAGGAGGTGAGGTGGGTTTTCAGACTGTAGCAGAAATGGGGGAGTGAGTATGCAGTCCTGACTGAGGGGTGAGGTCATTTTATGGCTTTGGAACCAGGAGAGGGAAGAGTCACTTGGAGTGATTGATTGATTGATTGAAGTATTTATTAACAGCAGAATTACAGTACATTTCAAGTACAACTCAATACAATTCAGCCTGAGCAAGACCCGGGACCATTGCAGATGCATGTAAACAATGGCGTGCGATGCAGTTGAAGCTACTGAGTAGATAATAAAGCAGCAGAAAAATAAGTAAATTGACATGAACAAGTGCCACCCACAACGATGCTCACAACTATTAATCGTGACTGCCCATTACAGAGAAGCATAAACATACACTAAAGAATCAAGCCAAGCTATCTGATCGAGCAGCACATAAGAATAATTAATTAAGGTCTTCTGTGAACAGTGAAGAAAGATTTCAATGATTTCAAATGTTATTTAATAAAACAAGTCCATTGAACTTAGGCCTACATGCCTAAGTTTGCATATATGTATATGCCATGTATGCATATACAAATATATGCTATACAAATATATATATATTTTTTTGTATGGCTTAATTCACCCTTTGTCAAGTTCCGCCCGTGGTTGTGCCCCTCTTCGCACCCATTGGTTGCCGTTTTGTGGTTGGACAAAAAAACCTCTCTCTCCATCCACTACCATTGAAATAACATGTTTTTCAGTTGCTTCATATTGATATTCTGTGCACTCAATTCTTATTTTAAACTTGGTGTCGGTAAAAAGGAACATCACAGATGCAGCATGGTATTTTTTCTCCAAAAAATATGTTTTAGCAAATTCAACATAAACAAGCCGGAACAAGGCAGAAAGAGCCTGCTGGTTAGACAGTCAGGGACCGACAGAAGGCTGACAAAGGATGTCCACCAACACATACTCACTCCCAGCTCATCAGGTTTCAGAGACTAGACGAGAGCTAACATAGCGCAGACTTATAAAACATCTCTGCTTTCAGTGTCAGTGAAAGTAGAGAAGTTAAATGAGCCTGAGTCCGACCTGAGCCTGATCTAATAATAAAATAATAAAAAAGGGGTCTGAGCTCAGCCCTAATCAACTCATGGTGTCAGGTCCCGTCAGGGCCCGATGGGCTTGCAGACCTCTAGCAGGAAGTAGGGGTGGATCATGTCCTCACGTTAAAGAGGTGCCATGCCCTTGATTCATTGGCTTGTCACCATCATCATCATCAACAGTGTTTAGAAATGAACGTGGACAGCAATTGGAAGCCTTTGAAGGAAGCACGAAAGGCCAGCGGCATGAAAATGTAGGCGCGACGCAGTATTTTAAATAACAAATGACAAAATGCCTATAATGGCAAGATACAGTAGGGACGCCAGTTTGAAAGTGGTACAAATATGTTTTTACAGTATTTTCCTTTTTGCCGGGAAATGAGTGTGCACAAAGAATGAATCATTAAAAGATAGTTCATAACTTTTTGTAAAGTTGTAGTATATTGCAGTAAACAATGAACAATGTGTGGTTGTCACAACATCCCAAGGCACATCAGGACTTGTCTCACGACACACCAGCGTGCCTCTGCATGCACACTGTCTGGAAACCATTGGGGTGGATAGTCCCGGTGAGCTCAAATTCCCTCCTCAGCTGAAACAACTGGCAATCCCATGAAACTCGATCAAGCAGTAGTTATTAGTTAACAAGGAAAAATAATTAGGTGCCCCAAAGTACTGAATCGACCAGGAGGGAACCGACAGTGAGTAGTGACTCAAGTATAGATATTCTCACATACTGCATCACGATGCTGTCAGACAAAAGACAAAAACATCACCAAAGTAAAATGTTCAATAAGATTTGGGAGTGACATTCTTTTAGCGATGTCAATGATTATTGATATTCTTGATAAACACCTTCAGCACACTAACTTTATAATACAGGTATATATTAACCTCTTTAAGCTTCTAAGGTTTCTCCAGGGACGAGAAAGTCTGTCAAAAAAGTTAAAATATTAAGTGAACATGTTAAATAATCTTTCGGATTTTACAATTCCGTATCCATTGCAAGCTTGCCCATATCAGAGACTTGTGAATCTGAAACATGTTGAAGGTATAGGAATGCAGAGCATGCATTTGTTATAATCACATGAATTCCAGCATCCTTATTCTGGCCACATCAGGCAAACATTCACAGGAAATAGCAGATTTCACAGTGTGCCACAACGTGACATGTTGTGACCTTAGTGTAGAAGGAAAAGGTTAAAGGGGACCAAGTATACTATAGACCCCTATAGGGGAAACGAAGTACTGTACATAGTGTTTAAGTGGTTAAAGGACGACTTCACCCATTTTCAATCTATCTTCATATAATCTGTCCTCATTAATTACCAGTACCATTGGTCAGTAGCCTCGGAAACCCAGACGTTTTTATTTCCAGGGAGGAAAAAAAAGGCTGGGGTCTCGAGTCCACTTCAATTCGGCATAGAGTAGCGCAAACGTCGATCACTCTCTGCTGATTTCTGATCGTCTGCACCTTTTGTTAAATTGACGCACACACGTACACAAGCACACTCCTCTCTCTCTGTCGCTCTAATTAATTAGTCTCATGTCGCGCAGCTGCGTCTAGATTATCCTGGCGGATCCTGCCGGGAGCTGCCTATGCCATAGAAAGCATAGGTGGACCCCAGACTAATTGGTCAGTGACTCAGTACAATGTTTGTCTACTCTGTCCGTGTCTCAGAGGAGGGCTGTGTGGGCAGTTCAGAAACCCACCTACAAGTGACAGCATCGATGGAGAATCAAAGCTAAACGGCAGGCTTTCCATTCCTGGAAAGTTAGATGCTATTAATAGAAGCCATTGTTCTCGCATTATAGAAGTAGTTCACCCAAAGAATGTCTCGTTTTCCTGAGCAAATAACGTGATGATGGGTGGCCCGCTCATCAAATGATTAGCTCAGGAATGCGACAAAAACAATAAACATCTCCATGAATTCAAGGCTTCATGCGGTGTGTAATTGATAGAAAATATGTAATTTTTTGGGTGAACTACTTAATTATTTAATTAATACAAAATCACACCCGTGTGAAGTGAGGGGCACTCTTATCATCATACATCATCTCATTCTGGCCAATCACAATTTGCGTCCTCACTTTGACGTCTTCACTTTTCTGCCTTCACTTTTAGCTCCAATACATATGTACTTTGCTCAGCCAATCAAAGCATCGCTATGGGGTGATCAGCCAATCACACAAACCTGGAAAGCTGGAAAATAGAAACCTTGTTTGAAATGATGAAACCTGCCTACCGATGATGTCACTGATAGGCAGGTTTCTAAACTATCCACAGCCCTCCTCTGAGTGAAAATAATCTTTTTTTGTAACCATTATTATAATGAGCATTGAAGACCAAGTACCGTATATGAATATGGGTTGAAAATGGTTGAAGTGGTCCTTTAAGTATTGTGAGCCAAAATGATGAAGGGATGTACTACAGTCTGAAGGGCAATGCAGACCAGCGGGCTGGTCAGGATTCATTGCAATCGCAACATGCATAGACGTAGTGTCTAATTTACAATGGCTGCAGCTGATTCATGCACTGAACACTTCCCTCGCATTGTGCGAGTGTGGAAGACATGAAAGCACACTAGTCAAAATGCAGCTCCCTAGACCAGGGGTTCTCAACCCGTGGGTCGCGACCCCTCGGGGGGGTCGCCAAATTATTTTGGGGGGTCCCCAAAATATCTAAACAAATAAAATAAAAAAAGATTTAAAAAAAAAATTTTTAGCTAAATTATAACAATGCTTAAAACATCAAAAGGGGTTCCCGCCCAAAATGGTTTAAGGTTATTGTAGCAGTCAATTTATATTGGGGGTTGGGAGGGGGCGGGGTGGGGGTCCCGAGACATTGCCAAAGCATTTCCGGGGGTCCCCGGCCAAAAACGTTGAGAACCCCTGCCCTAGACCAGTGGTTCCCAAACTTTTTCATGTCAAGGACCCCCAATCTTCTCCATATCTTTTCCATTTGAAAAGATATGCTAGGGACCCCCCATAAGAGAAGGTTTTTTCGGTTATAGCAATGATTCTCAACCCGTTTAATTTCAAGGACCCCCAGTTTGACATGCATTATAGTCTACGGACCCCCATTTAATGGCATTTCTATCTCTGGGACCCCCAATTTCTATTTTAAAATCGGTGTATAAATGGAACCAAATGGATCCGTTAGTACTTTGGGAACCACTGCCCTAGACTCCACCTGATGAAAGCCATGCGTGGCCGAAACGTTGTACTATCCTTCTGTGTTTTTAAAGTAAAAAAAAGAAAAAAGAATCACAGTTGTGTGAAGCGAGCGGTGCCTTTTATCATGATGATGCGAACGTCATCATACATCAGCCAATCAAATCATCACATTCCGTGCTACAAACACATTCCGTGCTTAAACGGACATACGCTGTGCATAGTAGCGGAACTGCACCTCTCAAAAATAGACATGTCTCAGAGTATCTCTGAGGACATGAAGTCCTAAAAGTCCATAAAATGCATCTACTTTGCTGAATTGCTTCATCTGCAAACGTAACAACATTCCCTATACTACGCCCACTAGCTGTCTTTGATCTGTTTTCAACCACCACCTGTGATAGTCATTATATGATTCATCTATTGTGGTAATACTAACTTGAATGATTATACATACAGTATGTATGATTCATCTACTGCTTAAGTAAGAGATGTAATGTAATTGTTTATTCATATTTTGGGTCTATACACTTAACACTCCCATCGCCCAGGACGAAGTACTTTGTCCTTTTCATTAGTAACGCCCGACGCCCAGGACGAAGTATTGTCCAAAAGACGAAGATTATTGATATGAGAACGGATCGCATGGCTCTATAGCCCAGGCGCGCCTCCTGGGCAATCCTCGGTGACGCGCAAGAGTGAGACGTCATCGAAAAACTCTCTCCTCTGTTTAGCTGATGAAAACGAAAATCTTAAAACGTTCATGATCTAAATCATCCCGTCTTTTTATGAAAAAAGATCCTGTGTTAGACGGCGCTCCGCGGTCCAGTCGCTAGTCTCGATAGATTTATTCTTGTCTCCCGTTGTTGTCGATCGACTCTAGAGTGGTGTGGCTATTGTTAGCTGCTACACACACATCATCAACTTCCACCGGTCTGTCCGGAAAAGGGGTCCGTGTTTATAAATCATATGGGCGCATTAATGTAATGGATTAAATAACCCCGGGCAATTAAAGTGTTAATTTGCGTTATAGCAGTTTTGGCACCATCTCCATCAACCTTAGAATAAACGTATACATAACCAAGTGGGAGAAGCTGTGGCAACGTCCTAGAAATCTGAGATTGGTCAGTAAGTGACATATTTTACTCATAGGGTCTTGAGTGTGTGGGATAGGGTTAGGTATAGGGGTTAGTTAAAATGGGGCCTGTCGGACCAATGGGACGTCGGAAACAACCTAGGTCAACTCACCGTTGCAGTCGTTTGATGGCATTGGCTCTCAGCATTCCCAAGTTAGTGAAGTGAAGACACTGCAGTACGGAGAGTTATGTTTTTTCATTTATTTCCTTGCCAAATAAGATTTATTAAGGTTGTTTATGTTTTATTGATCAACATGGGGAAATTACTTCTCTGCATTTGACCCATCCTAACTATTAGGATGTGTCTTGCCCAGGGACAATTTGGCATGGAGCCAGGAGAATCAAACCGGGGACCTTTCCGGTCCCCTCTACCTTCTGAGTCCAAATAGAGCAATATAGCTGCTTGTCTGGAAGTCATCTCTATTTCACCTACGTATACAGCCCAACAAAAACAGTTTGACACTTTAGGTGAGAAATAGGTCATGCAGGTGCTCAATATAAATTGTCATTTACAATCTGCAATGGCTAGTTTAAAGGTTTGTATTATGCAGGAGGAGCTTCCGTGCAGTTTTGTAATTTTAACAAATCTCTGCTTTCAAATGGCATGTTGGTTACTAGACTTTTTGCAGTGCACCTACAGTACTATGAATACACAAAACATAGACATTTTTTTGTGCTGACAAAATATTTTGTAGAATGTGGATTAAGTGATTCATTTGATAAATAACGAATTTCTCTAGTGCCTTCTCCTTTCCACTGAAAATGCACCAAGTTATGGAACACATGCACGCACGCACATGCACACACATGCACGCACGCACGACCATGCACACATACAGAAAGTGTGGTCGCAAATACATCCACTATTCAATATGCAATATGTGTACACACACACACACACACACACACACACACACACACACACACACACACACACACACACACACACACACACACACACACACACACACACACACACACACACACACACACACACACACACACACACACACACACACACTCTCTCTCTCTCCCTCCCTTTCTCTGTCTCGCCGGATTTTCTCACCAGTGTGTAGGCGGTTTGTTTACCGAACGAGGTTGAAACTGCAGTTTATGTTATGAAAGGGCAATAAATATTTGAAGATTATTCCATGTGTGAGGGACATTATATTTGATGGTTTCACAATGCAAACGTCTCAGGAACCGTTTATCTTTTTTACTTTTCAATATACAACGCTGGCATATGGCAGATCAAGAGGCTTGGTCAAATCGTGTCCCATATCCCGTCACCCGTTGACTTGAGGGCTGTGAAACTGCCTTTGATTAGTTACACAGTAAAGATAAACAGATACATCATACAGAGAGGGGGGGGGGGGGGGGGCATCAGAACGACAGTTCACACACACACACACACACACACACACACACACACACACACACACACACACACACACACACATCACACACACACACACACACATACATGCTCTCACATTACTCTCAGGCAACCCTCGCTGATGAAGAAGCAACTTAAACATCTTAACACCTATGATGCTAAAACGTCTTCTCTAAACAAACCGGGATGTGCCATGGACGTGTATACTCGTTTTTTTGTCCTTTTTTAATGATATAAAACGGGATCGCTGTAATACATTTTTTGACAGCTCCCGTTGCTAGGCAACGCCTTGTGCAGCGCTCCTGGACATGTTTGGCACGTCATGCGCGCAGCCGTTCACTTCCTTGTTTACGGCAAGGTTAATTAAATAAGGTTAGGAAGCGAAGACGTACGGTAGACTCGCAATGGGCTATATGCAGCCAACACTTCCGCGTTCAGCTTCCTTGGTCTCAATGGGCTATATGCAGCCAACACTAACGCGTTCAGCTCCCTTGGTCTCAATGGGCTATATGCAGCCAACACTAACGCGTTCAGCTTCCTTGGTCTCAATTGTGCATGTTTCTTTCCTTCCAGGGAGCAACATGGAGTCCACCGTGCGGTCTTCGCTTCCTGTCCTCATTTAATAGTCCTTGGTTTACGGGCCGACAAATGTTGCTCATATCTCTGAGTCTATGCCCATGGTTTTGATCAGAACGCAGATGTTCTGTCCTAATTTCTGACTTAACCAAGCATCTCGTTTGGAATATTAACGCTTCTAGAGACTTGACAGCGCGAGGTAGTAATGGAACATTATACCTCCCGTTTTTTGGGGGAAATGGAGGGAGGGGATTTTCACAGTAAAATCTGCCCATCTGCTTGGCACTCCTAGTGCTTTTTATTCTGAAGAACTCTGGCAGCATCATACGTAAGTGTTAATCGTGTCTTTTGAAATGAGCTGTGCTTTGTCGTTTTGCTTAAATGGTGGGCAAATTGAGCCGTTGGAGACTGAATCATACACCAGTGTGGGCGTTTTGTTTACTGAACAAGGTTGAGGGGGCACTTGTAATAATGGCCTGCCATATTTCCATATTTCCTGTCCTTCCTTTTAGGCTTCAACTAAAACAAATAGAAGGAGACTACATAGCCTACAGTACTAAATATAATATTGACTTGGACGTGTGCATATTTGTTTTTAGTAATCAAAATACTGTACTGTCTGGCAAAGCTCATATGCAGAGCAGTGTCCAACATGAAATAAAGCATTTTAATTACAAAATAAATAAATAAAGCAGTCAGATAGATCCAGGGAATATGCATATAAAAATCTTCCAACTCATTATGATCATTATGAGGCAAGAAGCAAGGACTTAATAACAATGTATTTAATGAAAGTAAAAAAATAATGAATGTTGCATAACTAAGTGTTATGCAAGTATTACCCTTTACCTTACGCCGGGGCTGGACGCCGGCACTGACGCTAGACGCGTCAGCGGTGCGTCTCCGTCACCGTCAGGGAATGTTCCCTTTTTAATCAATGAAGGGTGGCTCCACTGCCTACGATGCGTTGTGTTGCGCTGCGTTAGTTTTTTTGACCCACGTCACACGCATCACACACGTCCAGTGAAGCTCCGCCGTTAGCCACTGTGCATGCCCTGGTTCGTTTTTTGCCCCGCGTCACACGCATCACACGCGTCCAGTGGAGCTCCGCCGTTAGCCACTGTGCATGCCCTGGCTTGTAGATATCAACCTGCTAATTTTCATTATTGCATAATGATGTGAAAGTAGCCCATTATGTGCCAACAGTACAGCCTGTGACAACCTTTGCTGCATGGCTCTCCCCGTCTCTCCCTCCCTCTTTCCTGTCCGTCTTGGACACTTTCCTAAAACAGAGACTACATGGCTAGATTCTGTCTGGGGGGAAGGAGAAAAAAAAGCACATTTCAAAAAGAGAGACAATACAATGTTAAGATGTGCATCTGGTACGATTGAACTTGGCACCATGCTTTAGCCAAGAATAAGGGTTAAATTCTGAAGTCAACCATGCTGTCACTTCTACTACAAGATTACAAGTGACACACACTTCCGGTTCTCCCATCCTCAGTAATCTTTAGCTGCATGTGTGACACGCCAGATTGTTAGATCTCTTCAGACATACAGTGATCACAGGATATACACAGATCTCCATATAAGGGCATAAAAGGGACAGAGACAGGTTCAACTGGGTACTCTGACAGAGTTGTCAACGGGCCTGAAAATTAAGGCACGGCCCTAATTGATCAGGCCCGGCACGGCCCGACTAACAGGTCGGGTTTGGGCAGAATTTGAGAACTCTACACATAGTAAAAGTGAAACACCATTCAGCACCATCTTCACAATACACAAACAGACACTATTATTTTTATTATTATAAAAAAAATGCAATATATATATTTTTTTTTCATGGAGCACGAGGCACCTACATTTTAGGCCCTGTCCGGCCCAAAAACGTCGGGTCGGGTCGGGCCTGGTCGGGTTCGGTTACTCTGTACAATGGGTACAACAACTACAGCGGGTATTGCATAACTGGAGGAGCATCCGCTCCCAACGGCCATCCTTCCCAATGGGGGGCATCGGCCTAGTCATCTATCTGTAAACTCTGCCATGCATGTCTGCCTGCCTCCCCACACACATTTCTGTGTTGCCACTGCTATATCCTACTGACTCACCTGTCTGTCGGTAGTAATAATAATAATAGGCTACTGCCAGTGAGGAGCCCCCACCGGGAGGACGTCCTAGACGTAGAGCCATCGTCCTATACTTTTCCCGCCCATAACACTCCCTGCTGACAGGTGCTACCCCAGCCTGTAGGAGTACATGCAATGACCAATAGCATGCACCCTCCACGCCCGGCGTAAAGCCAGTTGCACCACGGTGCATTGGAAGTGAAACCCACAACCTCTGTGCCGATTAATGCTGTTTGAGATCTGTGTCTGTCTGGCTTGCCTTTTATGCTTATATATCATGGAGATCCCTGATGTCATAGGCTGGCCTACAAGCACTCTGATGGTGGCAACTGCATTAAAGGGACACTTCACCCGTTTTGCAAAAAAATATAATATGTGGTTTTAGATATTTTTGATTTTAGCAGTGATCCCAGTGTCAATGATGTCATGGAAACTGGGCTCACTTCTTTCCTGGACTACAATTCCCATAATGCTTTGGTGCACTGCTCCCCCTTATGGATAGGGGGAGGGCTGTCTTACTGAGAAAACATTGTAGTCCAGGAAGTAAGTGAGCCCACTCAGCCCAGTGTCCTTGACATCAGAGACACTGGGCTCACTGCTAAAAAGGTGAAGTTTCTCTTTAAGTAATCTGACGGTACAGCGCATATTGCGTAAGCTAGGAGGGGGGTGGGGTATGCGTTCCCAATGAACATCGTTCCCAACGGGCATAGGCGTAGTACAGTAAAAATCTTTATGATACATATTCATTTAGATTAAGGACGGGGCCGCTGCATCAAAGGTTATATGAAAAATAATGAACACCCTCTGGCCACTCAGAATCCAAGTATTCTCCGTGGCCATGGTATAATTGGCTATAATGTACAGTATAGTCAGTGGGATTCTAATTATCTCATTGCCACAAACAACTATTTGTCTGGTGTGATTATAATCATAATTTCCATTCATGACTTATTTTACACGACAGTACACACTACACAGTACTTCCGGCTGAGAAAACCTCCCTCGTCAGGACTAAATAATTCTGTGGCATGCAGTAACATATCGCCTAACCACTTGAACCCTATACACAGTAGCCTACGTAATTGCACTGGAGCCCCCCATGGGTCTAATCCCATGGGTCTAATCTAGGCCGCCTCCTTTTTATCTGTCCACGTTGCGTTGTGAGCTTGTAGATTCTTTCGCAGAATATTTCGGGACACTATAGCCTTCATGTGGTTAATCATTTCAAGGATGCATATTTTAAACATGAGAGAGAGAGGACTGACCCAGCAGCAGCAATAATTGCAGCCATCTCAGAGAAGTCTTGTAAAATGGCAACAGAGATGTACGCCTCCTCTGCCGAGACGCGAACATTTCCATGCAAATTTAGTGAATTCTAAGCGTGGGAGCCACAGTAAATTAATGGGAATACATAATAGACCACATTTATAATGGCCACGTTCCACATTGCACACACCTTTTTTTTGCCCAATCTGCCCTAAAATGGATATATGCATGACAGAGGGGAGCTACTTCATCCTTCCACTGCATGAAACGAGGGACGTATTCATCAAACTGTGCGACTTGCACACTCCCACTCATTGACACGTTTATTGTACGTCTGTAGTAATTTAAAGGGGGACACCGCATACCTTTAATCCTAACCATTTTACCGAGATCTACCTAGTATCTCTATTTAACAAGTTGAAATACTACCACAGACTTATAGTCGATGACTCCAAAAGTGGCTTCTGGGGAAAATTGAAGCTCTCGTTCCTGCTCCTTTTGCCCTGTGGATTCCATGCAGTCTGAACAAAATGTGCCACATCTGTGTGAAGCCCTGTGCAAAGTTGACGATCTGTTATTGCACATTACTTATCACAGTGTGGATCTGCAGGAGGCTATCCGTCTGTAAGAGGGTAGTTTGTGTACAGTATGTGTGTGTCATTGTGTGTGTTTACTGGGAGCTAAACTCACAAACTTTACCAATAAGTGCCAAGTTTCTTGTGTACACGGCCAGTAGGCATTGAAGAAGTACATCATGCACATGTTCTGTCACATGTTTTATATACCTGTATTGTTTTAAATATCTTACTGTAATTGTATGATGGAAGTGAAAGGGGCCCAGCTTGGTCTAAACACATTTATAGCCACGCCATTCCCACTGTTCTCTTACAGGGGAATATATAGTACAAGCAGAAGGGAGTTCCAACCGTACCTCTAGCCTATGGCAGGTCAGTCTGGTGCATCTCAGAGGCAGGACAGGAGGAAAGGAGGCACTAGTCTGGAGCAACTCAGGTTGATGACCTGACAAAGATGTGACTGATACATCGAAACGTTGTCGCTTTTTTTACTTGCACCCTGATAATAAAATAAGGGCTTAAACTGTCTGAGTTGCTCCAGTGCCTCCTTTCCTTCTAGGGGAATTTAGTACGTTGCACTTAAGATTTCTTCTCTCCAAAACATCTTAATTTGTATCTTTCCATCTCTCCATTAACATAAATTCATTACCTTTATGTGACATTATGCAAATACCAGTTCCTGTTCAATACCCTCATGCATTGGCCCGGGCTGAAAAAAGAGTTCATTGGAATTTTGCATTCCATGACAATCTTTCACCTGATTCAAATGTAAAAAAAATATATATTTTGAATCCTAATGAATGCCTGCAGGTCAAACATTGTGCAGTGAAAGACCTATAAACTATTAGGATTGCCTGAGAGATTTTCTTTTGCATACGTTTTCAATGCATTATTTATGCAATTCTGTTCTTTCAAGGTAGAAACCCGTTCTCACAGCGGCAAGGCAATGTTTGTGTCGGTCATTGATGCTGACGGCAACATTAGAGACTCGCCTGTTCTGTGCTCTCGGCGAGCAACAATACAATGTCGGACAGGCAGGGAAGTTGGGCTCAAAGTGGAGTAGGCAGCAAGACAGGTATATGCTAGTGGACTGGCACAAGAGGCCCAGACAACAGGACTTGGAGCGCTTGACACGGAGACAGGAGAGGCAGTTAGAGGCCCAGGCGTATCAGGCAGCCATCCAGACTCGACAGCGCGATTGGCAGGGACGCGTCCACACAGACACACACACAGGCCTCTCTCTCCCACAGACAGCTGTCCATCCCCTTGATCCGTGGCAGCTCAAGGCTTTTTTTGAGGTGTGATCAGAGGTCCGAAAGAAAGTCCAACAGATCTGCACGTTTTCCTCAGTGGCCAAAGCAAGCCGAGGAAACGGTGTACCCTGAAAAATGGGGTAAATTAACACTCTTCTGACTCTCGTGAATAGTTCTTTGAGGGAAATAACCATGTGAACGCTAGTGTCCTTATTTTGGGCATGTCAAATAGGCAAACATCTATCAAAAAATAGTGAATCTGTGAATATTTTGGACAAAATAGCTGATCTACAAATTCACAATACATTGTGACTTGTGAGCTTGTAGATTGTCTATTTTCACTTTTGACATACAACAGAGTATAGGGTTTAAGGGGTTAAAGGGATGATCAATCATCCAGAAAACGTGAAACCTGTTTGCTATTTATGAATGTCACTTGGAAGCAGGCGAGGAGTGATGAGAGGACACACATAAAACCTCCTAGGTTTTCTTTTGTAAGTGAAGAAGGTGCCTAGCTAATGTAATTCCACAAACAGGCACTGCAAAATAAATGTATAGTGTTCCTCTTTTGATTAATACAATCTCTTACAATTCTGTGGAAAGCATTTGCTGATTTGATAGGCTCTTGGCAGGCTTAACTGCATCCCTATTTTGGGCATGTCATTATAGGCGAAAAGTTTAGAGAATTCTTAAACATGCGTGTGAAACTCTGAAAGTTTGAGAACCACTATGCTACACCAAATGGAACCGAGCCTATAATTAGCATAATTGGAAAGACCTGTGAATTAAGGAAGTAAGGAATAGGCCCAATTTCTTTCCAATAAAGCTCTGAGAATAGAGACAGTTTGAGTTATCTTTTTCGGTTAAAGGAAAACCGATGACAAATTCCAGACTCACTACTCGATTCCACCCACTCACATCAGCTTGCTTGAATAATTGTTATGCTATGGCTGACCTATTCTATACTTTGTCGTATGGCTCTGTTGTTTACCAAAAATAAAATGGTCTTGTTTTTTTGCTCTTCGGCGAGTGGCACAATCGTACAGTTATACAACCAAGTATAAATTAGGCTTTAGACATGATGTACTGGAGCCTAACTCGCTGCATTCACTCAGCTTATTCGCTTATTCTGTGCCATCCGTAGCTACTAACACAGCCAGAGGCTATACTAGACCCCCAGCACTCAAAACTCGCACGTCTAGCACAGAATCCCATCACAGTAACACATGCAATCTGCCAATCATTTTCCTAAACTGCTACTGCGTAGAACAGAGGTTCCCAACCTGGGAGGATATTGCGTTTGCAAGTCGGCCCCCAAATAATTGGTAAATCACTACGATTGTACTGCTAATATAACATTAATATTATGTAAAAACAATCATCAACAATTTAAAACCTTGGGTATACTATGTTAGTTGATTGATCCAAGCCGGAACAATTGATTGATTGATCATTACAATGCATGCGCTGAAAATGCTACCCAACTTAACTGTTAAGTGGTCAAATGGGTGGGCCACGAATGCCTTTAAGATTTTCAAGTGGGCCCCGTCCAGAAAAGGATCGGAACCGCTGGCGTAGAATAAAAGTTGTCTCGGCTTATTTGTTGCTTTTTCGATGCAAAAGGTCCCAGCAGATGCAGTGAAAGTACATTATATTTGCACTGCTACTACCACACACTGACACTGCGTATACACGCAGCATGCATTCTGCACACTGCGCCGCATACACGCTTTTTATACCGAGTAAGTATGAATACCTGACGGGAGGTGGAGCACGAATTTTATTGGTATTTTAAATGTAAATGTTTTTTCATGCCTTTAGCATGATCTTTCTCCTGTATGTATTCACTATATAGTGCCAGGGTCAGTTTAGCTGTTTGCAGGCACAAAGTAACCTTCATCTCCCCTGCTAGTAGGCCTATATTCTCAGAGGTTTAATTTCTGTGCCTGCGTGCGTGCGTGCGAAGCCGCACACATGCATGTGCACACATGTGCTTTTCTTTCAGGCCTGTTCTCTGCTGTGTCAAGCCCATATTATTTTTCGTTAATTACCTGTCCGTGTCAACCTCAAGTATAACACTGTGTACGGCCTCACACTGCATCAACTCCTATGCTGGGCTGGCTTGGCTGTCTTCCACTGCAGGAAAATGTACACCGCACATGATTGATGACTTCTATTCCACCTCCCTCTGCCTAGCATACTATAGCCTCGCATGTCCAGACTGCAGGCTTTTTGTTTTTTACATTAGACATACAGGACATATTTAAACACATGTTTGAAAATGCTTACCGCCTCCCTACCTTTCATCATCATCGCCCATTCATCCCAAGACACCGACAGCGAGAGAGAGAGAGAGCGTCAGAGAGAAGGACATGCAGGGTAGGGTGAAGGAGAACTGTGCACGGTATTGTTACTCCACTGCACACCTCCCCGAGAAATATCCACCCCACGATGCAACACTGAGCACTCCCTGCCATAAATGTCACATATTTGAAGGCCATCTTTCACAGTGAAATATAATGGTGCCTTTTATTGATTGGATTAGCAAGGTAATAAAAGGTCTGTATTGACAAAACCGACAATGGATACGTTTGGGATTGATTGTGCCATGAAGCCGGCGAGGGCACTTAGGGGGCCCGGGACCCTTTTCTCGATGCATTGACTGCTTCTTGAAATGTGAAAAAGATCATTGATAATCATGATCATAAAATGAGGGATGGGTGGTGCAAATCCCAACTCGCCCTGACCCCCGTCCCCCCCTCCCCCAAGCAGAGGTAGAGGCTCTTTCTTCCCGTAACTCATGTGTCCTCAATTGTGTTACGCATGATTGCACGAGTGAAGCAATATATTTTCCAACGTAGGGGTCAATGTTTTTTCTTATTTCAGTCTCTCTCCGTTGCATCACAATAATTGTGTCTTCATGTATACAATATGCACACAGTTTTTATGTCATATGATACCCAAAATGGTTTTCCTATTGATTCTTTCTACTGTCAAACATGTCAAATGGAGACGATTGCTACCTTAAAATAATCGCGAATGTGCTGTGTGCCCTGCAACAAATCATGAATACGGTATGCTCTTTGCAGAGACTGGTATTTAAAATTGGACTTGTTCCAAAATGTATCACGATGCAAGCAAACACAAACTGTTATTTTAATCACTTTATAGCCTATTCTGCCATGGTGTTTTGTGCTTTAATCATGATCTTAGGCAGAAAACTATTCTTATTTGACAATGCAGTTTTTCTTCCGTGACATGGCTTGCTTCCTTCTAATCTCCATTTTTTTAAAAGCACACATGCACGCACGCACACACACACACACACACACACACACACACACACACTCACCACGTGCAGGCACGCACACACACAGACACACACAGTCAGACATACACGCATGCTTCCATGCTCACACACAGGGAAAGATGGATGGATGGTTGGATGGATGGATGGATGGATGGATGTGTGTGCTAAATTTGAAATGTTTTTTTGACAGGTTCTACCCAGATATCAAGCTGCAGAGGAACGTGTGATCAGGTTGAACACTGGTCCATGTAGCAGAAAATAGATGGGAAATGACACTTTTGGTAGGAAGAGAGGAACACGAGAATGAGTAAGTGAGAGAGTCATACGGACCTTGAGAGATGCATAATTACAGGAAAACAAGAAATGGGTAAACTGCAGGTGAAAGGGACATGGTGGCTACCTGCTGACATTCTCCCATTTCTATCCCCCTCCCCCTCTTTTCTGACCTGAGAGGTGCAGTCTGTTTGATTTAGTGCCAATCACAGTTTTTAATGTCTGTGCAGAGCATCATAATTTATTAGGATTATCATAAACTTGTGCCGGGAGCTGGTGGAAGTGCACTTGTGCCTCCCCCTCAAAATGAATTACCCGCTGCTAGCCAAGGCGTCAATCAGGCCAGAAATGGCGACACCAGCTTTTTTTCCTGACTTTGTTTCCCCCCCAACCTTTCCATGCAGCCCATCAAAACCAAGACCCCCCCAATAAATATTCATCCGATCATATTCCACCATAGATATGGCCAAGGATATTAGGTGAAGAATACTGTAGCTGAAGGGGACTTGGCTCTTTGGATGTTTGCCTGTTTTTGTTGAGATTAAAATGAAGACACTAAGCCCTTCGTGTGTCCTAAACCCTTTCACTCAGTTTTGATCACGCTGGGTAACGAAAGAGCCGTTGTCAATGGCATTGACACATCGCCTTGAATGTCGTCGCTGTCAGGTAACCTTGTATGTCCAAAACTGTTAATGTTCAGGAACTGGGGAAAAAAAATATCTGTGCTCCAATGTATCCAATGTAGTTGTTAATAGCCCCGAGCCCTTGTTAATATACTTCTCATTGGTTCAATATATAAAACACACAGAAACACATGTGCCGCAGCTTTCTTCACTACTTTTGCGAGACCCTCTTGTATGATTAAACTGGGCATTCATTTTATGAAAGAAAAACATATGGAGATATGAGAGTTCTTCTCAACAGTGACGATAATGTTGGTAAAACTATGTATTGTTCCAAGACAACACTACAAAATCCAGAGTATTATAATTTAATTCTGAGTGTAAAAAGGACCCATAAGAGTAATAATCTCTTTATCTGTGCCTACTCTATTGTGCACTTCCTGATAAATTGATAAATGAGTGGGCAGCGAAATGAAGAGGAAAATAGGTTATGTTATTGCCTTTTTACAACCTTTTTTCTTTTTACAGCTTTCGGACAAGTGGTCTTTTTATATCGAGATTAACAGCAAGTGCCAAATAATAGCTCTTACTGCTCGCGGGTTGGCTAACATGCATTTGTTGCATCGATGTGTATGGCCACATTTCAACCAGACGCTCATTGTCTTAAGAGGGTATGCAATAAAGCCCTGGGGATTTTGCAGCGTGTGTTATAATGTAACGGCCATCTCCATCAAATGGAAGGCATATATCACCTTGCTGGATATTCCATCGCTGGTAAACCTTACCTGCCTTTTTTGTTTTGCAGTTGCGTACAGTGTTTCACCAAAGTGCAATCCAAGTTCACAGCAGGCTGTGTGCATAGTTTTCTGCAGTCTAGAATTTATATACTGTATGTGTTTAATGTTTATCAGGTGTTAAGCGGCTGCCGATTAACTGTGCTTACCGCATAGCCTTAAACCCCCCCCAGTGGCCGCTGTGGACGGTGAAAAACACATTCCAATGAATGAATGAAAAATCTATGGAACAATAGGTGGGTCTATTTTGGGGCTGATCTGGAGCCTCTACTGGCACGATTCGCAATGGGAGTGTGAGAGGCAGACAGATTGGAATGGGAGTGTGAGAGGCAGGGAGTGTGAGAGGATGGGAGTGTGAGAGGCAGGGAGTGTGAGAGGATGGGAGTGTGAGAGGCAGACAGTGTGAGAGGCAGACAGATTGGAAGCCTAATTAATTCAGCTTTCCTTAATTAGCCTCTTCCCTCCTTGATGCACTCTCCAATCTTTTGACTATCTCACTTTCACTCTCTATTCTCTCTCCTACTCTCTCTCTCTCTCTCTCTCTCCTACTCTCTCTCTCTCTCTCTCTCTCTCTCTCTCTCTTACTCTCTCTCTCTTACTCTTTCTCTCTCTCTTTCTCTATCTCTCTCTCTCTCTCTCTCTCTCTCTCTCTCTCTCTCTCTCTCTCTCTCTCTCTCTCTCTCTTACTCTTACTCTTACTCTTTCTCTCTCTCTCTCTCTCTCTCTCTCTCTCTCTCTCTCTCTCTCCCTGACTTCCCACTCTCTCTCTCTCTTTCTCTCTCTCTCTCTCTCTCTCTCTCTCTCTCTGACTTCCCACTCTCTCTCTCTCTCTTTGTTGCCATCTTTCCATAGGGCTTTTCCGGATGGTGACAATATGTTGTGAGCCGATAAACAAGCACACACTGCCGAGGAGGGCAGCTTATAGGCGAGGGTATAGTTTGTCTGTGCTTCTGCCTGTGCCGCCACTAGAGGACCATGCAGACAAAAGGCAAAGCCGGAAGCTAGAGCTTGTTGGCCTTGTGTCGTCTTAGGAGATACGTGGCGTATTGTGTCTCACAAGGCAGGTGGTCATTGTTGAGGCTGGATGCATGGCACGCCACCACGATCACCCCCACCCACCCCCTGCATGGTTGTGTCAATTACTAACACGTTCCCCGCAGTGATCTGCACACTGTAGTCGTTGGTTGAATCACAGGCTCATGGCAGTGTAGTCGCTTGCACGGTCAGGCCAAGCCAATCCCGGGCCGAGCCAGGCTAAGCCAAAGCGGCCAGCTATGCTGAAAGATGAGATGTTGACTTTAATGACAGGGCACTCTCTGAGGCCCGGCCCAGCCACTCTGTGCACAGAATAATAATGCCGTTATTCTAACAGCTTTGACCAATCAGAAGGAGAGCTCTCTGAATGCTGATTGACTCGCTGTTGACATTCTCATGCACCACGCCGGCTTTTTAATGAATGGCATGATTAACTCATCAGGGTTTGCTTTTGTGCTAGCGAGGAAGGTGATAAACTCACTACATACACAGACTACAGACAGTTCCAGACAGTTGACATGTATTTCAGTGGTTTCCAAACAAGGACTACACAAAAAGGTATGAATGATATTTTAGTTTATTGTGTCAGTACTTTGTTCACACTCCTTCCCCATACAGAGGCAAATTGTATACGCTAAAAAATAAAATATTTTTATCACCTTGGGCTTAAGAGGAAAATGTAAATCTATTCATGCAATGAATATTCTTTCATAGATTTCCTGTTTTTGAGGGGCGCTAGCCCCTCCTATATACAGGTTTAATGTTTGTTTTTAGTTCAATGTTTGTTTTAAAAACGCCATTGACAATGAAGGGAAAATGTACGTCATCTTGTGCCTAACACAAACATTAAATGCCATTAACAATAAAGAGAATTTTATGCTTGTTTTGACACCGTTTGTTTTACATCACCATTACATCACCTAATCAACATGAGTTAGACAATAATATATTATCGCCCCTCACATCACACGGGTGTGATTTTTAATAATGAATACATGTGTGCCTTGAGATTTTGACTTCGACATTGCCCAAAATACCATAACCGTAACGACTTAAATGCCAGCATCTGTAATGTGGGGGGGGGGGACACACAAAAATAATTTGCAGAACAGCAGATCTACAAGCTCTCAACGCATCACTGTGCAACGCATAGAGAGCTTGTAGACCTGCTTTTTCAGCAAAGATATTTAATGTAGAGCAAAAAAAAAAAGAAGAAAATCTATCAATCAGGCTACAGGGTTTAAGTGGTTACATTGTATCTCTGATCTTTCCGGTACAGATACATTTTCAGCATCATGGTACGTTTTAATCCTCACTCCCTCTGTATAATGGTAACGTGCATTAACTCATTATTGAATTGACGATTCCAGTGAGCAATAAATAACTAATTCAGATGAGTGTTATTCAGAGATGATGGAGCAGGAGAGAAGGTTAACCATGTAAGGGGAAAATGGCGTGGGGGGGGGAAGGAGAAAAAAAGTGACTGGGGTTTAATTGCACACATGCATCTAAGAGACAGCTCTCAGCCCACCTCCACTTCATTGAATATATAAAAAAGGGTCAGATGAAAAATATGACTGAATAGATGATGGTAATTAAATGAAGCAGAACCTATCTGCCTTTCTGCCAATGGACCCTAATATGATAAATATCTTTAGGGAAGATTTGTCTTCCTCTGCGTCCCCGTCCCCCCCGCCCAAAGATGGTCTATTTGCGTATCAAGGTCATCTTGCTTCCCTGCTGCGTTTTCCATAGGACACTTTTTTTTCTTTTTTACCTTTTCTACCCCCCCTCTTCTCTTATCTGTTACATCCCCACCCTTTTCTCTGACCTCACATATCCATTGAGTGGAGGACACAGTCTGGTGGATTACGGGTGACGGCGGAAATAGAGGCAGGGTCTAGGGGAAGTTGTCTTTTACACACCAGAAGCTGCATATCTTTTTTTTTCTTTTAATGCTTAAAAAAAGTGATGATTGCCTTCGTTGCACCATTCCAGCGCCAATCCTTGCGTTTTAGTTTAGAGCACAAGAGGGCGTTTCATTAATTTATTAATTTCATTTCTTGACTTATATTCTTTTCTGCATTTTCCTCAAGTGGAAACGTTTGAGCCTCGAGATTAAGACCTAGTTACTAGTATATTCAAAGTGTGCTTTTTAAGCATCGTCTTACCGTTGCATTGGAGCACAGCATATATATTGTATACCTCTGCCTCAAGGAAAAGTCTTGTTTGTTCCTTTACCGAAACAAGACAAACTGAGAAAAATGCAATGATCAATGAAAAAAGTTGTATATGCAAGGCCAGCAGCAACTGAGAACTACTGCTCAGAGTGTGCATGGCTACTGGACACACCACCTCCAAGTGTGCAAGTGTATCAGGCGTGGGGGAGGTGTATCACTATATGACAGTAGGTGTGTTACTGTGTTTCCATAAAGCCGTTTTTTTGCGCATTAAGGCTCTTGCGCAAAATCTCCTGGATGGAAACACCTCAAAATGCGAAGGTGGCGAATTTTGGCTTTTTCGAAAAAAGGGAAATGCGCAAATGGTGTATGGAAACACTTGCGGAAAAGGTTTTTAAATATATGTTTTCGCATTATATCGCTTTTGAACAGTTGGAAAAAAGAAAAAGAAAAACGATGGGGAGGCAGTGGAGTGAACGGTGCATGGGAGGGTGGCTAGAGAGGGAGAGGGAGTGATGTTGTGGATACATATAAGGTCCCAATTTACTACTACCCGACCCGTCCGATTAATAATTGTGTAGTGTGTTCAAAGATCCCATATGAAGTCTGAATCCTCCCGAGTTGATCGGGGCGCTCCGATCATTTTGATATCTGGATCGCTACTGTATGGATGCAACACACACACACACACACACACACACACACACGGACTACGAGTAGTGGACGAGTAGTGCATAAGATAAGCAACCTAAACGTGTAGGCTAGGCTATAGCCGATGAAACAAGTTATTCACAACTGTTTGCAGCTGCAATCAATCAATTTACAGTATAAATGACCAGTATGCTCCAATCGAGTCCCGCGACATAATCACAACAAATCGTTCTTTGTACGTTCTTTGACTGTATGTGTCGTCAATACTGTGAAAGCAGCAGATGCCCGCTGGCGAGCTGCTGTAGACTGGCTGACGGTCGGTCAGCCGCTGACCAGGGATCAGATTACAGCGTATTATATGGGGTCCCGTCCGTTAAACTAAGAGCACGCACAAAGCGCATCAAATCAATGGTATGAACATGGATTAGGACTACTTTACATGAGCCTCACTTTACTGGCAAAACAGTGCCACCTACTTCATATTTCATGAACTTATTTCATATGCGCATTTTATCAATTTAATGGAAACACCGACAATTCGCTTTTCTTCTTTCGAATTAATGAACATACGCTTCCTTTTTTCGCAAAGGCTTAATGGTATATTCAGTGATTTCACTTAATTTAAATATCACTTATTTTTTCTTATTTTTTGGATAATCCTCCCTACTATAAAGTGTGCTGACCATATAAGGAGTTCCTCCCTGTCCCCAGTGAGCCCCTGGGGTCAAAAAACCCTGGTTTCGGTTTGGGCTTTGGGTGGCAAAGCCTTCATCCAATCAGGATGAGAGGGGCCTTCCTCCAATCATGATCGAGTGGGGCGGGCATTGGTGCACGTGCTGTTGGTCAGTTGTACTTCCCCCACTGTAGAGCGTGTGCATGTGCACATCTTGTTACCGGGTGGACCAGGTTTTTTTCCAAATCACCCAAATCACTGAATGCTCCTTTAATGGAACCGCACCTAGTGCTTCCCGAATGCTGTGTGAATGGTGCACAATGGTGTGCCCTGGAATTTTGTGATAACCACACATTATTATTGCAATATACATACAGTTAAGTCGGTGCTGTTGTGCCAGTGGAATACTAATCAGTCTGTTGTCAAATGCAGCAATGGTGCCAAGCACATAAATCCGAAGACCCTGAATATTTTAAGAGATTGAAATCACAAAATGAAATGGAGGCTTTAACGTATGCTTTGAACTGTGTGCGCTCATTTGAATGTTGGTGGTCACTGGTGGTCACTAATGATAAGTAATCATTACAATTGATTACAAATTTGTATAGTAGGGCCTTTCATACTGTTATGTTAAAGAGATTTTTTAACTTAAGTGGCAAGAAATACTTGCCATTAATATAGTGGTTGCAACTGTATTAATTGATTGTCCGAGTTCCGTGGTGGGAGTTCTGCTCTGGTTTTGGTGAATATTAAGTAGTTCTGGTCATTTTGTGACCGGATCACATGGAACAATTTTTTGGGCGTAGTGATATGGACACAAAAAAGATAGTTCTGTGTGATAGAGGGGTAAAAAATGAACTAAAGTTGCACTATATGGTAGAAATAGGACCGGAACTACTTAATATTTCACCAAAACCAAAGCAGAACTCCCACCACGGGACTAGGGCAATCAATTAATACAGTTGCAAGCAACCACTATATTAATGGCAAGTATTTCATACAATTTAAATAAAAGCAATTCTGAACTATCCCTTTAAATCAAAGTAATACAATGCCATGTATATACAGTACGGTGCTGGAACCAGCTGAGTGAAAAGTAACAATGTAGCCTAATATAGGGGTGTTGTGGATGAAAAATCTAAATTATGGTGGTAGCACTTGCTATACAAAATATCAGATGTTTGATTTGATTTGAGCAGACATAGACAGATGTCACAATCAAAAACAGCAACAATATACAATATCACAACACGGCACATGTAGATCGGCCACTTGCACTTTACTTGGTATTAGCAGATAACAAATGAATGTTTGCAGAGTGATTATATAGTGACAGCAGTGCAGCACACACATGCCAACACTCTGATCACTCTGCAAACATTTATTTTTAGAGGCTATTCTGCATAACAAACCACTGTTATTTCAGAGCCTCCACAGTCGTCACTGCCTGCCCAACCGTTGTCTGTAATCCTGCGTTACCCCGTGGCTGTGTGTGGGTCGGTGTGCAGTGTGCACTGCTATAGCTTCCGTGGCTCCACTCTAGCTGGTGTCAAAGTAGTGACTCACCACCACTGCACTACTGCAGACTTAACCATTTCAGTCCCTGAGCACCGAGAATACAGTACATCTGCTTAGATTACAGTAGCGTATTCATTGTCTTCCACACGTCTCTTTCTCTCTCATATTCATGCCCACACAATTTATGCATGCTCAAACATACGTACATACGTATGCGCAGTTGCGCACACACGCTCACTTGTTTTCTTACCACAGTCAGTCAACTAGCAACCAGTGATTGAGTATGTCTCTTCTTTCATGCACGCACCGGGCTGAAGATGAAGATTTATTTTCTCATTTACAGGGTTAGCCCTGCTGCCGAATGCGACACAACATTTCCCATTTCCTTTCCATCTTTTCTTGTTTGATTGTGTCCCCTTCTCTCTCTCCCCTCTCCCTCCTCTTCCCCTCCTCTTTATTTTTCTTTCTTTCTTTCTTTCTTTCTTTCTTTCTGTCTTTCTGTCTTCGTTTCTTTTTCGTTCTTTGTTTCTTCTATTTGCTGTCTCTATAGCTCCCTCTCCCTGTCTCTCTCCGTCCCTCTCAAGCCGCTCCACATCATTTGCATGGCCTACTTTCCGTGTGGGGTTTGGTTAATACACTGCAAAATCCTCTGTGTTAATTTAACTCTGATAATGAAAATAAATAGACCGCCTTAGAGGCTAATTATTACACTGAGGAGTTCTGCAGTGTGTCCCATGCATGGAGGGGCTTTCTGAACAGTAAACGCTTCCTTTGCCGTGACTGCCAGCGGCCTTTTCTTCACTGAGCTGATACACTTAAGGCCAACTTGATATTATTGCCCCTTCACATCATCCAGAACCATGGCACTGATAAGCTCCCTTTGGTGACTTGGACTGCTCGGCACTGCCTGGTGGACAAATTACACAAGCTGAGTCAAAGTATAGATACTCCTGGTCAAACATTACTCGGTAGTGAGTATAGTTTGTACATGTACTATTACAGTACATGTAACAGTACTACTGTTGCTATACTACGTATGTGAATATCTTTGCATTGTTATTTTTGAGGGGCCCTCCTATGCGCAGCTTTGTGTGTTTGTGCGTTGATTGGCTGAGCACCCCATAGCGATAATTTGATTGGCTGAGCAAAGTACGCATTGAGGATAAAAAGTGAGGACGGGAAAGCGAGGACGCAAATTGTGATTGGCCCGAATGAGATGATGTATGATGATAAGAGCACCCCTCACTTCACACGGGTGTGATTTTATTTATAATAGAAACGATTCTTTCATTTCTATAGAATCCCGTAAAAGGGTTTATTGGTGCAAAGATGAAAGTGTACTTTGGAGTATAGCTCAGAGTTTAAGGCAGTTCAACTAAATGAAAGCAGATTTAAATCTCCCGTGCAGCCATTTGGTGCTAAATAAAGTTTACTGAGCACATCAGACAGGTATTTTAGCAGCGCAGAAATACATCAAAATGTCAGAGTTTGGCAAGTTAAGCTAAACACCATCAAATTCACAAAAACGCAGTACGCACAGTCGCACACACACACGCACATAAACACACGCGCATGCATAGACGTGCACGCACACGCACGCGCGCGCGCGCAGACACGCACGCACACACACACACACACACACACACCACACACTCGCCTGTGTGCGTGCATGCATGTGCATGAGGTAATTAAACATTATTTATAGGCATTGTAAAAGACGGTATTGGACAATCACACCTTCTAAGCTCCCACAAATAACTAAATCCCCAATTTAATGCTCACCTCCACTGACCTCACCACCCTGTTGAAATAAGCTTCTTTCAAAAGCAGCGCTGGACAAAGTTCCCAACTCCAGTACTTGAGTCAAAGTGCAAGTTGCTCAGTCCAATTGAGGCAGCCGTTTTGACGTGTGCCTTTCGCTGCCAGTGTGTTATACGCTTTAAGCGGCGGACCCCCATTTGAAAGGATTTTGTGCCAGGGACGCCCGTAAGAGAAGATTTATTTGTCAAGATCTTTTGTTCAAAGCTCTGATCTACACGCTCAAAAGGCATCACAACACATTGTGAGCTTCTACATAATCTGCTATTTTTAATAGCCAAAATATGAAATAGGCATTCAGTGTTTAACCCATTTTGACCTGAGATCAGATTCTAAAAATGTCTTCTACATCCTGACAGTTTTCTGAAAAAGCCACTCGGTGGCGCGCTATGAGCTTGTAGATCTGCTATTTTTCAATAGCTAAAGCATAACATAACGCTAACACCAAAAGGTGTTCCCGCCCAAAATGGGTTAAACCGTTCCTCATCGTGTTGGGGACCCCCTGGAAACCCCTCAAGGACCCCACGTTGAGAACCACCGCTATAGAGAACAGAGAGAACATCACACTGTGTCTATAGACGAAGCCACGGAGGGGGGCCCATAGCGGAGGGGGCCCATAGCGGAGGTGTATCATTAAGCGCAGCTTGACACGTCCGTATTGATTGCCTATATAGTACACCTGGCCTACAGGGCACCGCTCCATGGTTTCGTCTATAGAGACGGTCAATAAACACCACACAACTTACAATATGCACAACTAAATGCATAAACAAGTCAAAAAAAATATGTTAGATGATGATGATGATCATGCTAATCTATTGTAATGTATTCGCTGCAAAACGATCATGTCAAAATCCCTGTTTGGTCCCGGTGGTTTCGGCCTCTCTCTGGCGTAACCTCCTGTCAACATCACCCCCATATGAAGGAGACATCTGCTCTATGCAATGGAAGCTACTGTAGGACCTCCTACCAACATCACCCCCTCTCACGAAGAGACATCTGCTCTATACCATACGTACAGGTTGTACGGGAGGAAACTGGGTGTGAGTGGTTATTAAAGTGACAGGCTACGGTTCATATCTTTGCATCTCATGGAGCTTTTGTGCTCACTAATTATTTGCTTAAGGGGACAGGTCGTTTTTATCATTTCGATCACATGGGCATATCAACAAGTACAACAGCGTTTTTCTATGTTGAGTTTAATAATTCCCCCTTGCTGGATTTGTAGGTTGCCTAAAGTCATTAGTTCTGCAAGTATTATGACATTGGGCGCAGCTGCCACAGGACTAGTTTCCCTCTTTAAGGGGAGCCAGGAGAGTCTGTTCGGGACGAGGCAATATGTTGTCTCTAAAGTTTCCATGCAGCAGTTACGCATTAAGGTTCAAGTGTAAAGCAGCTGTGTCAGGGCAGCGATGGACAGCCGTTTCTGTATTAGCGGGCACAAACGTAGAAGAAAAAAGTCCTTATGCACACCTACGGCATACGCATTTGGATAAATGAACTGGAAGAATAGGAAAAAACTGTAATCCTGTACGTACACTGTCTTCACTTACAGCATTGTATTTACCGTAAGTAGCAACGGTTCGGTTTGTCAGACCTTTGTCAGGCATAAAGAGGCGACTGACAGTTAGTATATATACAAATCTATGATCGGCGAGGGCCAATCAGATGCCACACGCCAATCCATTAGAGGGACAGCCCATAGGTGAGTACACGTGGTAGTCCTATCTTTTTCCATGATAAAAGGAACATTCTTATACAAAAACTGAATAAATACAGCTACAAATATATTATAAATAAGATTTTTTTTTAAATACCTATTGGGTGTACTGAGTGAGGCAGCATATAAATAACTATTATAATTGGATAACAACACATACAAGCAAAAAAGTGGTGTCCCTGGAGGGCACATAAATGTATTGGGGTTCTCAGACATTTCAGGTATAAGGGCCTAACCTCCAAATACACCAATAAGACATCACACATATACTGTATTATTATATTAGTGGGCACAGATCCATTGTGCCTACTTGATTTGTTTTCCACCTAGATGCTTTTAAAATGCAGTGAATGGGAATTTCTCTGTAACCTTTGGGATGTTTAAAGATGGAGTGCCATAATTTTTGTATTTTTCCAGTTTTTCATGTGTCTATGAGGTGACAGTACTTCATTAGACACACTGGAGTTGTTTTTATGTGCAATGATGTATTCCCTTTGTATTTAGGGTTTCTTCCTGGAGGCTGAACCCTTGACAGTCAAACGGGCCAATGAAATAAACAGTAATATAGTGACACCACACTATCAGCCCCTCGCCTAACCCCTCCCCCTTTATCATACAACTACAGCTGTGGGTGCGGCTTCAGTTCAGGTGGATCACCACCCATCACCACCCACCAGTCAAACCAGGCATACTTAATGAACTGGTGGGCGTGTCCACATAAAAGCATGATTTTAACAAATACTGTACACTTTTTGGAAAACGTTCTTCCTCCTTATATTATAATAATACCTGATGATCATGTTTTAGGGTGGAAAAAATCGTGGCACTCCATCTTTAAAAATGTCGGCTGTGCTCTCGGCTGGCACAGTTCAGTTGAAGTGCGACCTGTAGTATGTGCCGCCACACACATTGCCTGCATCCTCCCGAATGTGTGGGGAATTCAGGAATTGGCAGTATCAGAGTCTGAACCACATCACACTCACATGTTTACATGTGTAACTCAGCGGGTGAACTGTGTTTTCGTGCAGGCTCCATCACTGTTGTTGTTTACCAGAGAAAGTCAGAAGAAGGGAAAATAATTGGGAGAGGTTACACAGAGAGAGGGAGAGCTTGAAGAGCCAGATTGGGAGAAATGGGAGGGGGATTAATTGACAACTCTTAAAAAGAACAAAGAGTATAGGCATTCTAGTGTTACATGTAAAGGGTGTGAGTATTTAAGTACAATTTGTATACAATAGTATAAATACTATAGTTTACTTACACTGGGGATAGCCAAACATGTATTTCAGCTTGACCACAGTTAGAATTATGAATGATACTTACATTTGGTTTACTGTCTAAAAATATGTGCATTTATTTGGGTCTGCAGCATAACCGTTCGAGGAGAATGTATCCCACCGGCATAGCCATAGCCCATGGCTTTGCATAAGTGAGTGCATATGTTTGACAGCAAAGTGACTGCTGCATGCACATGTACGTTCGTGTCTCTCGTCGTGTCCTTTCATTATTTAAACAATCCCTGAAAGAGGAGCCAATCTCCCCCGTCGTTTGCAAGGCATTCTGGGTCATGAGGCGCCGGGGAGAAAGCTGACTGTGTCATCTAAACAGCTCATCCTATTCCGTGTCTGAGAGGGTGGTAGACGTTACAATCCCTACAGTGTCAATTAATCTAACTCCGAAAAATGTAGAAATGTTTACGCTATATGGGGTTTTACTGTGTCGAGGAGAAACTGGGCATGTGCTGTAGTGCTGAGTTCCTGAGCAGGGCAGAGAATCAGAATGGGAATCACCTTAGTTGACACATCACAGTTCCACAAGCTCCGCCATTCATGGTTTTCAGCAAAAACTACAAACAAACTGGGGTGAAAAGAAGAAAATGTAGCATCCACATTTCAGACATCTTGTATTTGCACACACTGATGTGTGTTAACTTTGTGTGTATTATGTGTGTACATGCTGTAAGCCCTTTGTACCTACACCAGATGTTTCTAAAGGTGCTTATATAGCATATAAGCACACACACACACACACACACACACACACACACACACACACACACACACACATGCACAAATTGCACATGCGTGCACACATGGAAACACACACACGCACACAATGCATGACTGCATGACAGAACGAGAGTCATCTGTTCTCTTTCTTCTAGCTATCAGTGTAAAGGAGCATGAGTATAAGTCACACTGGGGCCAATTTTGCTCGGACCGACGATGTTTCTATGACAACTGTTACATTATCTCCGTCTCCTTATTTGTCTATCAGCCGGTTGGCCAGAATAACGCGAGAATCCTGGCAGAACGCAAACATAAATGAGGACAGGACATGCAGACCTTGTTTTTCCCAATGCTTTAGCATTTCATATGGCACGCACGCACGTACGCACGCTTTCATCTGTTTCCAGATCTGTGTAGCTTTTTCATCTCCATCCATATCCTACATCAAATGCTTGAAGAGCAGAGTCAATTCACAGTGAGCAAAGCTACGCTCCACTAATTTCAATGCTTTTTTTTCCCTTTCCTTTTTTTATTTTTATGATGACAATCAAACTTGCCATTATTGAACTCTGTGGGTTTTTGCTCTGTTTGATGCGCCTACTTTGCTCTGACTACGGGCTCTGGGAAGGCGTTCCTGGCAAGCAATGGCATCGACAAGCTGAATGACAATGGTCTCAGAACACTCTGCTCAGGGCACCTCTATGTTATTACCAGTACCATATTTCAGATGAAAAACTAACTGAAAGCCTCCTGGCAGCATCCAAGATCCAAACATTGGCGTCTGATAGATTATGTAATCACCAGACAGGCCGACCACAGATCACCCGGGCTGTGCAGGGGGCAGAATGCTGGACGGACTACACACTACAGGATGATTAGATCAAAAGGTCAACCTGGAGATCTGCCCGCAGCACCGAAAACAGGCTTCCAGCAAGAGGCTTGACTGCAGTGACCTTCAATCCCTCACAGCCGTTCACCTTCTAAGAGGCCGACTTACTAAATGTTTTTTTTTGTGGCTTTTTTTCCCCTTTATTTTTTATATATTTTATGGAGGGACAGACAGTAGGCTGACAGGAAATGGGGAGAGAGATGGGGGGAAGACATGCAGTAAAGGCCGTCGGGATCGGGAGTCGAACCCACGGCACACTGCCAGACTGGATTACCAGCCAAGGTGCCTGGACCACTGAGCCATGGCCCAGAGGCCGACTTATTGCCGGGTTGTACAACAACACACTGCGCACTTTGGGGCAGCGGTGGCCGAACGGTTTGCGGAGCGGTCTTGTTATCGGAAGGTCGCCAGTTCGAATCCCCGGACCGGCACGTTAAAATTACCACCGCTGAAGTGCCTTTGAGCAAGGCATTGAACCCCTACCATGAAATGTTCTATGAGCAGGGTCTGGCTGTAAACAAGCATCTCGAGCTTAGTCCATTCACCCTGGGTAAACAAAGAACTTTGCTTTGCTTTGCTTTGCACATCATCTATGCTCATGCAAAAATTCACCAGAAAAAAAACGTCACAAAGACGAGGAAGGTTTAGCACATAGCATTCATCAACTCCTCAAGACAAAGTGCGAGGCACACACCATCGCTCTAGCAAACCCTCAGTTGGCAGCCCTCAGAAAACTGTGCACCATAAAAGCAGAAGCACAAAGAGTTCTATACGGCTGCTAGAAAATGACGCACAGCTTCTATGACGCCATCAATGCCATCTATGGCCCGCCCCCTCAGAGAAGAAACGTCGCACCAGTGAGATCTGCAGATGGCACCACCCTGAGAAAAAAACATCCAGCTTACTTGCCCCACATGTGGAAAAAGTGTGTAGATCACCAACCGGTCTACTCTGCCACATGAGGTGGCACGAGCACACCCAGTGCTCAAAATCCCCTATTTCCCCCCCGGGAGATATGAAGTCATCATTGGCAGCAGTGGACTGCCATAAGCAAGCAACATACTGTATGTACATGGTGTGCACATTTGTGTGTAGGTGGATATCTTTGCACCCATTCACCTCATGTGCTAACCTCTCGCTGTGTGCGTGCGTGCGTGCGTGCGTGCGTGCGTGCGTGCGTGCGTGCGTGCGTGTTTTCCATATATTGGGTTTATGTGTCTATGCGAGATGTGAACATACCCTATGTACAGTACTCATGCATCTACGTGTCGTGTGTCTCTGCATGCATGCCTACTGTAGGTGTCAGGGCATATGTGTGGGTTTGTGCAATGGAAGAGGCGTCTGAGCTTCTCAAAATCCAGAGCCAAAGATCAAGCACAACAAAGAGTTCACAGGTTAAGTTCCCAAGGCTGCCTATAAAGATACCAATGAGGAATAGAGCCGCTGGGGCTTTGAGAACTTCCCTCTGCTAGCCATGAAATCCCCTGGATGTACAATAGCAACGCTGGGATCCAAGATAAGACCGATACAGTCTAAGGGTGGGGGTTAACCACATTGACCCCACCCATCTATATTCTTTGTGGAACATTAGCCAAAACACAAGAAGAAGCTGTGAGCTTGTAGATGGGCTATGTTGGGCGAAGAGATTTGGTGAATTGGTGTAGAGACGGAAATAAGCGGTCCGAGTACAGTTTTAAGTGGTTAATGATTGCTGCAGGGAAACCTAAAATAGTATACGTCCCGAACCTTTAAAGGTATATTTAGTGATTTGACTTAATTCAAATATCACTTATTTTTAAATTTTTTCTGGATAATCCTCCCTACTATAGAGTGTGCTGACCATATAAGGAGTTCCTCCCTGTCCCCAGTTAACCCCTGGGGTCAAAAAACCCTAGTTTCAGTTTTGGTGGCGGGTGGCAAAGCCTTCATCCAATCAGGATGAGAGGGGCCTTCCTCCAATCATGATCGAGTGGGGGCGGGCCTTGGTGCACATGCTGTTGGCCTGTTGCACTTCTCCCCACTGTAGAGCTTGCATGTGCACATTTTGATACTGGGGCGGACTGAGTGGTTTTCCAAATGACCCAAATCACTGAATGCTCCTTTAAGGGTCTGTTCCAAATTATCTTTGTATAGTAGCTGGCAACGTATTTAAGGAGAGTCAACAAACTCAACATTCCCGCTGTGCTTATTCTATTACGCGAGGACAAAATGTTGTTGGATTGAAAATAGAGGTGAGAACGCTGACCCAGAAAGGAGAATAAAATTGCCCGTACAGTATACCGCAATGTAAAGTGTTTTTTTTAACTTTTGTGTAAAGTGTTGTTGTCGAGGCATGGCCTGCAATTGGTACTGTCACATAAAAAAAGAGAAAGGGCTATTGGCAGAATGAGAAGTCTGTGTTTTTTTCTTCTTCCATTTCGAGGCAGTTCGGGGCTGATGAGGCCAATATCTCCCATGCAGAGACAAAGGCAGTGCCCCATGAAGTTTGACTGATCTAAAGGCAGCTCTATCTAAAGGCAGATCTATCGTAGCTGTTGGAGCGAAAAACCTTGAATATCTGATACCGTTACTTTTCAGGGAAATGTACAAAATAACCAGCGTCCCACTAGCCTCGGAAACCCAGACGTTTTTATTTCCAGGGAGGAAAAGAAAGTCTGGGTCCACTTCAATACGGCATAGAGTAGCGCAAACATCACTCACTCTCTGCTAATTTCTGATCGTCTGCACCTTTGTTAAATTGACACACACACGCACACATGTACATACACACACTCCTCTCTCTCTCTGTCGCTCTAAGTAATTAGTCTCATGTCGCGCAGCTGCGCATAGTTTCTCCCGGCGGATCCTGCCGGGAGCTGCCTATGCCATAAAAAGCATAGGTGAGTTCCAGGCTAGCGTTCCACTGGATCCAATAATTTAGTCACAAGATCTTGTTAATACTTTTCATTGGTTCAATATTAACAGAACCCACTCTCAGCCTGGCATCCCGATCTTTGGGCATTTTTTCTTTTTCCTGCCTACTTTTTAATTTTAATTTATTTATTTTTATGAATAGCAAAAATAGCAGCACTATTTCGAAAAAGGATAAAATATGGAGATAAAAGGTTTCTGCCTGACAGCAACACTATTCTACAGTATGTGCCGCCAGCTCTCATTTGGGGAGCTGCAGGTGGGCCGTTGGGCCACACAAAATGAAAACACTGAATATATATTGATAATGAGAAAAAATAAATCTTGAGGTAATGAATACTACAAGGGCCGATTACACTTTCGCTGAAGCACTTTGTTGCTATATCCATATGCATTTGTTTCCCTGAAGGATTCTGGAGTATATATAGATGTATCTTTTATAACGGTTCAAATGTCGCCTGGCAGAATTACATTTCAGTTGAATGCGGAGAACGTAGAGTAGATGAGAGTTGGAGCAAAAGCAAGCATTTGGCATTTGCTAATTCCTCTTCAAAGCAATATATCACAAAGACTTTTGACCAAAATGAACATTTTCAATTGCTTGTCATGGTGCTATTTACTTAGGTTTGTAAATCTCTCTCCAAAGTTCTGTACAACCTATACTGTATGTAGTATACTCCCATTCACATGGTAGAGGCAACCATGCAAGGCACCAGCCTGTTCGTCAGGATCTCAGTGTCTTGCTGCAGTGACACTTCAACACAATGCCAGGAAGGTCAAACCACTCAGACATCCACTCTACCTCCTGAGCCAACACTCAGTACAGTAAATGCCGCCTATGGATTTGACCGTTGTTCATATAGCACATTTGTATGTTAGCAGCGTTATGTCCTATCCATGTCAGGAAACGGCGAGGCTCATGCATTAATTGTCTATGGAGGCGAGCGACGGCTGCTTTCCTCGGCGGTGGTAGGGGGTTTGAGCCAGCAAAAAGCAGTGCTGTAAAGTTGAGAAAAGTTCAACTTTACCGGCGTGAACACACACACACACACACACGCGCGCGCACACAAACACACACACACACACACACAGACACACACACACACACACACACACACACACACACACACACACACACACACACAGACACAGACACACACCGTGTGGTGAGACAGAGCAACAGCCAACCAGGAGCCCGCTGTAGTTTAAATAGGCGTGGAGTAGACATAGACACCTGTGGTGTTTCAGACACTTTGTACACTTTGTGGTGAACGAAACGGAGCTGTAGAAAGTTCTCCCGCTGCTGGTGTGAATTTGAGCTCGCTTACCTTGAGCAGCTAGTACTTACTGTGTACACGTGTCTATATTTTGGATCAGCGGAGCCAAAAGGTTCCGAGGTGAGCCGAAACTCTTAATGAGTCCCAATAGAGACAACATTAGTCGGCAGCCTCAGTCCAGCATGACGCAAGTATACTGGATGTGTGCATTGATTTTCCCATCATGTGCGGAGTTTCAGCACCGCCAAATCCCTCCCCAGTCTCTCCCAATTAGCTTTCGGCCCAGGGACCACTGTCGATCTCCATCTGACCATCTGCCGGTCAGTGGCTTCATTCCACTGAAGGGGGGAGAGAAGAGGCAGAAGTAAAGAAAAAGGGGAGAGAGAGAGAGAGAGAGAGAGAGAGAGAGAGAGAGAGAGAGAGAGAGAGAGAGAGAGAGAGAGAGAGAGAGAGAGAGAGAGAGAGAGAGAGAGAGAGAGAGAGAGAGAGAGAGAGAGAGAGAGCACCAAGCAGGCGTTGGATGAATGTTGGAGGCTACGGGCAAGAGGGCTCGGCAGATCTGGCTCGAGCCAAAGCCAGTGGGGGTGGTTTGGAAAACGGAAAGGACTCCCAGGGAGAGATGCTGTTGTTTGGACGATGGAAGAGAGGCACAATGCCCACTCACTCTCTCTCTGCAGCCGTTTATCAATGAAAACACAGGACTTGTTTTCTCGTATAGAGCCCCTGCCAAATGAGCCCCTCGGATGAGCTTTCCTCTGCATTACTCTGAGTTTTATACCCCACCCGGCACCCCATCTCTGTGTGTCTTCTTATCTTGCCTTGGGACTAAGCTATCACCACGCTCTGCCCTGAAGGTGAAGGAATCTAGTCCAGATAAGCGCCCGTCTGAGAGAACTGTACTGCAGCCTAGTCTTCCACTTTCCCAGAAGGCCTTGCGCTTCTGGAATTGGCAGAGACAGATGGGCGTTCCACGTGATTTCTGCTTCATCTTTCTTCCCAGGCTGCTGCTGCTGCTTCTTCTTCTTCTTCTTCTTCTCCTTCTCCTTCTCCTTCTCCTTCTCCTCCTTCTTCTCCTCCTTCTTCTCCTCCTTCTTCTCCTTCTCCTTCTTCTTCTTCCTCCAACATGACATATATATCCTGGCTTCTCTCATTCACTGCAAAATGACGGACAGTGTGCATCCTCACAATAATGCTACAGTATGTGTACCGTCTACCTGTATTCTGAACTGCCAAAAAATGTCCTCATGCCACATATTGTCAACTTGGGAGAAATGATGAGGAATCTATTTGGAGTAAATGAGATTAAAAAAAAAAGATAGGTACTGTCTGTCAAATGTAATTTGACATTCAGTGTTTTTTCCAAGCTCGGATCTGCTGCCCCCCCCAACCAGGCCAAGCACCCCCCCCCCCCCCCCCCCATTCATCCCCCATCAACCGCACTATCCCCTCCTCAGACAGAAACCAGAGTAATTTCATTTGTATGGAATAGCTGTTATATTCTATCGGCAGAGAGTGGTGTCATCCTTCAGAATTGGCTCTTCGGTCAAACGGAGGCAGACCCCATACACACACACGCACGCACGCGCGCACACACGCACGCACATGCACGCACGCACGCACGCGCGCACACACACACGCACACAGATGAATGGGTTCCATGCTGTCACAGTGGCAGCTTTTTTGTCCTCAGTCTTGTTTCTCATTGGTATTCCCCTGCCAGTCTCCATCCTGATGGGTGGTGTAATTACTAAAGCCACGGGGAGGCTACCGCTCGATTCCTGAAGAGCGCTGAAGGCCCTGTTAAGAGCTGCCCACTAGTGGGGAGACTAGCAAAATGGATGTCTTCCTGCCGTACCCCCCCTCTATCTATCTATCTATCTATCTATCTATCTATCTATCTATCTATCTATCTATCTATCTATCTATCTATCTATCTATCTATCTATCTATCTATCTATCTATCTATCTATCTATCCATCCCTGTCTTCATATCTGTTTATTTGTACTGTGTATCTGTCCATCTATCATGCTGCCACATTTCCAGGGATAGTGACTTGTCTGGGGCATGCCATGTTGAACCACACACACGCACACCCTCGCGCGCATACATGCACGCCCGGTGCACACCAGACAATTCCACAAATACCTTTGTGGGAAGTGAGGAGCAAAGAAAATGCATGTGCACGCACCCATGTTGAGATATAGGCTCACACGCATGGGCAGCAGCACCCTCCGTGCGCACAGCGCCGTACATTGACAAACACTTGTATTATATGCACACTCACGCACCGAAGGCCACGTAGACACACTTTCTCAAAAGCGGAGCTGTCACCACGGGCCAAGCTGCAGGCTGGTAAAACCCCCTATCCCCTTCCCTCCCGGGTATCCCTTTATGCGGTGTGGGTTTTTTTTTTTTTTTTTTATTATTTTGCTGCCGGCATTTTATCTGGGGGGCAGTGCTAGCTGAATCCACACATCCCAGGTTCCCCCACGCAGCGGGGACCTCACCCACAGTGCATTAGCTGCCTCTCACATGAGGGATAGGTTTCCTGATGCAACAGCCCACACTGTTCCCCGCGCCTGATTGAACACCGCAGCGTTTTACTTTCTTTTTTTTTTTTTTTTACCACGGTGATCCTAATCCACTGCCGGGTCGAGGCTCACATACCGGGAGAGAGAGAGAGAGAGCCAGAGGTGGAAAGAGAGGAACAGAAAGACATTGCAAGGGGAAAATAAAGACAAGAGTATAAGAGTGGTTGCTGATAAGAGAGGAGGGAGGTGTTTGAACCGGAATGGTACATACATACACTAGAATGATGCATACAATGCATCTTCGCTCTGTGGGAAAAACAGCGTGAAAGGAACCTCCATTTGGTGTGTGTGTGTGTGTGTGTGTGTGTGTGTGTGTGTGTACGACCGTGCGTGTGTCTGTGTGTGTACACTATGTACACTTGTTGTGTCTGTTGTTTGTTTTTCTGTGTGTGAGCGCCGGGTGCCGGTGTGTGCGTTCCTGCGCCCGGGCATATCTCAGACGTCACGCTGGCAGATAAACAACTCCTTGCATGACTGCAGGGCGGGCCAGTGCGGTCAGTAGGGTGTGTTTAGAGGGGGCTACAATGTAGGGAATAAGCGTCAGTAACAACTGGCTATAGCGCCATCAACAGCTAGCGACAGCGGTTGCAGTACAGTGGTGGGGACAAAGTACTCAACCCCAGTACTTGAGTCAAAGTATATATACGAAGTGAAAGTTTGCACTTGAGTTAAAGTACTGACGTACTTGCTTATTTGAAAAATACTTAAGTATTCAAAAGTATAGTCATGCTTTTAAAAATGCTACTTACTCAAACAAAATGCTAAGTACTCAAACGTACAAAGGACACAAAGGATTTTCTTTTTAATATCAGTGCATTGCTGTATTGGAATTCAGACAGGTTTTCCAGAAATGTCCGTGTAAATGGTGCATTTATATAGCGCCTTTATCCAAGGCGCTTTACATAGATTGTGCATTACATTCACCCATTCACACACACACATTCATACACCGATGGCGGCAGAAACCATGCAAGGCACCAACCAGCACATCAGGAGCAATTTGGGGTTCAGTGTCTTGCTCAAGGACACTTCGACACTAACTCTGGGGGAGCCCGGGTTCGAACTGGCAACCTTGCGGTTACCATCCAGACACTCTACCCCTGAGCCACCGCCGCCCGTCACATCGTGCCATGTTGTGTGCTATTAGATCTGCTATTTTCATTATTTTTTTTATTTGTAAAAGGGCTTCTTACTGTAAGTGATTAAGAAAGTCTATAAATACAAAAGTAAAGTACAGATACTAAAAAAGAAAAGACAAAAAATTCTCCCCTTTCCCATTCCAAGTGCATTTGTCTTAAATGTAATGCCAGCGCCGCTATTACAAAGCCATTTTCAGCAATGCTATTATAATGTTTTCAGGTGGGTAGATCTTGTTGAGCTGGTCATTTTGAAAGTAGCTCTCAAGTCAAAGACTGTTTTAAGTCCTTCCTTTACTATCATTCCTATCGACCACTGAACATCAGTAACAACTGTCTACCACCATCACCCGCAACGGCAGCGGTTGCAGAAGCAGTGTATAGCTGTTGTAACAGACACCACAACCGTGGCCCCGGAGGCAAGGAGGCTGCATTCAGGAACGTGGCCGTGACTCACTGTTGGGCCTCTAATGACCACAGATGGCCATTAGCGAGGTGTGGGGTGAAAATCGAGAGCCCAGGGCCCACTGGGGCCACGGCAGAATACACTGCGCCGTTATGACAGGCTCAAACCTGATGCACATCTAACGAGCCCCCTGGTAAACGCACTGGTTGTAGTGCTGTATGATGCACCTCCCTCCAGCACCCACCACTCAGCCCCCAAATCCTCACCTGCTTGAGAATTCTCCAAAAAAATATGGATGCAGCCCGAAGTATGTAGGCTATATGTTCCATGAGCTTAAAATCCAGCATGATCCCAAAGGAAGTATGGAGTAGATATACCGCAGAGTTCTTTTCTTGTTGTTGTTGTTGCTGAAATTCACTTTCTAAACCGACCTTTTGGCAACTCACCAGTTATAAATGAGATTTTGAGCTATACGCCTAGTGTCTTACAATCAAAACATGGCCTATAGATGTACACAGAGGAGTGGGAGAATGACTGGAGGACACAAAAGCATCCCCTGCCTGAAAAACATGTTCCAAAATCATCTACTTACTTACAGTTGGAGGCCATCGATATTGTCCTTTTCTTTTTGCTGAGGTTTGCGTGATCTGCGCAAAACCCCTTTTGGTGTTTTAAACATTATGTTATAATTTAGCTATTGAAAAATAGCAGATCTACAAGCTCATAGCGCGCCACCGAGTGGCGCGCTACGAGCTTGTAGGTCTGCTATTTTTGAAAAACCGTGAAAATATTTATTTCAGAAAACTGGAGGATTTAGAAGGATGTTTTAAAATTTTGAGGTCAGGCCTAAATGGGTCAAATGATAAGGGACAATATCGGTGGCACCCAACTGTACTTACTTACTTACTGCTTACTAATGCTGTTTGACGGTAAAACATCAAGATTGGTCATGTTATTGTTACCTATTATTACGCATAGTATAAAGTATAATAATGCATCATTATGTATCACTAATGTTTGTTTTGTATTAATACATATCTGCAAAGTATAAAGTATAAAGCATTTAAAAAATAATATTACTCAGATAGAATAAAAGTACAGTATGCCTACATCAAATTTGTCTTTACATAATTGCCTCCACTGGCAATAAATACTAGTTTACCATTTTGTTTATTTACTCTTTTGCTTTGAGAAATCGATCACAATCAACCATGTGTTTTTTTTTTCTTTTTCATTCTCATCTATCTGATCTATATTCCCTTATATTGTCTATCACCTCAGTGTGTCTCTTTCTGCCTCGATGTGTCATTCATCTTGTCAGTTTGTAATTTGGCATGCTCTAAATCACTTTACTTATCAAGCATCCTCCTCATGGCTGATGTCTCCTCCCCTCCCACCGTGCGTTGTGGTGCACCGAGAGCTTCAGTGCACCACTCAGGCAGTGCTAGTGTCTCCATGGAGCTACTTCTTCCCCCGGTGTACGTTCGGCGTGCCTGGAAGGGAAGCACTAAGCCCCTCTCCAGGGAAATGGGTGCTCAGAAGCACCAGGGAGAACTTAAGTTTGTCAAGGTGGTCGGATGTGAGATCCTCTGATGCTTATACAGTATATACCTGATGTATACGTAGTAGCATCATCGCACACCTAAAATTGTACCGTAGATCTATAAGCTCACAACTTGTTGTGAGCGTGTAGATTTGCAAATTTAGGTGTGAGAGACACTCGCACTGGCTAATTCATTCTTTTCTCCATTTTTGCCCGACCCCCCCCCCCCCCCCCTCTCTTACTCTCTCTCTCTCTTAAGCTGGTTTAGATTCCCCGCCGCGCCACGTTCCATCACAGCTAAGCTGAACAAATCCTTGCATATTTCCCTGAAAAGTGTTTGGTGCGAGTAGGGGAGGTGAATCAGGCTCTTATTTCCTTAAAGAGAGGTGTTGTGGGAGTAGAGGGAATGCATTTTATAGGTGAACCTATCTCTGTTGCATTTGTTCTTCCTTTTATCTTCTCACTTTATTGCTATTATACTATATTATGGCTAAAATGATAATCCCAATTCTTTTTTTGTAATATAGCCATCACAATTATTGCCCTAGCAGAAACCACTTTGTAAAAGTGCAGCAAGTTGTAGCTTTGACTCTACACGGGACATGACGTTGTAGCTTTAATCTCTGCAAGGCACTGCAGGCTGTAGCTTTGAATCTGTACAAGACAAGGTACTAGAAGTCAGTGATTCAAAACCTGTGGGCTGGGGCCAATTTGTAGGCTATGAGGATATTGCAAGTGGGCACCCAAATAATTGGTGAAACACTAAGATTTCAATTCATATTTTGAATAACCTTTAAAACCTTGAAAATTGTGGTACCAATAAATATGATTTTAAAGTACATTATGTTAGTTCCATTGATCCAAACGGAACGCAATTGATTGATTGATCTTTAAAATAAACAGGCTCTGAAAAAATGGGCTGCCGTGTTAAGTGGTCAGATGGGTGGGCCGCAAACGCTCTTGGGGTTCTTCGAATGGGCCCTCATCGACAAAAAATTGAGAACACCTGCTATAAGTTAAAGCTTTGACTCTCAAGACGGCAAGTTGTAGCTTTGACTCCGCATGCAATGCACAGTGAAGTTGTAGTCTGGACTCTCCACAAGTTGTTGCTTTGACTTTCCGCAAGGCACAGAAATTGCAGTGAGTTTGGCCATAAAGAACGGAGGATGTCAACCGGGTTTATTTATGACCAACATCTCAGCATCATTATGGGTCATGATGGTGTTCTTAGTCTGTATCTCTGTGGCAGTGTCTTATGATGTAATTTCGGGCCTTGACCTTGAGCTGAGAAACAGCATGGCGCTTTTGTTTCATCTTCTCAGACAGAGAGTGGAAAAGTAGTGGAAAAGTAGAAATAGTGGTTCAAGGTTGTACTTTATTGTTACATCTGTTGTACAGGTACATAGCTTTCTTACAGACAATGCAGCAGCATATATAATTATAGATAGCATAACATTCAAACAACAAGCAAACATTCAAACTAGCGTTTTCCTTTGCTCGGTTTCGCTCTTGTTATCAGTTCGTTCATGTATCAAGACTCGGCTCAGTTGCACATTTATTTTACTGCTACATCTGAAAGATTGACCCATCATATGTGTACTGTATGCAAACATTTTGTCCAGGGGCAAAATCAATCAGTACATATTTATCATCAATATCAATAATACATGACGAGTCATGTGGCACACGTAACCAATTTATTTATATATTATACCTTTTTTCCCCCTAAAGCTCTGAATTCTGATTTCAGAGAAACCTGTGAAATGTTGTGTCTTTGTGGAACGCCACAGTGCATCAGAGCGGGGATGGAAGGAGCTCCCACTGTACTCAGTGGGGTTCCATCTCCTGCCCCCCTCCTCTCCGGAGGGAGCCGGACACCGAGCGGGGGCCGATAGGCAGTGTGCCTGCGGCACGGCCACAGCGGATGAATGACACATCGCCGAATCAAAGTGACAGCAGCCCGACTGTAAGTGAACATGGTGGAGGGTGGCAGTGGGAGGGCCGCTGGAGTACTACTACACTGGAGAGCGGTCGGAGGGCTGAGGGTTGGTGGTGACTGGGTTAGGCAGGGAGCCAACAGCGCCCCGGAACACGCATGCCAACTCCCTCCGTCTCCAATCAGTCACACTGCCTCGCTGCCACCGCAGGCCTCTTATGTGGCATGCTTCAAGACTTTTTTTCTCTCTCTCTCTCTCTCTCATCGACACATTCTGTGACTGACAGCCATCTGCATTGATTGACACTGGGCTGGGACAAACTGGCAGCCTGCGGAGAGAGAGGAGGACGGCCAGGCTAATTGACTGTCCTCCAGCTGGTCGATGCCTGGCTTCTAAAGGAACTGCGGAGAGCCCCTGTAACAGCCCCGCTACCATTTGCACTGCAGATAGTCTGGAGATGATGTATCCACCTACACCGTCGGCTGAGATGTATAGACTGTGGCAGTCAATTTTCACTTTGTCTCTTATGCCTAGTATACATGTGGACATGTGGCTGCAGTGAGTCACCCCCCCCGCCCTCTGTGTTAGGAATTCTCTTTGCCCGTTATAAATACTGTCTCCACGCTCCAGAGCCAGAAATTAGAATTGGATGGGGCTGAAGGGGTCTACTAAATAAGGCATTTCAGCGGCTGAATTATTGAACAAACAGAGCTGTATACCTGCAGCAAAAACAGCAGGGCTGTATGGCCTTTTTGAACACAGCAGCACTGTGTGGAGGCAGCCATGTATTAAATTATGCGTTGTGATTCTTTGCGACAGCCTCCTGCATTGAAATGGAAGGTTTTCCTATTTTGTAATGAAACTGTGATTAGTAAATAATAGATCCTGCCCCCTCGAACATACACAGCATCTCTAACCAAAGACAGCAGTGTCTGTCGAGGCAATAGGATGAAAAAATAAAAACAGCTGCTGCGAAATCTTGTCTTTCATGGTGAGCCATATCAAAGATACATCATCTAGAATAGATTTTGCGGGGGGAAAGTGAGTTGTTTTTTATGTGTATTTGTTATTTGTATTCTTGGGCCACCATCTTATCTGAAGGATTTTGTATTGGTGTCTGTCATGGCATAAACCGTATATAATATGAGGAGGAACTAATGACAGAATTGTCCTTCTGTTGTCCTCCCTCTCTCATTGTATTTGTATTTCAAGCTATTCACATAATCACTGCGTGAAAACGCCATCCTTGTGTGATATATCAAAACTAATGTGCTAATATAGTATAGTATATCTAAAAAAATGATGCCTGGCAATAAATGAGGTCATTTGTTTCGTCCAATTTTCTAATTCATTAACCCACATGAAAAAATATAGGACAAGGACAGTGAATATATCGGGGACTTTACATAAATCATCAGACTTACATCAGGAGGATATTCTAAGATACATGAGATATTTGCATTAACCACTTAAACCCTATATTTAGTTTCCCACAGTCCCCACAAGGTCCCGTTCTGTTTTTGCTCTACACTAAATATCTTAGCCAAAAATAACCGATCTACAAGCTTGCAACGTTGGAAGCATGTACTAGACGTAATGTTGTCGCAGAGTGTTCGCCCCCAGAATGAGGACGCTAGGGTTGACATGGTTTAATTCTAGCCACTGATTGATATAAAGTCTTGGGGCTAGGATAAACAACAGCTTCAACACAACCCGCGTGTAATCATAAGCTTAATCCATATCTGATCTAAACCAAATATCAAATTTAATTTGACAGTATCAGATCTGGTATTGTCCTATTGATTTAGTGTCATATCTGTCACATGCAATCATAAGCAGGGGGCACAAAAAAGGAAAACGGAACTCATTAAATCCATACACCGGGGGATTGCATGTGATCATTTGAAATTGATTCCATTCGTCACAAGCAAAACCAGCAAAGAAAGACGGTCAGGTGTGATGATGCAGTAATCATCCGACGCAGCATGGCTGCAGAACCTTCACGACAAATTAATACACTTGATTTACCTGGAGCTGCTGTGGGAGATTAACTGTTGAGGTGAACGTGTAATGAACCGTAGAAAAGTCCTAGTCAACTTGTATGGATGCCACTTGTCACTGTAACTACCAAGTTGAGATGCAGGGCCATCACTGATACACAGAGTGCATTCCTTTGCTAAAGGGGAAAAAGTGGCCAGCATGGAATTTGGATGGGCTATCCAATTTTCTGCTTCAGTAGAGGTGTGTGTGTGTGTGTGTGTGTGTGTGTGTGTGTGTGTGTGTGTGTGTGTGTGTGTGTGTGTGTGTGTGTGTGTGTGTGTGTGTGTGTGTGTGTGTGTGTGTGTGTGTGTGTGCGTGCGTGCGTGCGTGCGTGCGTGCGTGCGTGCGTGCGTGCGTGCGTGCGTGCGTGCGTGCGTGCGTGCGTGCGTGCGTGCGTGCGTGCGTGCGTGCGTGCGTGCGTGCGTGCGTGCGTGCGTGCGTGCGTGCGTGCGTGCGTGCGTGCGTGCGTGCGTGCGTGCGTGCGTGCGTGCGTGCGTGCGTGCGTGCGTGCGTGCGCGCGTGCGTGCGCGCGCGCGCGCGCACAAAAGCTGTAAATAGTTCGACTGGGGAGAGTCGGCCACGCTTTGGTAGTAACACATGGACCCCTCAGCCAGCAGGCAGGGCTCCGGCAGCCGGGGCAAATACATAAATAAATAAATAAATAAAAGTATAAATAAATAAACGGGTCCTGAGATTTAGAGGCAGGCAGTGACGTGGGGGACCTAATGAAAGGAGTGTGGTGTTTCTCCGGAGCAAGGGCCCCGGCCTCTGCATTGACAAGCTGTCCACATTCCACTGTAATTTAGAGACCTTCCCCCAGAGAGCAGGCCTGAGTTATAACATTTCTCTCTCTCCTCCACCTCCTCCTCCTCCGCCTCCTCTATCCAACCCCCACCCCCGTCACCCTTCCCTCATGCTGTCTCTCTCTCCCACCACCTCTCCACCTGCTCGCTCTCTATCCCTCCATCTTCCACCAGATTTGCAGGTTTACTCCGTCATCCCCGATTACTTAATAACCCCGGCTCTTTCGTTCTCCTGATTCCAATTTTGCCTTCCATCTATCAAGCCATTTCCCATATACAGCAAGTCAACACCTACCTGTCCTTCGGTTTTCTGTCCTGTGCGCCCATCCCGATTGGGACTGCGCACAAGCCATGCGTTTGGCCTTTACCAGCGCCTCTGTATGTGGCTTATACATAATTTATATTCCATCGTACAGTGGTGCCCTGGGCCGCAAATGGCAAATCACAACGCGACTTGAAAATCTGCTATTTCCGCCGCAGGACATCGTCAACAAAGTATAAACCATGCAGGCTTTATAGCCAAGCACACTGGAACGAATTTTCTTTCACCCCAAAAAGGTAGAAGTCCTCGACCTTCCGCCAACAAAGCGGTCGACACTCGTGATCGGCGTGACAAGGACGCGCGGCTCACACAGCGGTAGTGCGTAGGTAAAGTATAGGGTGCCTCATCAATGTTGACATTTCCATCCGACGGGGAGAAATTAAGACTGGCCACTTTAGATGCTAATTTAACGGCTTACCACATGATTTCCCTTCCTCCGTAAAGCTTTACTCCCTCCATAAACCTGTCGTTGCTGATTTCACTTCCTGCCTCCTCACCAGGCTAGGTGCAGAGGTGCACATCCAGCTGCACTTCCCACACAACACAAATGCGCGCGCGCGCACGCACATGCACGGCTTGCACGCGCACACGCACCCTTATAGGAAGCAGCCTTCATTATGTTTGTTTTAATCACTTAATCCATGGTTGAATACAGAAGTAAACAAATAAAAGAACATCTAAGTAAATTAACAGTCGGAGTCGTTCTGTAATAGCTCGTAAATCTTTCAGAGTTCATAATGAGCTTGTCTCTTTTTTCCTCCGGGCTCAGCAGCGAGAAATCAGCAACTTCACACGCGAGTGAGAGCGGCATGCGAGCTGACGCCCACCCAATGTGTGTCACGCAGAGAGTTGCAGGGGCATATTGGAGTTTGTGTCTGGGAAAGTTATCTTAATCCATAAATCACCATCTTAAGCCTGATGTTTACTTGTTTTGTGTGCCAGCTGCGCCTGCCAAAAAAAACAGCCGACCTACAAGGTCACAATGCATTGCATCACTACATCGTTGTGAGCTTGTAGATCGGCTATTTCCAAATTAAATAATGCGCCTCGGTAAACGATGAACATGGAGTAGAGTAGTGTTATACATGCACTACAACATGGCTGTGGTAGGCCTATATATTCATTTTACAAATAGTTCTCACATCCATGAGGAACTTAACGCTGCATGTTTAGTATAGGGAGCTGCAGCTGAAGTGAACAGTAGAAAGAATTCCAAGTTAAAGCATAAGTTAAGTACGGTGTTTCTCAAAAACGTAGTCATTACTTTGCGTTTGACCAGACATAGCCTTTGTTTCCTCTGCTTCTGATTCAGGCTTTAGAAAGGAAACAATAAGTGCCTTTTAGTCATTGTCCCTGTATCCAGGCAACAGGACAACCACATACCATTTCTCTGTCTCTCTGTCTCTGTCTCTCTCTGTCTCTCTCTCTCTCTCTCTCTCTCTCTCTCTCTCTCTCTCTCTCTCTCTCTCTCTCTCTCTCTCTCTCTCTCTCACATACGCACGCACTTTCTCAACACCAAAATCTCTTCAATTTCAATGCTGACAGACAGGGTTCAATTTGACGCATCATGCTATGCCATTCAGATTTTACCTTTGACCATCAACTGGTTTAATGGTCAGATCCCTCAGAGGCCATAGGCTGAGTTTTATATGTCTCCTTGAGGAATGATAGAGCATTTAGCCCTGGATTGAGGAGCATGCCAGGACCTGTGGTGTGGATACAAGAGCTCACTCCCACCAGAGGAAGGATGCGGAGGTGGAGGAGGGCAGAGGAGGGCAAGATATATGGAGGTGGAGTTCGATGTCATCCAGTTGCCACCCCCTCCACGATAAATCAGATAGAGGAGCAAAGTTAGTGTGCGTGTGCGTGTGCGTGTGCGTGTGTGTGTGTGTGTGTGTGTGCGTGTGTGTGTGTGTGTGCGTGCGTGCGTCTTCATGTATCCACATTATCAGCATACAGTATCCGTCTTTATAGTATAAGCTATAGTTGTCTCCCGTCAATGTCAGTATGCTTTTGATATTGTTAATCGGCCCGTGTTTTGACAATCATTCTGTGTAATTCCCCCGTTGTCAAGTCCCGCCCCATGCCCCTCTTCACACCCATTGGTTGCCGTTTCGTGGTTGGACAAAAATCCTCTCTCTCCATCCACTACCGTTGAAATAAGGTGTTTTTCAGTTGCTTCATATTGATATTGTGTGCACTCATTTCTTATTTTAAACTTGGTGTCAGTAAAAAGGAACATCACAGGTGCAGCATGGTGACTGGGCATATCATATTTGTTTTGAATTTTTTACAAAAATGATGTTTTAGCAAATTCAACATAAACAAGGCGGAACCAGGGCGGAAAGAGCCTGCTGGTTAGTCAGTTAGAGACCAATCAGAAGGCTGACAAATGGTGATGGTGTGTGTGTGTGTGTGTGTGTGTGTGTGTGTGTGTGTGTGTGTGTGTGTGTGTGTGTGTGTGTGTGTGTGTGTGTGTGTGTGTGTGTGTGTGTGTGTGTGTGTGTGTGTGTGTGTGTGTGTGTGTGTGTGTGTGTGTGTGTGTGCGGGCTAATTAACTTGCAAACTACTAGGCCGTTTAGCATCACTTGTGCATATACTGGCAGCAGGCCAAGTACCTAAACTCTTGAATAATTTACAAATCTGTCAACAACAACTATTTAATTTTTGGGATTTATTACCGCAGAGTAAACATCCCTCCAGGCTATAGGATAAATGTCCCACCAGTTTATGGACCGGAACTAATCATATGCATGCTTTGGGATAAAAGGTCGCTGACGGTCGTCATCGTCATCATCTACTGTATATCATCATCATATTTGTTTTTTTTACCCAGGAAAAGTCTCATTGAGAATTTGAGATTATTATTATTTTTTTCTAAGAGTGCCAAGAAAGCAGCAGAAGCATCGTTGTGACACTGAAACACAAACAATATAAACAGACGACTATACAACTATAAATGAAGCATTGCATTAGTTCATGCATGCATGGTTAAATCTATTTTTGACGCGAGCGTTCCTGACTGAACATACTACAACTATATCCAGTTAAAATGGAATACAGGGTCAAGAAGTACAAAACGGTTAAAATGCTAAAAGCAATCACGATCAAGAGTAGTAATTATAGTATAATTATATAGTAAGGTTGAGTCGTCTGCTGCCAGTACAGCTTTTGACAGAGATAATTGGCCTGTGTTGCCATGTGGTTCCATTTGTACACTCTCAGAGCTGTGGGGGTCCGTGGCCTATAATGGATAGTAAACTGGGGGTCCTCTAAATTAAAAGTGTCAATCACTGAATTATTATGAAATATGCCATAAGGTATTATGGCATATATTGCAGGCCAAAGGCTGGCATATGGGTTGATGTATTGTCAATTGCGAGAACGTGGGACATTATTGATTTTGGTTTCTACACTATGGTTCTGTACAGTACACAGATAAGGAGGAGCCAGCCCAATAAGCTATAAAAGCCAACCAATGTGAACGTCTAGAAATGGCCACTTTAACAGCAGCATAAAGATTGCAATGGTGTTCAAGATGTCCACAACCAATTAGAAGGGTTGTGTTGTACAATTTGTCCAATTTGAAACAGATGTAACAGAAAATGCTTGTTGTCGAGTACAGTACATGGCATGCCTACCTCCTCAACACAGAGCACGTACACACACACACACACACACACACACACACACACGTGAGTTTTCTGTCACTCCGTCAGGCAGTATAGGAGGCTGCTTTCATCATGCTTTCATGTGATAAATCCAACGCGTGTGACATGTTCCGACAGTTCCGTCACACACAACGCACATGACTTGTGTGCCTTCTTCATCACTTTTGGTCGCTTTCCCTAAGTGAGGGAGTTGCCATGCAGCACCCATGGGGCTGTTTCATATTCCTGAGGAATATATGAGGAAGTAGCTGAGAGGAGACATAATACTGTGTAAGAAACTCATTACGCCACCAAACCACTATTCTATTGAGGTAATTTCCACTCCAGAACACTTTTTTAACAGAGGGCCAAGTTGTGCTTACACCACAACTCTGGCAATTTGCGTAGCGTCCCCATTTTCAATATTATATTACCGACTTGGTAATGTTGACACCACTTTCATGAGAATGTTTATGACCTGTTTTATTGAATCCATTTTAACCATCTCTTTAATTTGGCGGTTTGGGTCGTTTACCTTGAAAAAGAGGTATGTATGAGTTTAAAGGGATACAATGTGCAATGAAATTGCAGACACAAATCTGAATGTCCTCTCCCATATCGTCGCTGCTGGAAGAAACCTTGAGTAAGGGATTTTCTTTCGTTAAACTGATAATTGGGTCCCTCAGTGGTACCACAATACGACAATAAAGAAATAAATAAAGGCAAAATGAGTACACCACAGTCTTGACATGATTGTACATTCCAGGTCACCAGAGTCTTTGTTATTCACTACCGTTCAATAAGGTACATTGAAGCGCAGTCTAGAAGGGTCCACTCACTCCACTGTATCTAAGACTGGTTACCATACCTTTGTGAACCCTTCCATGTTATCGCGGAGGAGATAATTCAGTTTCATGACCACAGTCATTACCTTCTTGTACCAATCATCCAGTGTAGGAACGTCTCTATGAATCCAAAGCTTGAGTATAGTCTTTCTCGCTATGTATAAGAGTATTCCAACCAATTTTTGAAAAAAGGTTTTTAACCAAAACATAATCACTTACCATATCTTGAATTTCTTTCTTTGTATTGTTGGTAAATGATTGCCCTACTTAGTCATACAAGAGTTTTTGTGCAAGATAATCCTATTTAAACGCATCGCAGCACATCGTGATTTTCTGCTATTTCTGCAGTCAGCCTATTGAGTGGGTGCTTCCACCTGGTCCATATTATATAATCTGCCAAGATGCTCGATTGTCCATGGCTGCTGCTATTGGCCTTTTACACTATCTAATTCTAAGTTTGCTATGGGAATTGTTGTCGTGTGTTGTTGACTGTTGATGTTGATGATTGTATTTGCTGATGACTGTGCAACAAACTGCCCCTAAATACAATTTACCTTGACCTTGATCTTGACATGTGTTCATGTGGCACTTCCTGAAACTCATGTAGACCGTATATCTGACACCACATCATTGTTTTCCATTTTTGTCCGAGAGACAATGAGAGAGAGAGAGAGAGAGAGAGAGAGAGCGAGAGAGAGATATGCAGTTTGATGTTAGTTCTTCAGACAGTAAAAGTATTATTATTAGGGCATGCCTCTTGGTGGAGATTTGCGCTCTATTGAGCGCGCCTTTCTAGTCCTTTCATTTTGTTCCCTACCAGTCTCCAGTGTGCAATGATTTCAGGGCATCACGCTTGCATAACTTTAATTTTCACGGCACGGCGCCAAAGGAGCCAACTTTTAGCCATCCTTGAGTCTGTCCGTCGGTCCATCCGTTTGTTTGTATTACCCATTATTTGTGCAAGATTGACGTCATCAATATGGTGTGTCAGAGATTTGGAGGATGACACATGGCAAGCAGGCATGCGCCACGCACGCACGCACGCGTGCACGCGTGCACGCACACACAAAGAAAATGGGAATGTCAATTATTAGCTGTTCAGATATTTAGGATTAAGTATTCAATAATGTGGTAAATATTTGTCAGCTATTTGTAGTTTTTCTTCACCGTGTTCAAAGAAAACTCTGGAACGGCTTAAAGTGAGACGGATGATTTATAGTCTGCTGCTTTCAAATTGGGACTATCATCATTTATTGTAATTATGCTTTTATCGTAAGAATAGCCCCTTTGTTGATGATAAAATGCAGACATATTGATGTGTCTTCAAGAAATGATTGTTATGCATATCCAATCAGGATATGAATTTTAACACCATGCATTTTTGTATTTTTGTTCACAGTCTCATTTCAACATTAAGTTAAAAAAGAAAAGAAAGGGGAGGCTTAACGTGAGCCAGAGCCTCTATTATCTATGTTGTGTTTTGGTTTAATCTGCTCTCAGGAATTAAAAACAAAACAACCAAAAAGCAGAATAAAGTCTTTAGATTGATGCTACATTTAGAGATTACTTCATTTTCAGCTATTTTCAGCTGATGCCATCCTGGTGTGACATCAGCTGGGTGTGCTCTATTGCATGCTGATACTGTACAGTATATCCAATGCAGGCAAATTATGGTGTACTCACAATACCGGGACCACACACTGAGACGATTAGCCTTGGTACAGTTGTTCTCAAAGTGGATCCTTGAGGGGATTCCATGGGTGTCCCCAGCAAAAGTAGTTGTTGCAATTAGCCCTTCACTAAATCCCACCCCAAAAAGCGATTGTCCAATGCCAATCCAAATAGTTTAGCAACTGTTGCTATTCAGGTCAAGCTTTCTTCGCTGCTAACGTGCCTATTGGACAAGGATGGGTTGGGGAGGGACTTAGTGATGGGCTAATTACCTGCACTATAATACTTCACCATATGTTGCACCACGGTTTAGGCTATGGTGCACTATAAGGTTTGCCACATATAACATGGGAAAGCTCGTTTTTTTTGTAGGATTTGTGGAAAAGGCTTTAAACATTATTTTGTTCCTGCCTTAATCCCCCCTCCTACTCCTAGTCACTCTCCAAGGGGTGTATTAATAGGTTCACTTCCCACAGCGTTCCCACACGGACAGTAACAAAGTATACATTTTGTTGAGTGATCTGTACTTTACTTGAGTAATTGTGTTTTTGGATGTTCATGACTTTGACTTCACTACATTTCAAAGACAAATATTGTACTGTTGACTCGACTACATTTCTATGAAGGGGAGGGGAAAAAAACGACATTATGAATTAACCGATGGGTGTGATAAGGAGTCTAAGAACACCAGAGAATTGGGTGGCAAGCATTGCTACAACAACTTTCAAGTAGACATTTCCCAGCCAATAATAAAAAAAGGTTTTCAACTGTCAACAGACCAGTATCTCTTCAAAAACAACGTTTGATGACCACCCAGTGAACCTACCCCGCGTATGATGGTTCCCCCACGAGAACCCACTTCTAATAGAATTTTCAATGAGCTTATTTAACAATTCCATTTGACTGGGACAGTACATTTGTCACTGTTAATCATGCTACGCCCGTCATCCTCAGCTCTGCATGGGCGCTCTGGACGCTGCCTTGTAAAATTGTTGAGTGTTAAACTAATCAAACGGGTCCATTTGGTTACATTTCTACACTCTCCGAGTTACAAATGGTTAAATAAACACTGAAAGATTTCACTGTGTAGTTTTCCGTCCTGCCAACTATTTAATTCAGTTTAGTTGGCATCGGTTGAAAACCAGCAGTATAGTTGGCCCGTCCTAGCAGACATTGAGAACTGCTGCGGTATACCGCGCTCATTTTTTATCTTGGCCCCCGATCTTCGCTCCTTTCCCCCCGAAGCGAAGCGGCGAGGCAGTATATCCCCCCCGTGACGAGCCAAGGAAGTTGGGTACAGCAGTGGGAGATGAGACTCTGACTCCAGCTGATAGTTCCACATGATGGATGTGGCTCACAGGTGACAATTCATGCTGACAGCTCCAATGACAAAGCTCTGCTTTATAGCAGGCGACAGACTCCCACCTCCCTACGCGGCGGCTCCGTGGATCGAGGCTCGATATCCGCCACAGTGTGAAATGGCTGCGCCCCTGTCAGCGATGCCATAGAGAGATACCACTGAGGGCTGCCATTGCCACCATGAAGAAGTAAAACGGGTTGGATGTTTTTGGTGAATATGTTTATCCCCAGTGTGTGGGCCTGCCCGTGGGTTGACTCCATGACATTCTTGATCGGTGAAGTATAGAATCTGTTGCTGCTGGCAGAGATGAAAGAAGGGGTATTAAGTGGGACAGTTGTTAATTGTAAGAACATACGGCTTTGTGTGTGTGTGTGTGTGTGTGTGTGTGTGTGTGTGTGTGTGTGTGTGTGTGTGTGTGTGTGTGTGTGTGTGTGTGTGTGTGTGTGTGTGTGTGTGTGTGTGTGTGTGTGTGTGTGTGTGTGTGTGTAAATTTACAGTACGTGTCACAATATGACCATGTGTGCATACAGATGCATGATATAATTGGTATCGTGTTGAAATACAAATGGCATATCTGAATCGGATCGGTCTCAAAATATTGATTGATTTTAGTAGGCTAATAATTTAACCGTCAATGGCTTTGTACTCGCAGAGCAGCCAGTCTGCCTGTCTTTCTTTAAGAGCGTTAGCTGTTATTGGGGAGGGGGGCTTACCCCCTTACTGAAAAATTCAGCAATGAGTTCAATGTAATAATGTTACATATCGGAATTGGTATCGGCCAATATGACCCTGCAAATAATCTTAATCTATACAATAAACTTTACAGTATAGCATGTTGTTGACAGATGCTATTTGATGTTTACCCTGGTATCCTAGGTTCATTGAAGCACTTGAGTGTTCTCTTTGCACTCTACTTATGTGACTCACGTTCCCACTTATAAGTCACCCGGGAGGATAAGTCTTAATCATGCGTGCGTGCGTGCGAGCGTGTGAGATTGATTGAGTAAATGTTATATATAGCATGTCGTTTTAACTTGTCTTTGCTTTTTACCTGGTATGCTAGTTTCTTTGAAGCACTACATTACTCATTGCCCTCTACTTATGTCACTCGTACTGTATGTGCACTTGAGTGCTTGCACTACATTGAAAATTGAGACATATACGCGTTTGTATGTTATTCAAGCTGGTGATTATTTCAAACATCATGTTACCCCAGTCTCCTCACCCATTTATTCTTCCAAGGACAAGACAAGAAAGTTAATAATCCTCCCCTTTCATCTGCATGCAGGCAGCCATTGTTCATAGCACACACAAGTAGGTGTACTTGTAATTGGTCAAAAGTGAACAACCTCAAAAGGCCTGCGGTCAAACTCTGAAACCAACACTGTAGACAAGCAAATACTGGAATACGAGGGTGAATATCTTTGGTCTGACACACTACCCCCAAAACTATAACCTAAACCTAACCGCATGCGGAATTCATGGGTGAGTCTAAACTGGCCACGTATGTCGGACCAACGTATGCCCCCCAAAATACGCAGCACAGGTGTTTGGGGAGGCTAGCAGCAGTGAGGTCATCTGTTGTGGTCAGACCCCACCATCTTACGTCATGCATCCAGGGACAACAAGCAAGCATGTCAAACTGATGGGGTGCACACAAAAGGCTGACTAGGTGTGAAAATGATCCCGGAATTGTCATGAAGAGAAATGACCCTTTAACAATTTTGTTAAGTGTTTCTTATGAACAGCTAAGCAAGGGACTTCATTTAGTACCATGCTGTCCATTAATGTTATAGCCACAAAGCTAATTGTTTTTATGCTTGTTTCACTCACAAGTAGTTTTCACAGGAAATGTGATAGTGTGGGCCTCTCTTTTCAATTTCATTCCTAATAAATCCCCCTCCCCCTCTCTCCCTTGTCCTAATATAACAGCAAATTAGAATTCATTGAATTTCAACGTGTTCATTAGGCTTTGAAGGTGAGCTCTCTACAAGAGGATGTGGTGCTTTAGTGTGCCGTGTCTGCTCCTGTATAGCGGGATGACAAATAGAGATAGAGTGCCAGGGAAGGGAATAGAGAACAGGAGTGAAATAACTGGTGCAGACGGGAAGGCTCGCAGACAGGGAGGCTATCTCTTTGTTGAAGGATTTTCTCTTAGTACAGCCCAGTTTTGTTAATGAAATGCATGTCCAGTGCTTGCTTTCCTTTAAGTGCTTTGGAATTTTCTCAGTGCCTATAAACGTGAATCTCTCTGTGACTAAATGTGTCTGTCACTGAGTCACTCATAGACATATAAAGGCTCTTCCGGCTCCAGGGGTGCGTGTCAAAATTTAAGGCACAATTTTCCCAAGATTCCTTTCAAAGCAGAGCGGAAGCATGAGCGGAAGCTTGTCAAGCTTCCGTGTGTGTAATGGAAGTCCCGGAAGAGACGCGCTGTGATTGGCCAGTAGTCAGTTGAGTGACAGTGAGAGACATGGAGGAGTTGCATGAGTGACGTCACCTGGGCAGCGACACAGCGTGCCTTCAGCGCTTCCCTATGGCAGGGGTTCTCAACCCGTGGGTCGCGACCCCTCAGGGGGTCGCCAAATTATTTTGGGGGGTCCCCAAATTAAAAAATTTAAAAAATGAAGAGTTTACATATAGTACACATAGTACATGCACACACCTTCCCTAATGATTATATCTGGTTTCAGTATTTATTTATACTGAAATAATATTTATATTAAGGTTATTGTAGCAGTCAATTTATATTGGGGGTCGGGAGGGGGCGGGGCGGGGGTCCTGAGACGTTGCCAAAGCATTTTCGGGGGTCCCCGGCCAAAAAGGTTGAGAACCCCTGCCCTATGGCACTTCCGCTTGACATCCTGACTTCAATGGAGTCACGTTGCTCCAATGAACTGCAGCAGCCAATGAGGCATCTATATTTTTTACAGAAATGTTACACCATTGGTCAGCCGGTTGGCCTAACAACAAACTAGCCTATCGCAGAGCATTCATCCCTCAAGGCTATGGGATGTAACTAATAACCTTTTATTATCTGTGCAGGGCTCTACAAAGTCTATACTAGAATACTGTGTTGTCTATGAGATCCTTAAATCTATAGTAAACATCCAGCATTTACACCTGGCTGTGAAATTGGGATTGGGAAGCACATGGTGGAAAGTAGAAAACATTATTTTACACATTACCGGTCGAAGTCAGATAGAATGTCAGTAGAGTGTTGATCCAGGTCTAAAAAGTGCATTATGATAAATGTTGGTGACTTTCCAATGGATAAAACCTAGTGAATAATTTAGCAAAGAGATTGTCTAAGGGTTATTCCAGACAATTTTGTCTAAAATGGCTGTGGGGTAAAGAGAACAAAATGTCCGGAACTAAATTGAGCCCACATTATCCTAATATGAATGTTCATATACTTTTCATATACTTTTTTTAAAATTATGTCTTTGCTACTAAAATTATGCTGTATGTCCTTTCATTTGGATGATTCATTTACAGTAAGAAGTTTTCAATATTGTATTAACAATTGCAAAGGTTCTGGAAAAACAAACTTTAATTGATTTTATATTGTTTAACTGCTATGAAAATAAATCAGAAAAGTGGCTCATCTTACCCCATTCTCCTATACCCCCAGCCTGCCTTTTCATAATTGCAAGCAATCCAAAAAGAATAATTGTCACCAGTTTGGATCATTGTGTGTTGCTTCTGGACATCACATACCTGAGAGAGTTGGTTGGTACTTGTTCACATATGTTGTTATTCAGAGTTGTTTTGCTTGATGCCGTATCCTATAAGAATGTTATCGCGGCTATGACGTGTTGTTGTTCAACCAGATGCTATTGTTGATGTTCGCCTGGTATAATGTTATCTATATGTTATGAATATGTTATATAGCATGTTGTTTGGACAGATGTTGTCTGTTTAGTTTCTTGGAAACGGAATCAGATGTATTGTCACAACAAAAAAAAGTGGGTGAAATTTCTTTTTGTGCATAGTTGTTTATTATTATTATTGTGATATTGGAGATTGTGTAAGGAGATCATGCAGTGCAGGAAAATGAAGAAAGTTTGAGCACTTTTACCACAAAACGTACAGGTAAAGGGCTTTCTTCTGTGTGGGTCTGAGATAAGCTTTTGCTACAAAATGGTACAACCAAAAGGTCTCTTGTCTTACTTACCGTACAAGCTTTGCTATACAACTGTACAACGAAAGGCTCTCTTACAGCCCTACAGTACATTGCTCACTTTGCCCTGTACTTGACTCATATTTGAACTTAAGTCGCTCTGGACAAGGGTGTCTTCTAAAAGTCAAAATTGAAAATTGTGAAATGCATTGCGTGCGTGCGTGTTTGTGTGGGAGAGACAGACAGATAGAGACGGGATCAAAGAGAGAGGGCATCAGAGGGAGTACGTCAGAGAGAAGGACATGCAATGTACGGTGAACTGTGCAAGGTATTACTCCATCGCATGCCTGGCCAAGAAATATCCACCCCACGATGCAACACTGAGCACTCCCTGCCATAAATGTCACATATTTGAAGGCCAACTAGCTCCTGTAGAGTGAAGTTACGCCATCAAAGTCATACAGGCCGAGTGTCGGCTATTCCTGTATCCTCCGTTTCAGATTTCCAAAAGCCCCAGAAAACCCAGCGTGGTTTTGACCTAGTCTTGTTTTATTTTTATTTTATTTTTTTTATCATTTTTCTTCGTATCGTATGGATATCATGCCAAGAAATGTGGTGGATTTGTTTTGTCTGCCTATAAGAAATATGTGGAGGAGGCCAAGATTCACTGTGGCCCACTGTGAGTTGCAGAGGTAAGAGGTGTTTGTTTGTCTAGTGTCAAAAGCCCTACGTTTTCATTTGACAACTATTTACCCTCATAAATATGCATCGCTGAAGAACACATACTCTAGCCTATATATGCTCGTTCTAGGCCTCTGGGTCTCTGTGTGTGTGTGTGTGTGTGTGTGTGTGTGTGTGTGTGTGTGTGTGTGTGTGTGTGTGTGTGTGTGTGTGTGTGTGTGTGTGTGTGTGTGTGTGTGTGTGTGTGTGTGTGTGTGTGTGTGTGTGTGTGTGTGCACACACCCAGAGGCGCGCACACACCCAGAGGCCTAGAACGAGCACACACACACACACTGTACCTACAGTAGAATATCACTATGCACGCCACAGAGTGGTTATTTATTTATTTATTTTATTTTGAGTCAGTGTTGCTTAGAGGAGCAGAAAGTTGCTGGGATGGGCGATACAAGTGGTTGTGTCAGCAGGAGAGGGAATTGACTCTAGCCAGAAATTCACAGTACAAACAACAGGCCATGACCCTGACTTCCTTACAGAGCTACAGTGTAGCCAGCAAACAGTTCAAGAAGCAGAAGACAGGCCCAAAGGGAAGACTAACTACTAGCGCTGGGTGATATGACTTCAAATCCATTATCTGAATCAATTATTTCGACCTTTTGACTTGAGAATACGGTTAATGAACGATTATTAGAATAAGCTCACAAAGCGTTGCATCGCGACACGTGAGCATGTTTGTACATAGTGTACATAGTTTTGCTATTTCTGTACAATGAAGTGGTTAATGGGACTAATCGTCGATTAGTCCCACAACAAGTTGTACATAGTTGATGTAGCCTAGTGGATTGGTTGTAGTGCATGTTTTGTTCCTATAGTAAACGATAAGTTATATCGCCCAGGATAGGGATTTAAGCTTTAATTTAAGATTTAAGTGGATAGTAAATCCACTAGTCGACAATGTGGGTACTAGTTGATAAGAAAAGGGTTCTTTTTTTCTTCTTTTTTCCCCGATTTTGTTGGCCTCAAGATCAGGTAGATTATAGTTATATTCACCAATGTACACAGTTTTTAAAATGTACAAATATTTATTTATATATATATATATATATATATTACATAATTGTTGTAGGGCACGTTCGAAAATAGCGCACTGAGCGCACTGTGCAATGCAAACTAATAGGCGAGTGCGCTCCGTCCGGCAATTTCCGAACGCGCCCGTAGTCTGGCTGACTTTTTTTTTCCTCCTGTGCTTTCGCTGTATATATGACCACTCTTGGTAAGATGCCCACTTGTTTACTCTGCCCACTTGTTTACTCTGCATTGTGTGCCCAAATGCTGAGCAGTTGTCTTCCCATAATAGTACAACATGGGTAATTCAGCATTTTAAGCCCTCAGATTGAGAAAGAATGTAAGCCTGTCTTAGACCACCAACACTATCACTGCAACAAGCAAAAAACAAGAATTGTTCCAAATCTGCGAGTGAGAATGTCCTGCTGTGTGTAATGGTATATACTAACTACACTCAATTAAATGAGGCATTGAGGAGTTTAAGAATTATTGTATCAGAAAACTTCAAAGTAAGCTCATGTGGCTCTTCATCTGAAGGATTCACTTATCGGGTCAGTGCTGTAAATACTCCAATCTGCAGATTGTGATGGGTTTACATTGCATGTAACACTTTGAATGTGAATTAAGGATGTGAGACTCCCTGCAGACCCGGAGCACACGATGTGACTCTTAATTCTGACGGGAGCGTTAATTTCTCTCTGCAAGCTGTTAACCTCCTTGCTATCATGCTGTCCTTAGGGAGCATTCGAGGAGATGGAGGAAGGGAGGGAAGTTGGAGAGAAAGAGTGAGAGAATAGAGAGAAATAGAGAGAGATTGGGCCTTGGGCAGCTGGGGTGTTTGGCGTTGGTAGTTGTGGGGGGTGTCCGAGCCAAAAACCAAGGACAGTCAACTGTGCCTTCCCCCGATTTAAGCCTAATTTATACCGTGCCGCTCGCCAAAATAACAGATTTTCAAACGATAAACATGAGACACTGTGTTTGTCATGAGTCGGTTATTTTATGCGAGTGACAACATCATGCCTCGATGTATAAATTAGACTTTGTTAGGCCAGATCAAGACTAGCATTCTAATAAGGCCTGGTGAATACCACAGCCTCAGGGGAGTCAACCATACAAATTCACACAGATTCCAATTGGCCTGGTGCACACAAGGTATATAGACACAGCACAGGCTGGTGCAAGGCATACACACACACACACACACACACACACACACACACACACACACACACACACACACACACACACACACACAGCATGCAAACACATGCAGAGATGCATATTTGCAAACACTGTCTGTAATCAAACCGCATTCCCTGACATATGGATGTGCGCGCGTGTGCACACGCACACAGTCTGTCGTGCAGAACATTGTTGCGTGTGCACGCAGACACACTCACATTATCAGGTAGCTGGTGGAGAGGTTCTGTGAGCTAGAGATTAAATTACTGCCATGGTGAATCCATAAACGGTAAATTACTTGGCTGGCATGCAGAGGTACAGTTACCCACCAGGGGAAGCCTTTGCCCGCACACTAATGTCATTACTGTCCATATACGGGTGCAGTACTTAGTTTAGACAGTTTTTGGTTTAGACTAGTCATTAGTCCTACAACTACAATCTCAAACCCTCACCCTAAACCTAACCTCCCATGGGGCAGCACACCTTAACCTTAACCCATGTCTAACCAATTACTAGTCTAAACTAAGTATGCACCCCTCCATATACAGGGGTGGGTGAGCAAGGGCGGTCTAACCATACTACCACATACTGTACGGTGCTAGAAGACTGGGTAACATTTTCTATATGAAAATCTCATTAAAGATTGATTTATTCCCATGATTTATCATTTATTTAGAGTAGAAATCTGTATTGACCCCAAGTGGGCATTTGTTTTGACTAGGCCAGCTTAAAGAGAGTATTTCACACCACCACATGACAACAATACAAGACAGTGTCAAATCAACACTGGTATAAGCTAACCTGACTCCGCCAGATGGGGCAGCAGAGAGTACACTGGGTTCCCCCCTCCTGCTCCCATCTGGGAACTCTCAGGCAGACTTGATGCTCCTGCCACAAAACGGCCTGGCCAATCAGCGGCAGCTAGAGGCGGGATCAAGGCATACACAGTGGAGTCTGGTTATGTATAAACAGCCTCTAACCAAACTCTAACCATATCAAAATGAATATTGTGCAAATGTCAAAATGACCAGCATAAGTCCATGCAGAGAGGTGAGGTTGGGGGGTTGGTTTCGGTTTGGGGGATTTGAGTTACTACGGGCTTGGGCAGACTGCTAAAGCCGCCCTGCTGTCAAAATAAAGCTGTCCTCAGTTGGTCGAAAATGTAGGGGCGACAAATCTTTGGCCAGAGACGTTGTTGAAGCAGCCATGGAGGTGGTGGGCGGGATCCCCTCTATGCTAAATTGCCAGAGAGATTTTGCAGGTCTGGGCAATATCTGCCCACATAACTAAGTCCCCTGGGAGATGTTTGTTTGTTTATTTATTCATTCATTCATGCATTATTCTAGTGGTTCTCAAAGTTTTAATTTCAAGGACTCCCACAGCTCTCAGATTTATACACCTGTCGGGGTCCATTGGGAATGCCTTCAAAGAACCCAGAGGGCAACTGGACCTAACTTTGAGAGCTGCATTATTCCAACAGATTAAATTTAAATGAATCTGTTAAACAGAGTCTATATTATAGCAGATGAACCACTGTGCCTCGCAACACCGTTTGGGAGCCACTCATTATGGACTGTAATAACAATTTTCAGACAGTGTTGGACTTGCCAAGTTTAGTAACAATATGCTGTGCAATGCAAAACTCAGTTTCCATTTTCGTGCACTGTAGCCACTCTGGCATCGTATTATGAAGCATTATGAACCACTTCATTTTAGCCTTATAAATTACAGTCTTATAGCTTGTTAGATTGTGTCAACTACTGTATAGGCAGCCGCCATAAAGCAAGTGCGATGTTACATGAGAATGGGTTTTGTGCTGTCACCCTCGGCCCCGTGTGCATGCCAAGCACAGCTTGGAGGCAGCATGGTGAGATGAAACAGTTGGAGTTTGCAGTGACCTTAAAAACACTGCATCGCGAGGGGGCACGGTGGCACAGTCGGTAGTGCTGTCGCCTCACAGCTAGAAGGTCCTGGGTTCGATTCCCACTGGGGACGCTGTGCATGGAGCTGGGGGCGTGTTCTCTCCTCCGCGTCATCAGTGCCCATACCCGAGGTGGGGTTGGCGAAAGGGCTTTTCTGTGTAGAGTTTGCATGTTCTCCCAGTGTCCCCTAGGGTAGGTATCCTCACAAAAAACATGCAGTAATCCTGGTCTCTATACTACCTCCCCCTGGCCAGCCGGGGCGCCTGATGGAGGGGATAGGAACTGGTTGGAATAACGTGTTCCTTCCACACGCTACGTCCGGCCAGGTGCAAAGAAGCAGCTTGGACTCCTCATGCATAGAAGGAAGCATGAGGTCAGTCCGCTGCCCCCCCCCCCCCCCCCCAGGTTGGCAGAGGAAGTGTAGCACCCAGGATTACATTAGATAATTGACACTGGGTGGAAAAAATGGGTTGCAAAATCGTGGGATAAAAATTAGGAAAAAATAAACAAAAAAACACTGCATTCGCATTAGTATTAATGGTTACTGGATATCCCGGCCGCCAACTGTAGCACAATGCAACACATGGAGGAAGAAGAAGAAGAAGTTGCCTGAAAGCTAGTTGTGGCAGATACACTCAAGAGGTGCACGTACGCGAAGTCTGAGGATTTGCCTCCAGCACATGTATGGTTCACTCAGCTTGGTATTGTGGCTGCTTTGGAGAGGTTATCCTTTAAGATGAATAATCAGTTGGATAAATATGATTCGAAGTGGAACGTGTTCCTCAGTCATGTTGTAGGTCCTTGATGTGATCCATGGTCAGGCAATGCCCTTTTGATTGTTTACTGTATTAGTATGCATATGATACGGTTGATGATGCTGCGTGTTTGGTCGTGTAAACTCATTTCAACTTTTAATTTGATTTATTTGTATTTTTATTTGTTTATCTTGTCTATCCTTGTTTTATATTATGTTTCTGTGTTCATACATCATGTCCATGCATACGTATTCTGTTGTTGTTGTTGTTGCTTGTGTTTGTTTTTTCTGTTTTCTGTTTTCTGTATTTGTGAAAAATCCAAATAAAGTACTGATAAAAAAATAAAAAAGAGGTGCACGTACGCATGCACAGCACTATGTGGGTGATGTAGCATGTGACATGTCAACTTGTCAAGCAGCTGACAGAATTGACAGCCTATTTAAGCTCACCGCCTACTTCCTCTTGATGTGATGTCAGTGCCTCTGAACGTCGTATGCCATTTTGTTTGCTCCCAGCACCACCATTAGGCTAAGGCTTCTGTTTTCCCCTGCAGGGCAGGTTATACAGTAGATGTATACAATCCCCCTGCTCTTAAATGGCTGTCATTTAATGTGCTGAGCGGGGAGTAATGCATAGTAGTGCCTGAATGCCAAGATCAAGTATAATGAGCACTCTTCATAAAAAATGTTGTACAATCTATTCTTGAGCTATCCAAAGACTGTGACTGACTGTCAAAGCCGAACATTTGTATTCATTAAGTCAACAAGTCAACTGTCTGACATTCAGAAAAAGCAACACAATGACTGTGTTGTTGTATGCAACAGTGTGTAATTAGCCGTTATCAGTGTGGTGCCAGTCACATCTGTCTGTCATCTTCTCCATGGCTGCCTGCACTTTTCCTGTCCTCAGTACTCCATCAACTCCACCATGCTGCATCTATTCTAGCAAACAAAAGGGGGAAAATGCATGCGTCCTCACTAATGCTCATTATAATAATGTTACCATTTTTGTCTACTCTGTGTCTGAGGGGAGGGTTGTGGACAGTTCAGAAACCCGCCTACCAATGACATCATCTGCGTGCAGGACAGGTTTGGTCATTGTTGTTTATTTTTTAATGTGAGAACAATGGCTTCTATTATAGCATGCTAACTTTCCAAGAGTAGAAAGCCTGCGGTTTCTATTAGCTTGGATTCCCCCATCGATGATGTCACTGGTAGGAACTCAACAGCCCTCCTATGAGACACAAAAATGGTACCACATTATAATGAGCATTAGTGAGGACCATTTATATGAAGATAGGTTGAAAATGGCTGAAGTGGTCCTTTAAGGAGCTACAATATCGTTTGATGGATGTCAATACTTTTATACTTTAATTAAAACTATAAGTACATTTTTGAACATGTAGGCTTTTTAGTTGTAACTGACATAGTATTTCCACAGACATACCATGCATTGAGGTATTGCTACTTATTTTTGAGCGGCGCCTAACCGGCTGTCCGCTGTCCGTGTCTGTCTGTCTGTCTGTCTGTCTGTCTGTCTGTCTGTCTGTCTGTCTGTCTGTCTGTCTGTCTGTCTGTCTGTCTGTCTGTCTGTCTGTCTGTCTGTCTGTCTGTCTGTACAGCCATAGATACACTCAATGCAAGTTTATGCGTGATTCACCTCGGTGGCATTCTAATTTGTCATGCTCAGTCTACTCAAACAATAATTAATTGCTGTGACTTTGGGTCAGGTCTTGTCATACAGATTAGAATTGTATCCATATCATATCACTGAAGATTCACGCGGGCCACATAAAGTAGTCATTTTTACGAGGTGGCACATGGTATTCACACAGCAAACGACCTTCGCCAGGTGTGATTATTATCACCCTGCACCGACCACAAGCATAATGATGCATGATGGGATGTCATAATAATAATTTTATTTATAATGCACCTCAGAATCTCAAAGTGCTACAGTAGGCAAATGCATGAAATAAAAAGAAGAAACATCACACCACTAAAAACATGGAAACAACATTTAAAACATGAGGGCGTAGAGGCTAGAGGTAAAACCAGTGAAGCTATAAAGAAAAGAAAAAAGAAAATGTGGTTTTGTTCTGTTCTTCTAAAGAAATGTGTTATGTGCAATAACCTATGAACATGGGGCAACTGTATAAACAGAAAGTGTACAATATTTACATACTGCAAAGAAGTCTCACTCTTCCAAGGCCTTGATCTCCAATGGGATGGTTTTTAAAACACTAGCATGACTGAAGTAAAATGAGACACAAGTAGCATGTGCTTAAATTCATATTTAGAAAATGTTTCAGATGTCAAAGATTTCTGAGATGATAGAATGGTGATGGATGATGATGGTCATGGAAGGGGAACCTTCTGAAAGCTTCATGGGCAAAGATAATAAACTTCAAAATCTAAAAAAAAATGTCAAAATGACCTCAGACATGCTAGTGTTAAAAGAGTCAACCGACTGTGGTGCTCTCATGTGGGCAGGGAGGGCGTTCCACAGTTCAGGGGCGACCGTGCGGAAGGCCTGGTCACCCATGGTGCGTATAGAGTTGGTCTTGACGGGGTGGAGGCGGCTTGCTAGTGTTTGAGGAGTGGAGGCTGCGAGTCTTTCAGAGAGACTAATTCCTTGAGGTAGGTATTCCTTGCCGTGGATGAATTGCTGAGTGAGCGTCAATGTTGATACAAATAAAATGTTGTTTATTTGTATCATTGGAAATGTTATTCCAATGATACTATAACAGGACAGGATTCTGGATTCAGGAAAACTGCTCGCAGATTTGGGACTGCTCCCAATCTTCCAGGATGTCTGGTCAGTGTGGTCACCCGAGTAGAACAAGCAGAAAAGCAGCTGCGGTGAATAGATGAAAGCAGCCCCTGACTCGTATTGACCAGTGCAGACGGAGGCAGAGTCATACATAATGTAACCTATACTGTACTGAGCCCGCTTATGCTATTGATCTGAAGTGTGGACGCAGGGTTGGATGCAGGCTCGCTGCGATGCAGTCAATTGTTCCGTCTTTCTGTTGGATTGCTGCATGCCGTTACAATTCTTTACTCTCGCCCGGTGCTGCGGTGGAGGATTGTCTGCATGGAAGCCGGGCCCTATTAAAATACTGTACCTCGCACCCCAACACACACACGCACGCACACACACACACACACACACACACACATTCCACCCCACCCCCTCGATCTGTTCCCTCTGGGACTGCTTTTGGATAAAAGGCACGGAAATATAATGTATTAAATGTCATCTTCAAGATGTAGAAAAATTCCTGGCCATTTTCTTTTTTTTATATTATTAGTATTACTGTTTTCATTTTTTGTGGCAAGCTAGTGGAAAAATGAGTGCTTGGTTTATGCGATGATTTGAGCAGAGGGACTGACTGCAGATGCAGCGGGGGGATCGAACTAATACGTTGGCCTTTTAAGCTGACAAGTGTGTAATGTGATTGCAAGCGCAGAGCCCCCCATTTCTATTTTCTCGAGATTCCTTCCCCGCACAGCTGGGAGAACAGCTTGCAAGAGGGATCACAGTGGCTGTGATACCGCTCGCCCTTTCAAGCAAGGAGGAGATAGAACAGACCACTGTCTTGATGGAAGATAAAGCCACCCTGATTAGCTTTGCTTGTGCTTACATTTGGCATTCCTTGCCTGCTGTCCGTGGTTTCTGCTGCCAAGCCACCCACAACTGAAATGTCAAAATCTGGAATTTCGTGTTTTATATAATGACTGACGGGAGATCTGCTGTGCGCGCGTTAAATTCCTCCACCTGTGGTGTGCGTGCCTGTTTCAACCAACCCCTTGTCCCTTTTTACCTTTGAACGTTATTTGAACCTTTAAGATATTCCTTTAATAAGTAACATTGTAAACAATAACCTTTCTTTCATGAATGTAGCAGCAATGACTCCCATTCTTTCAACAATCTGTCCTTGCGCTGACCACATGTGGATCTGCTCCATTGGAATGCAATTGGGTGTCAAATTACGAGCGACGCAAATTGCCAATTGAAACAACATTCATTGTGCGCTGCTCCATCTTAGTGCCATAGTCATAATTGTGGTGTTCATTTGAATGATGAACACTTTTTATACGGTGTTTCCTTGGTGACCGTGTATTCTCTCTGTTAGTGCAGAGAGAAATTTGGAATTTTGTGGAGATCCTCTCTCCACTTGATATTTTAAACGTCTCAGGATATATACATCATTAAATTTGGCTTATTATTTAGACAATTTTACGTCACTAAACACATGTATAACCTTGTGTTTTTAATAGGCAAGATGTTGCAAAGTTGCACGTGTACATCTGGTGAAAGGGAAGGAAGGGAAGTCTGCACACTGTCTTATACTGTAGCTCTCAGTAGAATGTATTATACTGTAAGTTGATAACGTTTCAACCCAAACATTTATATAGTGCCTTTATCCAAGGCGCTTTTCAGAGATTGTGCATTACATTCACCCACTCACACACCGATGCTGGAGGAAACCATGCAAGGCACCAACCTGCACATCAGGAGCAATTAGGGGTTCAGAGTCTTGCTCAAGGACACTTCGACACACAGTCTGGGGGAGCCCGGGTTTGAACTGGGAACCTTGTGTTTCCCATCCGGTCACTCTAACCCTGAGCCACTGCATGCCGCCCCTTTGTACGTTTTAGACAATACTAATTAATTACACACTTTGGGAAACACTGCAAGCACATCACATTCTGCTGTGCGCATAGAACACTAAACCAACGGAAATGCAATTGTGTTTGTGTTCATACTATGTTAATGTGCATTATGATCCTCGGTTCCTCATACAACCGTACAAACAGGGACCATTTTGTTTTGAGTTACCTTATCTTATATATTAACTCGCTACCATATAGTAGCCTACTTCACAATACATTCAACTCTGAAAAGTTTAATTTCAAAGAACTAAATGGACCCTTAGGGGTCCACATTTGGTTCCATTTGTACACTGTTCCGAGTTGCAGTTTTACTGTGTTCGAGCCCCTGGGGTACAAAGAAAAGAACCTTGGAATTTTCGCTATTACTTCCCAATTTCATCATCTTCATTTCCCTACAAGGGGCCATTGGAGTGTGGTTGTTGTACCATGCCGTCTTTTTTAAATGCACATGCAGTACTTCCACACTGCCCGTACACTGTATATAACACCTACTGTATGCATGAGCTCTAACATGCATAGGTCTCTGGCTCGTCCCTTTACATTATTGGAATTGCCCAATGGGCATTGACAGGGGGGTTTAATGAATTAAAGTGGACATAGCTGACTCAGTTCAATCGATACCTGGTCCCCTGCGGAGCCCTCTGCACTGTGTGCCAGAGAGAGAGAGAGGGAGAGAGGCTATACAAGCAAGGGAGGAAGAATGAAAGATGGAGCGAGCGCGATAGAGGGAGGTAAGTCAGAGAGGAAGAGGGAGAACATGCAAGAGGACTAAAAGAGAAGGGAGACCGCATCCAGAAGGAAGGGGGAGGCGTGATGCTGAAGGGGAAAGAGACCGGGGCAAATATGGAGCTGAATACCAAATGGAATGAAGGAGAGGAGAGAGGAGAGAAGACGAGAGGAGATGAGATGAGAGGAGAGGAGAGGAGAGGGCCCCTATAGCCTGATGAAAGGGTTAAGTGTTTTGCTGTTCTTCAACCTGATGGGTCCTACAGCTTCTCTTCGGGGGGGCGGCGGTCCCCTATTATGTCCCACGGGATCCCGTGTGATCCAGTCTCTGAGCCAACAGTGTGTTGTTTGTACTGTACAGCCGCAAACAAACTAGGCCTCAAAGGCACATGGCCTCATTCAGTCCAGTGCACTTAGAAACAGCATTCGTCTTGCGTTGCTCCATCTGAGTGCCGTAGTCATAATTGTGGTGTTCTTTTGAGTGATATAAACACTTTTTTATGTGGTGTTCCCCCTTGGTGACCGTGTATTCTCTCAGTACAAGCGAGTACTGACATAGAGAGTACAGCGAGTAACAAGAAAAAACGTTTGACCTTGAAACATGTTTTGTAACAGAACACTCTGTTGCCCATCTTCAAATGTCTTCGCTGCGCTCCTCAATGCCTTGTCTGGCTGGACATAAAAATACAATAACAAGCAGTGCTATATTGACCTACGACCAGCACTGCCATCTTATATCAACCTTTGATTATTAATATTTATGATTGGATATCAAGACAATCAAAACACAAGCTTAGTATGAAAGCTTAGTATGAAAGTTTAAAGTCACTCATAGCATCTGTTAAATGCCTAAACTGTAAGTGGAATAAACCGTTGATTCAGCCCATTTAGGATATCTTTAGGCGGCCATCGGTTTTAGGCCCAGTAGTAAACTGATGCTCCTTAACGTTGCGTTGTTTCTGACAGCTGGCAGCCGTTGCTAGCTAGATGTAAGGTAAATAAGGGGGAGTGATATTTTTATAGATGAGTGCTGTTATTGTGAGATATCAGCACTCATTGGAATGCCTCTCGGCCAATCAAATTATGATGTCGGACCCAGCTGTGGTATAATTTCGAAGACATTCTGAACGTCCGCCAATAGGAAGATATTGCTTTAATTCTGTAGTTCATCATGGGGGTATGTTTGCCAGCAAATATGTATGAATTATACTCCTGCGGTGGCCAGCGAGATTCTAAAAAGTCCCTCCAAGGTTATTCATAAACCTATTGAGCTGGCATTCTGTACAAGACACTGTAGTGATTGGACGGAACAGACTGGTGCAATATTTAGAATGTGAACATAAAACAAATTTCATTGCCATCTGACACGATCCCTTCTATACGTAGCCTTTCTTTGATATATCCACCCTCTCTCACTCACCTTTTGTCTTATCGCATTCACTTTATTTCAGTTTAATCCCGCCTCCCGTGTCCTTTTTTTCCCCCCCCTGTGTTTTTCTGCTGAGACAGGGAGCAGTTTCACCTGTCATGTCCTGGTTGTGACTGAGCATGTGATGGATAGTATTCTGGTTAGAGCTGTGTTTAAGGCACACAGCTGGGAGGAGACACCCTAAAACCACTACCCCATCCCCTCCACCTGTCACGCACTTCACCCTGTTCCCGTCGCCCCGGATTACTAAGTCTTTCTTTTCCCATCTCCCCGTTCTCAAAGCAAGCTCACACTGGCTCTGTACTCATTTGTTGGGTTTTCACTCTCGTCTGGCACTCTGCCTATTTGTATTTCCACCGCATATCTGCCTGCTGCAGACAGTTCGTCGTCATCTCCTCTCCCCCCTCACAGCGATTGCTTCCACATTTGCATTTTGCCATCACCGTTGTTTAAGGTAGCGCGGTACAAGATTGTGTTTCTTATGCAATACCGCCGTCTACACTAAGAAAACTACTTTGCCGTTTGATGTGCAGTCATCATGGGGCTTTTGGAATGTCATTTGTGATCCTGAAACTTTTGCACAGCAGACCTCTCCTCTTTGTGTGTGCCACTGTCTTCAGATAAGGACCGCGTGCAAGCTGACGTTACACCTTTCAAGCAACACCTGCATTTGGCTCTCTTCATTTCTTCGCTCACAATCTTCTTCCCCACGTTAAACCAGTGGTTTTAAAATTCCTTCTGCCCAAGGCACACCAAAGGAGAAGTCAAAATCTCAACACACACCTGTATTGTTTCTCTTATCACTCTTTGTTTATTATACAAATAGAAATAAAATACAATTCAAGCCCTATTTCATACTTTCGCTCAAGTTGTGAGATTGAAGATCTGCTTTTTTCACTGATGTCAGGATTGTTAAAAATATATAATAATAATAATAATAATAATTATAATAATAATCACCCCAAACATATCTGAAAAGACTTTCTGCCGGGAACCCTCAGAAGAGAATTCCAGAAATTATTCAACCCTTCTTTTTTTTAAAGCGCTTTTTAAGTGTTAACTATTTTTAAATAGTCAAAGTGTAAAATATGCATTGTTGAAGTGATTATTGTGATGCTATATTAACTAATTCCCCCCCGCAAGGACCCCTGGGGGACCCCACTTTGCGAACCACTGCTATGTCCATGTCCATGTTTCTCCTGGCTGTGCCCGCGGACAAAGTGTTGAAATTTAGTTATGCTAACCCAACAGCACGGGGGGTTGGGGGGTTGGGGGGGTGCTTCCATTTTTCTGGCAGCATTTCAGTAATGGCTCCTTGGCTGATTGACAGGCCCATTCTCTGTTGCCCATGAGTGACAAGACCGCGGTCACTGCGGAAACGCAGGAAATTAGAGTGGAAATACAATACCAACCGTGTCACCTCCTCAGGGGACAGGAGGAAAGAAAAACACAATCACAGTCCCCATCACACACACACACACACACACACACACACGCACGCACGCACGCACGCACACACACACACACACACACGTGCGCACGCAATATGCATAGCTTCAATTGAGTGGAAAAAAATATGTCAAACACATGCATGCACGCTTGCATACTCTGCATACATACACCAATGCACACACATCGTCCTATGCACTATGCATATTGTGTGCGCATGTGGGCACACACACACACACACACACACACACACACACACACACACACACACACACACACACACACACACACACACACACACTCACTCACTCACACGAAGGCTACCAGCTACCATTCCTTCTAAACACATGAATGTTAAATTCATCTGTTGAAAATATGTCACTCCTGTCAAGCGAAACTTGTCAAAAGTATGCGTTGTGGTGCAACAAAGTATGAATTCGCTCTTATCCAAGACCAAGGGCAATTATAGAGTTCCAAGTCCCCCCCCCCATTCTACAATGCAACTCATTGTGATGTTGTACATCTAGGCCTACTATTTTCGGCGCTGGAGACCATCATACGATGAAGTATGATTCAGGCTTAAGGGGAGAGATTAAAATTAATTGTGTGCACTGGCCACATTATTCTTGATATCCCGGTTTGGAGTCTGGCTCCAGGAACTGCGGTATATGATGCATGTGATCCCAACCTCCCCCTCCTGGCGCTCTCTGCCGCAAATAAAACATAATATACCTTAAAATAGTCTTAAAAACAAAAGAAAGACAATAAAGATTAAATGTATAGAAAAGAAATACATGGGCAGTTGGCTTTAATCTTACTGGCGGTGACCTGGACCACAAACTCAGCCGCATTTAACGACAAACTAGTGCCTAAAATAGCAGATCTACAAAGCTTGTGAACATGTAGATCTGATGTAGATCGTCGTAACGTCTCTGTAGATCTGCTGTTTTTGCCTCGGAACACTGCCGTACCGTCTCGTATACGACAAAGTATAAATTTGTGCCATTGTGGGAAATTACTGTGATTTCTTTTTCATTTTTTTTCTGTGCATAGGCTCATGCTGCTTTCCTCGAAAATGAACGACGGCAACACCCTTAATATTTAATGGTGCCTTAAAGATGAAGAAATGGCAAGAAAGAGAGAGAAACCGTGCATGTGCACATGCTTTGGTATGTGTGTGTGTGTGTGTATGTGTGTGTGTTTGTCAGCGATGTGGGCGTCTGGGCGAGGGAGAAAAATAATGAATAACCAAATTATTATCGTGGTGCGCAAAACAGTATGTGGTGCGTTTGTATTTGTAAGGGAAAGAGAGAAAGGGAGAGGCGGGAGAACAAGGCAGGCAGAGGGAAAACGAGAGAGAAAGTGGGCTACATTTGTGTGTGTGTGTGTGTGTGTGTGTGTGTGTGTGTGTGTGTGTGTGTGTGTGTGTGTGTGTGTGTGTGTGTGTGTGTGTGCGGGTGCGTGTGTGCGTGCCTGTGCGCGTGCGTGCACGTGTGTGTGCCTGTGTTTCAGTGAAGTGTAGAGACACAGAGAGGGATTGAAATTCTAGAGAAAAGGAGCATGTGTATTTATTGTCCATTTATACCACAGCACGACACCATAAATGCAGTGTAAAATCCAACTAATCTGTCAGTCAATCCTGTCTAATCCTGGTGAGCAGGAAAGTAGAATGTCTGCCCTTTGACCTCTGTTAAATCTAGTTTATCAGGAAGCAAGTATACTGGCCACTCCGTTTCACTGTGTGTTATTTCCTCACTCAGAACCCCTTACTAGCTCCGGTAAATTTGATAGCTTTGATAGATTAACGTCCCACATGGGGGCATTCCCCATTAAAAGGATTCAATTATGTCTGCTTTTAACACGCAGACGGACACTGCGCCGAGCATTCTGTGCACCGTTTCACCGATACCTTTCTCCCCGTTCCAGGGCCTTTATTATGGTCTGCGGTGCCAGACAGTGTTTACAAGTTTATAAAAGCTCATGATGCATCATCACGCCGCTTGTATTAATTTGAATTCGAAACCTCGATCCACACCTCCATTACCTTACTGACTCACACACACACGCACGCCCGCCACACACACACACACACACACACACACACACACACACACACACACACACACACACACACACACACACACACACACCACAACCCCCCCCCCCCCCCCCCCCCCCTGCCACTACCACACCTCCCCCCCCCCCCCCCCCTTCCAGCACACTTGTTTAACCTTGTTAAACCCTTTAAAGCATGCCGCTCAAGGGCTGTTACATGCCACAGTAATCTCTAACAGGGGATTCATTTCCGTCACCATTAAAGGGGGGGGAAGGAAAAAAAGGAAAAGGGGTTTACATCAGCCGTATACCATGGTTTACCGCGGCCCAGGCCCGGGATCTGCTGAGGAGAAATAAAGGACCATTGTGGATGGTGTTTGCTGACGATGTGGCCTTCGGGGCAGAGATAGAGACAAGAGGCAGGCTGCTTAGCGCTGAGCAACGGCGCGCACTACTAACACAGCCTGTCTGACTGTGACAGGCCCACACAGCGCTAGGTGTTTGGGATTTGTAAGAGAGAGCTCTGGACACATATCCACAGAGCAACGGGGACAGTCAGGCAGTTACATGTCGGCACTGTCTGGCTGCACAGGCACCCTAATGAACCCAATTGAAGGTGAGCAGGACCCAGGTGGATAGCCTTTCAGATGTGGACAAGAGGCAATCATGCCTGTGCCCTCGATCGTGCTTGAGAGAGGATGTTTATACATACAGTCACGCACGCCACGCACGCACGCACGCACGCACGCACGCACGCACGCACGCACGCACGCACATACACATACAGTATATGGACATCCTGGCCAGTAAAAAACAGACACATTTCAAATAGTCTTTGTGTGTCCTGAAAACAGACCTGTTCTGCGTCAAATGATCTTAAGCATGGGGGCATGTTGTTAAGCAATGTAACTATATGGGTTATTTAGCACCATGACTTAGGTTACAGTCTCCTTGATGGCATGCATTTATTTTCCTTTCATTATTCTTTTTTATAAATGTTCAGTAAATTGTAATGTCAGACTTGCAGTTTGAGAATCCCAATGTGACCCTGATACAAACTTTTCCAATTGGCGTGCAACTATGATTTTCATTTGAGAAAGAGCAAGGTCATGGTTTATTGCGATTTTACAATGGCAACGAGGCTGTTGTAAAATCTATGATAATAATAACTTAATAATAACTTGAATTTATATAGCACCTTTCAAGAAACCCAAGGACGCTTTACAATACAGAAAAAACAAACAACGAACTAAATGCCAAAAGCCTGAGTGAACAAATGTCTCTTCAGTGCCGACTTGAAAGAGTCCAATGCAGGCATCTGGCGAATCTCCAAGGGGAGAGAGTTCCAAAGGGCAGGGGCTGCCACAAAGAAGGCTCTATCGCAGAGGGTCCGCGTTTTAGTGTGACGGATGGTGAGGAGCTCCATGTCCAAGGATCTCAGGTTCCGCTCAGGGGTGTAGTCCTTGAGGAGGTCAGACAGATACCGTGGGGCAAGGCCATGGAGGGATTTGTAGGTGAGGAGGAGCAGTTTGTAGGTGATGTGGAACTTATCCGGAAGCCAGTGGAGGTGTTTGAGGGTGGGGGTGATGTGCTGCCAGCGTTGTGTACGGGTGAGCACTCTGGCAGCCGAGTTTTGGACATACTGTAATCTGTCAAGGGCCTTGTTGGGGAGGCCGAACAGGACACCATTACAATAATCCAGACGGGAGGAGATGAAAGCGTGAATGAGGGTCTCTGCAACAGAGTCTGGGAGTGATTGCCAGAGTCTGGAAATGTTTTTGAGGTGAAAGAAGGCGGATTTGGTAACGGATTTGATGTGGGATTGAAAGGAGAGAGTAGAGTCCAGGATGACACCCAGGTTGCGCACTTCGGGGGATGGAGAGATGGAACAGCCATCCACCTGGAGAAGAAAATGTCCGATCTTCTCAAGCTGGGCCTTGGGACCCATGACCATGAGCTCTGTTTTCTTGCTGTTGAGTTTGAGGAGGTTGGTGGTCATCCAGGTCTTTATTTCATGAAGGCAGTTGACAATGGACTGTGGGGGGAGCAGAGTGGTTGGTGTAGTGCTGAGATACTGCTGTGTATCATCAGCATAGCAGTGGAACCGTAGATTGTGTAGACGGATGATCTGACCGAGTGGAAGCATGTAGATGGTGAAAAGGATGGGTTTACTGGCGCATGGTGGGAGCTGGATCCATTGATGGAGACAAAGTGCTGCCTGTTGGACAGGTATGAGTGGAACCAGGAGAGAATGGATCCGGTGAGTCCAAGGCGGGTGGAAAGGCGGTTGAGGAGGATGGAATGGGAGACGGTGTCGAAAGCTGCAGAGAGATCGAGAAGAATCAGGAGACTAATGTTTCCTGAGTCAGCAGCCATAAGGAGATTGTTGGTGATCTTGATCAGGACGGTCTCCGTGCTGTGGTGAGCTCTGTAGCCAGCCTGGAGGGGTTCGAAGAGTTCATGGTTGGACATGTGCTGATGGAGCTGTGCGGCTACTGCTCTTTCCAAGGTCTTACTGAGGAAAGGCAGGTTGGAGATCGGCCGGTAGTTAGTCATCAGGGTCCAAACCAGGCTTCTTCGGGATTGGGGTAACAGAGGCAATTTTGAGACTGGTGGGTACAGTGCCTGATTGCAGAGAGGAGTTGATGATGTTTGTTATGATGGGGCAGAGGGTGGGTAAACAAGCCTTCACCAATGCAGTGGGCATTGGGTCCAGGGAGCAGGTGGAGGCCTTGGCCAGGCTTGGTGACCAATTCAGTGGTCTGCGTAGCTTCCACCGGAGCAAAGGAGGCAAAGACATGCAGCCGGGGGTGCAACGTCCTGCAACTGAGGTGCCTGCAGAGAGGTGGAGGGTGTCTGCAGCTGCAGGTGGATGGTATCCACCTTCTCCTGGAAAAAATCCAGGAATCTGGAGCAGAGATCACGGGCACCAGAGGGTGGATGAGGGGGGAGAGGGGGCTGAGCAGTTTATTGATGGTGGAGAATAACTTTCTGGGGTGGTTTTGCTGAGACCCAATAAGGGTGGAGTAATACTGGGTCATGGTCCTGGAGAGAGCCTCCTTATAGGCTATTACGTGGTCTTTGATCTTTGAAAGCCAGATGGTTGACAGTGAGGCCAGTTTTCTTGTAGAGCCTCTCCAGCCGTCGATAAACCATGGCATCTTACGTGGCTTAATGCTTTATTTTGTGTGCGTGCGTGCGTGCGTGCGTGCGTGCGTGCGTGTGTGCGCGCCTGTGTATGTGTGTGCACTAATGGCTTGGCGGAAGATAAGCTAATGGAGACTGGCGTGTGGGTCCTATAGTGCCATGTGACTGGGGACGAGGTGCACACCTGTGCGCTCATCTGTTGTGCTGTGGGAGGATTGATATGAAGTCATTACTTCAGGCAGTGCCAGAGCGTTGCGAATGTGTGCATGGCTGCCAGGGTGACCACGTAGCCATTATAGATCACACACCCACTGCTATTTTCATATGCCAAGGCTTTCTTCATGAACAAACGCACATTATGCACACCTGCCCACAAACACGCACGTAACGGTGTGCACGCATGAGTGTATGTGATCGCACTCACATACGCACGCACGCACGCACGCACGCACGCACGCACACAACAAACTGCTGTTGGGGGAAGTAGAGTATGTGGAAAGCTGGTGATTTTTTTTGTGGGGAAGTGGCCAAATGGAAATTGGAAAAAAGAGATTTCTAAAATTGCTAGTTAATATTGAACTGTTTACAAATCACAAATAGTATGGGCACAGCGCACCTGCATCAGGGACTGAGATGCAGAACAGACTCACAAATAGCTTTCTCTCGTATCAGGGGGGTACGTGGTGGGACGGCGGATTTATACTTGGTCCTGCACACTGAAAATAGCCAATCCACAGGCTCAGTAGATGGGCTATTTTCGGTGAATGACGCCAAGTGTGCAACTAAGTATAAATCGTCCTTAAGTGTTTCGGTGTAATGGGTGCGTGGGAAGTGCGCAACCATCCACACTCAAATGGATGGACGATAACACTCCAATAAAACAACCAAGCAATACCAAGATAAACATAAAGAGAATTGCAAAAAAAATCTGTACGTGGGACTTGGTTTTGAGCGATTGCCTCACATCGCCGCTCGATTCAATCAGAGAATTTGAAGGACAAAATGCGGACACTGCAATCACTGTGTCAGCATGATACTGGACACATACAGTATTTATAGGTGCAGTATATGGATGGACCATGACATCCTACCTTTTATCAGCTGCAGATCCACTTGACTACTTACTGTACAAGGCATCAGAGAAACATCACAAGCACTCTGTAAAATCCAAAGTGCCATCCGACGGTGAAAATAAGGCTTTAGCAGGTGGCAATTTGAAATATAGGTTTGTGTGAGCCATTGTATTGTGGTAGTGAAGACTCCACACATAGGGAAAACATCAGTTTTAACTTTTCTTATGTGCAGGATAGGTGCAAGTTGCACTTCTACAACTGCAAACATGGAACAGTGCATTGGAACATACTGTAAAACAAAATCATCATGGTTATGTTATAGTCTAATCCGCAGTTTCATATCACAGCCAAGTATTAAATTCCTGTCTGGTTTATTATTGTTCTGGCAATGCACAATACAGATTAAGTGAGTTACGTGTGATGTCATGCATTGATTGTGCTGTTAAAAGGCCTGGCCACTTTCCGTATGGCCAGGGGCGGTTGGTAATGTAGGCTAGAGAAGGCTAAGTCTTCACAAATTTACTGCTGGCTATTGTGCACATTATACATAGATATACAGATCTGATTATGGTAATGTGTGTACTTAGCCGCCACAAGAAGGTGTCAATACACAGCACCAGGAAGACGAGAGAGAGAGAGAAAAAAAAGCATTTTCCTGTCACATCCTGATCCGGGCGCATGTTCGTAAAACATCCGCCCGACAATCACATTTGCAGCTACAGTTGGAGGCCATCGATATTGTCCTTTTCTTTTTGCTGAGGTTTGCGTGATCTGCGCAAAAGGACAGTTAACCCATTTTGGGCGGGAACCCCTTTTGGTGTTTTAAACATTATGTTATAATTTAGCTATTGAAAAATAGCAGATCTACAAGCTCATAGCGCGCCACCGAGTGGCGCGCTACGAGCTTATAGATCTGCTATTTTTGAAAAATCGTGACAGTTTGCTGAAAAACCTGTTTCTATATCAGTGGTTTTCAAAATATTTCATGTCAAGGAACCCAAAAATTATATATATTTGGCCACCGACCCCCATCTCAAAATATGTTGTTCCAGGGGCCCCCAGAAGCAAAGATTTGAGTTAAAAACTTTCGCTCTGAAAGAATATATATTCTAAATTTGTGCCACATTTTCACGATTTACCAAAAATAGCAGATCTACAAGCTCGTAGTGCGGCACTCGGTGCCGCGCTATGAGCTTGTAGATCTGCTATTTATCAATAGCTAAAGTATAACATAATGCTTAAAACACCTAAAGGGGTTCCTGCCCAAAATGGGTTAAGAAGTACTGAAAATTGCAGATGTACGAGCTCACAATGCGAAGCAAAGCAACGCGTTGTAGATTTTTCACTATAGTTTGGGTCCCGGGCAAACAGCTAATTTCTCAGATCGTTTCGGAACCGCTGAACTACTGCACGGACCGAAGATAAAGGAGGGAAAAAGGAGAGACAAACGGACAGACAGAGCTTCCTACGCCGCGCGTCCCCCAGCTAATTTGGACAGCCTCATTCATTGATTCAAGTGGTCTGGCTAATAGAAGTGTTTGGTTTTGAAACGGGAGCATTGTTGTGTTATTTAGCCCATGGGGCATGGTTAAATCACATAATTGTATTTCATGGGCACTTCGCCCTGGTGCTGTATAAATAGTTGCCCAAATATTAGCCTTCCCAAACATCATGCAGGCTCAGCCACTGCGCCTATGCACATGGCAGGATTCCATGAGCCATGGGGTAGTCAGAGTGGGACACACAGAGATGGAGTCACAATACAAGGGAGTGGACACTGTGGAACACATGACAGGGAACTTATAAAATGTGATACACCTTTGGAGTGTGGAGTGTTGGCCACCTACCAAGTGGATTCTCGGAGTTGCGATCTCCACCTGACCATTCAGTTTACGTTTAGTCTTTGTCTTAGTACAGTATCGTTATGCTCAAATAGGTGTAAATAATGACCACAGTGTTGCAAACAAAAGACATATTTATATTTATATATATTTTAAGACCTTATTTGAGATAGTGGAGACTGGAGAGAGAGAGAGAGTAGGGACCTGGGGACTCGCTGTTCGGGGCATTTTGTGCCCATGATGTGGTATAGACAAATCCACAGAGTGGCCAATCATGACTGCTGTGTCAAGTGGCTTGAATACAGGGAGTTCACAACCACAGGGCAGTGCTCTCCTCTGTGGATTGGTCTATAATATGTTCCCTAACCACAAGGCTATCGGGGCTACCCCACCATAGCATTATCTCTGTGTTTGGAAATGGCTGTGTTTGTGTATAACTGGATGCCATGAGTATGAGTGAGAATGATACAATGAGTTTGCTGTTTAGCTAAGGTGGGAATATGGGGCTGCATTGGGTTGTAGTATGACACACACGTTGACGAGTCAATTCAGAACGGATAGAGAAGCCCTAAGAGGCCAATGTATTTAACCTGGGGCTCTGGATTAACCTGCAATGTTATCATGCCTATTCTTCTGCAGATGCAGTGATTGACAAGACGAGCCATTTCTCACGAGAAGACGATATCTTATTGGATGTACTGTACTAGAATTTCGCGGGCCTTCGGCCCGCTCATCCTAACGCGATGCGTCGCAAATGGGAAGAAGGCAATGGCAACCCATGATGTTTTCATTTATGCATTTGCTTGGAAAGCGCAAAGTTGCCAAGCTGGCTGAGTGGCCCTGTTTGGTTTTGTGTATGTGCGTATGAAAGCGAGCATGGCAAGGCGCAGGAACAGTATACTGTACTGTACTGTACTGTAAGTGTTTGTACTGTACTGTAGTCATGTGTACTGTACTGTACTGTTCTCTGTACTGTTGTATTAGTGTTTTTTTATTATTATTATTATTACATGGATTAATATTCTGATGTACTGTACTGTACTGTTCTCTGTACTGTTGATATTATAGTTAGTAGTGTTGTGTTATTATTTATTATTATTATTATTATTATTATTACATGGATTAATATTCTGATGTGAGCTTTCTTTCTGTACTGTACTGTACTCATGTGTACTGTAGTGTTCGCTGTATTGTTGATATTATTGTTGTTATTAGTGTAGTGTTGTTATTTATTATTATTATTATGATTGAAAGAGAGCATGGCAAGGCGCAGGAACAGTATACTGTACTGTACTGTACTCATGTGTACTGTACTGTTCTCTGTACTGTTATTAGTGTTGTGTGCTTATTTATTGTTATTATTATTATTACATGGATTAATATTCTGATGTACTGTACTGTTCTCTGTACTGTTGATATTATAGTTATTAGTGTTGTGTTATTATGTTTTATTATTATGATTATTATTACATGGATTAATATTCTGATGTGAGCTTTCTTTCTGTACTGTACTCATGTGTACTGTACTGTGCTGTACTGTTGTTATGATTAGTGTAGTGTTCTAATTGTGTATTATTATTATTATTATTAGCGTTTTGTGGCGTGTGTGTGTGTGTGTGTGTGCCATTGCAGCTGCATCGCGAGGCGATCCAAAATCCCCCCCCCCCGCGCACGCACGCACGCACACACCACACACACACACGTGTCTGCAGTGACACTGCGTTGTACACAGCTGTTCTATTTCAGCCTTACTGACTGCCAGAGTCAGTGCTTAACACTGGACGCCAATCATCCAGTGTTAAGCAGTCATCCAGGATTCATAGAACCATAGTTACATACGTGACTTACGTGTTGTGTTGCAGCGCGTTGTTGCTGCGTGTAGTGTTGTTGTTGTTATCCATATATATGCGCGTCGGTTCGTCCCGATTGTACCACGCCAGGTGTCGACGCGGTCGTGTTTGCATGAGTGTAACTGTGTATGTAATCGCGGCGCTCTCCATCCAAGTTAGAATCAGTGTAGAACCTGTGTTGTTGTTCTTCGTCTTCTTCTACTTTTGGTTTCCGGCAGGCTGTACACTGTGTGTGTGTGTGTGTGTGCGCGCGCACGCACGTGTGTGTGTGTGTGTGTGTGTGTGCGTGTGTGTGTGTGTACCGTGTAACTTCCGGTATTGTTTCCGGAAGTGTGAAAGGTAACACGAAACACACGTGGGTCACGTGGTGGGGTTTTGAGCCATTGGGAAGGGCTGATGTAGTGTTGCCAGGTCCACGTATTGTAAGCGAGTGGTAGTGTGTGAAAGTATAGGCTGTAGGCTGTAGGAAGTCAGGGTTTGCGGCCTTGTTTACATAGACGTGGCAACAATGTTTGACAATGTTGGCGGCGCAGCCAATGAAAAGAGTGGAATCACGGGATGCAGTGTTGCCAGGTCCGCGAATTGTAAGGGAGTTGTAAGTAGCGTGTTGAATGGCATTTTTTCTGGGCTTGTTTTCATAGACGTGGCAACAAATTAGGCGGGGGTGTCGGTGCTTGTGGCGTGTTTGTGTTTATTATTTATATTGATATTGTTTGCGAGTGTGGACGGGAGCCGGCTTTAGTGGCAGTGCAATGACAATTTTTACGCGCGTGATGTGGAGTGTGGCCGTGCTGCGCGACATGAGGAGATAGCCATGGGTCGACGCGGAGGGTAAGGCTGTGACGTGTTAGTGTGTTTAGTGGGTTATTGCAGTGTGTCAGACAGTCTTGGAGTGACGTAGTAGCTGGTGCCTTTTGTTCCTGTGCGGCGCACAGCGTTTTGGGCACACCTTTTCAATTGTATAATAGATATATAAAGGCAATATGCCAGGGCAATTTAGCAAATGTCACGATGCAATGTAATGGCAAGCAATATATCCTATATGTGGAAATGGAGAGTGCATGTATTACAAATGTAAACATTATGCACCTATACCCATCCACCCACACACTGACTGACAAATAGATACGTAATTTACACACACACGCGCGCGCACACAGACACACATGCGGAGTCGCGGACACACACACGCACACGCACAGCACACAATGTGTGCACACGTTGCCCGAATGATGAAATGCAACCCCCATTGCCCCCATCATTCCTTTAGAGAGGTGTACCTAGAGTTTACAGTAATTGTGTTTCCTGTTTCCAAGTCTCAACCTCCGGCCATTCTGTTGGTTTATTCATGAGTTTGGTGGGAGTGTGTGTGTGTGTGGGGGGGGGGGGGGGGGGATGAAACGGAGGACCTGGGAAGAATTCTTAACCAGCCAGGATGAAAAAAGTCAACACAACCTCCAGCAATCTGACTATCAATCAGGGCAGCATGTCTCTGGGAGAGAGGCCCTAATTACGGCCCAAATGAACATTGACTGTTTTCTAATGGAATTATTCAGACTGGCCTATGAGTTTGTGTAAGCCAGTCCCTCATTCTCCATTCCCATTCGTTATGCTCTATATGCACGCTTTGGTGGGTTTCTGGCAGCTTTTTCCAACGTTCAGAAGGCGGCTCAGTACAGGGCTTACACTCAAAGAGAACTTATCATCCCCGTTGCGGGCTATGATAACCCCGCAGACACACTGTTTGATACGATTTTCATCTCTGGGACCGACAACTACACTGTAAGATTGTTTGTGTTCATTTAACACCGAAGTTGTCCACCAGTGTTACATTAAAACTGGTGGAAGAGGTACAGTTGGAGGCCATCGATATTGTCCCTTATCATTTGACCCATTTAGGCCTGACCTCAAAATTTAAAAAAATCCTTCTAAATCCTCCAGTTCCTCCAGATTTTTCAAAAATAGCAGACCTACAAGCTCGTAGCGCGCCACTCGGTGGCGCGCTATGAGCTTGTAGATCTGCTATTTTTCAATAGCTAAATTATAACATAATGTTTAAAACACCAAAAGGGGTTCCCGCCCAAAATGGGTTAACTGTCCTTTTGCGCAGATCACGCAAACCTCAACAAAAAGAAAAGGACAATATCGATGGCCTCCAACTGTAGGCCTACTCTGATGGTTTGATCACTACCATAATGTAGAAATACTAGTATAAGACACGTGTTAAACATTTGACTTGAATAAAAGTACAAAAGTATTGTAATCAAAATATACTTAAGTACCAAAAGTAAAAGTTCTTATGCTATCAAAATGGATGCAAATCTTAGAACATTTTAAATGTCCAAAGTAGAAAACAGGGCTTAAGTGGTTAATGTTTTGTATTAGTAACCTAAATCTTCGGTATCACGGTGGGAATAAAAATGTCAAGGTTAAAAAATATATATATTTATTTTAACATAATTTTGTATTAGTGTTATTATTAAGATCTTGGTGTTTTTCCAATTATTCGGGGGCCCACTTGCCATGTCCTCACGGCCAGTGGTGCAAAGTATTACATTTATTGAACTACTGTAGTACAATTTCTTTGAGGATTTGTTTTAACTTATTACGTACTTCTAAACTGACCTCATACTTCCTCCTATGCATGAGTAGTCCAAGCGGCTTCTTTTCACCTGACGGGGGAATTTCCCCCAGCTGGACGTAGCGCGTGGAAGGAATACGTTATTCCAACCGTTTCCTTTCCCCTCCTCAAACTGGGAGTCCTTGAAATTAAACAGGTTGAGAATCACTGCTAGAGCCGTAAAACTCTTCTCTTATGGGGGTGCCTGGCATATATTTTCAAATGGGGGTCCGCAGGGCTAATTAGTGTCAATTTGGGGGTCCCTGACATGACAATTTTGGGAACCACTGTTCTACAGTGTGTCTCCTGGTCCCCGGGCCGCCATGTGTGCGTGCGTGCGTGCGTGCGTGCGTGCGTGCGTGCGTGCGTGCGTGCGTGCGTGCCTGCGTGCGTGCGTGCGTTTTGGCAGCGCTGACTGCTTTTAGCATCGGGGCTGATGATGCATTGGGCTGCCTGTGTGTCTCTGTGGTCTGCCAGTATAACCGTGTGCACCTTACAGAAATAGTTATTTATATTATTTCAGTGTATTATTAATATTTATGTGCTGTCTTTGGGAAAATACAGGTTCCAAATATAGGGCCCAAAGGACATATTCTCCTCTATGTATGTGGAAGGGGAGGAGAGGAGGGAGGGAGAGGGAGGGAGGGAGGGAGGGGAGAGAGAGAGAGAGAGAGAGAGAGAGAGAGAGAGAGAGAGAGAGAGAGAGAGAGAGAGAGAGAGAGAGAGAGAGAGAGAGAGAGAGAGAGAGAGAGAGAGAGAGAGAGAGAGAGAGAGAGAGAGAGAGAGAGAGAGACACATGTATAGCTGAATTAACAGATGCTGGTGGGAGTGAGATCCTGTTGCAGAGTGCATGAGTATTGAAGCCAGGAACATCTAAGTCTAATGTTAATGAGCTGAGCTAGGGGACATGGGCCATGGAATTAAAATCCATGCTCCTTTGGCACAAGTCTGTTCTGTGTTCTAAGGCCCAAATATGTGTCACTCAAAACAGGGAGACAGACATACAGCGGACGGAGAGTGAGAGAGAAAGATGGGGGGGGGGGGTATATACATAGCAAGACAGAGGAAGCGCAATGGAGAAGGATGTTATGCCGGGGTTGGCTGAGAGAAAGATAATGTTTAACAAAGCCCCAGACATCATTTGTGCTCTCCTATTCCCCAAGCTATTGATGAAGCAATCAGGACATCCCTTAATTGTCCCAACGGTAATGACAATGAGGTTGTACAATCTGTTGATAATATTCTCAAATGTGTAAAACAAAAAAAAGTGATGATGCCTTCATAAACAAGTATACTAGAATAAAACAGCCTTGTTCCCCAATCCTCAAAAGAAATAACCATCTTCCCTGTGTCATGAGCAATCCATCCATGTATTGGATGGATTGGAAATTTGAATGAAATTAACATGGTGATTTGTACTCTTTACAAGGCAGTTTTCCTGGTATCCTAGTTTACACTCTACTAATTAGGCCTATATCTGATCTATTTTTTATTGACGTGTCGGTGCGACAAGTTGACAATGTGTTGCATCACAGTGCGCTGTGAGCTTGTAGATCAGCTATTTAAGCTATTTTGGAAATATAGGGCTGGTTAACGCGGCTCTGCATAATGACCTCCATATTGAGCTATTTGCAGAGCTGTGGCATAGTTCAAGGTGGCTTGAGGCCATGCTCCACTGAGTCTTTTGAGAGAGACGCTAGCTCCTCTAGTTTGTGCTCATGGCACCCCGTTTCTGTTAGTCTTAGCAATGTGCTTTCACTGTGTTTTTTGGGGGTCGCAGAGATGCCAAGGTATGAGAGCACGCATTGTTCCGGTGCCGAGCCACCTTCTCAAGTCGACGTTTCGCTTCGCGAAGCTTGACGGAAAACATCATTAAAGATGCACAACAGCTCTTTCTCTGCCAGGAGAAATAATGTCTGACATCTGTCTCAGTGTTTCATGTTGGCTGTCACAGGAATTTAAGACGCAACGCTTGTGGCAATCACTGAGAGGATATATTATGGCAGAGGTCGGTATCCTCACCGTGACACTGCGCGTGTGTGTGTGTGTGTGTGTTGTGTGTGTGTGTGTGTGTGTGTGTGTGTGTGTGTGTGTGTGTGTGTGTGTGTGTGTGTGTGTGTGTGTGTGTGTGTGTGTGTGTGTGTGTGTGTCGTGTGGCATGAAGATAGAGGTGTAACGGTGTAAGGAAGACAACAAGAGTCTGCTCAGCAGAACAGGTACTATCCGGTGTTCCTCTAACACGGGTACATGTTGTGCTGTATGAGCTCATACACACCATCCATTTTCATATGCCCGCACACTGGGGCATTTCAAAGTTTCCTGCGAGAAGTTTCAACACATTACCACGGAGCACGCTTCTATTTTCTTCTGTTGTGTATTGATTTGTTTACATTGCCTCTGATGAAACAGAGAACAATGGCAATTGACTGGGGACATTTAAAAAAAATATATATATATACGCTGCCAGTGCAACGCAACGGTGTAGGAAAGGAGTGGGATGAAGGCTAATGGCAGAGAGAAGATGGCATGGGGGAGGGTGCTGCTACGGTTCTGTTAAAGTGACATCTTGAATCAGTGCCTCATATCTCCATAGACCAGAGTGAGGGAAGAATGGAGGAGTTATACCAGACACGTGTCTTAAGCAGTGAAAATAGCTCTAATTCTACAAGCTACAAATCAATCTGCAAAATCAAGTCAGCTTGTAGATCGTCTATTTTCACAATTTCTTGTGGATTTGTTTGGGGATTTCGAGAAATCCTGAAATAAATTTGAAGATTGTACATTATATTTACTTGTGTTTTTTAATCTTTTGATATAATCATTATAATGAATTGTAGGAAATGTTACAAAGGGATATTTACTCGAGTCATGATCGACCCACACAAATGGTTGAGTTACCCCAAAGATGGGTTGACTCGATGAAAGGCTAAAAAATAAATAAATAAAACGGTATAGAAGAAAAGAAGGCAGGACTTTGCTATGGGGAAAGGTAAATCTATTTACAGCAGTGGTGTCTTGGGAAATAGGAAAGGGAAGAATGCTGCGGGAAAAAAAATACTGCTTCAGGAAACAATTCAGCAACATATGTACAAGGCAAATAAATAAACAAACAACCAACATGAAATGGAGCGCACAGCGGAGCTTCAAAGCCTGCAGGTTGATTTGCAAAACGTATTTCATTAGCATATTGTCGACTGAAGGACATCTCTTAAAAAAAAGAAAATAATAACAAAAAAAGAACATAGGTAAAGCCACTGGTCTGAAAGATAAAGGCAATTACAGTGATAACAAAGGTAGCAATAACATTACCTATACTCTAATGATAATGATAATTAAATTGAAGGAAAAAAAAGAATGGTACAGTACCGTTATCAGAGAGAATGGGCTGTGCTTACAAATATGGTTTCCGAATTCATATATGCAAATAAAGCACATGAGAGGTACTTAGCAGTATCATTAACACAAGATTAAGAGAAGGCCCATAGCTCATTGACTCAAATCCAAATCATCCAGCACTCCTGGAAATAATTATGGATTGTCACATCCAAGAAGAGAAATTGGGCATAGTGACACTTCCATGGGTTATGGCCTGAAGATAATCACAATTCTGTTCTCCGCTGAAATTGTCTGGAGCAATCTGGAGCATTGTTGTATACTTCTCATAATGTTTGAGCCTATGCCAGGATTCATACAAGCACTTCATTTATACTAAAATAAGCAGTCAGCAGATCTACAAGCTTGCATATTGGCTTGTAGATTGGCTATTTCCGGTGCACAACAAAGTATAAATCTGGCTAAAAACGTCTCTTTTCAGCAACTGCGAAAATGTATATCCTGACGGAAACGGTGATAGAAATGTTCTTTATACTGCCGCACAACCCCTTAACACACATGGCCTCTGCAAAGCAGGCCAACTCACGAGGGATGCAAGCAATGTTGAAATGTTGTCCACGATAAGAACTTTGACAATAGCAACTTCCAGGATTTCCAATCTCTGCGTCAAATAGCTTCCACTCACTTGTGAGCTACATTTTTTTTTTTGAGCAGATGTCTTATTCAGAATTCAGCAAGTAATATCCCAGAGCTGCAGAGCAACTACTGTATATCTCATAACTGATGGCGCACAACCACACATTTCCTGAGAGGAAGCTCTCCCAAGAAACACCACAGCACTGATAAAACTCCAGCATCCAGCCCTTATTTTTATTTAGAGAAGAGTTTGGTCGAAGCCACATGAAGGAGCAATGTGAAAAATGCCTTTGTCCACATGAGAGTGGACTGGGTAGCCTACAGCAAAATCCTCAAAGAAATACCATCTGTCACAAGGATTCCATCCATGTATTTGTTCTAAATTCTAAGAATTAAATTAGCATGGCGATTTGTACCAGACAGATGTTATTAAGGTTTGATGTTTTCCTGGTATCCTAGTTTGGTATCTTTGTAGCATGGCATGGCCAGACTAAAGGGATTTGTTTCTCCCTGTGGCAGATTCGTCTTGTTTCCAGGCTATTCTTTGCACTCTACTTATTAGGCCTATTTGCCAAGTCATTTATTGATGAGGGTTCAGGGTTCATGCCATTACACTGATTGATTGATTGATTGATTGATTGATTGATTGGTTGATTACACATATTTTTATGGTGGCAGAGCAGCAGAAGTTCTCATGTTTGTTGGGTTATGTGGATTGTATACAGGGCTACTGTATGTTGTCCTATATCTATCTATCTATCTATCTATCTATCTATCTATCTATCTATCTATCTATCTATCTATGAGAAACAACCGCTTGTTGTTTCTCTTGCAAAATCTGGCAACGCTGGCTGCAAGGGAACACCTTTTGGTTGTACACTCAGAAAACAAGGAGCTGTCATTCTCTGTACACTACACCTGCCAATATGACATCCTAAATGCAAATGCAAATCTATCTTTCTACACTCCGAAACTCCGAAACCATGAAATTGTGGCTAGTGACTCGTCTCTCAATGTCATGACTTCACCAAGTTGCACACGCACACGTGCACAGGCACACGCACGCACGCAACACACACACACACACACACACACACACACACACACACACACACACACACACACACACACACACACACACACACACACACACACACACACACACACAGCAGCCTGACTCAGTTTGACCTGAATGAAACAACCATTAGCATCATTGGTAACACCTGTAGTTACTCTACTATTTCATGTCAAATGGCTGCTGAAGTGGGGGGGGAAAAGTCCATTATAGATAAATAAAATAACTTCTTCCTACGCCTAAGTGCATGACTTTGTGCAAACATTAAAAGCTTTAATAAACATTGATTTAATTTGCCATCACTGCCCATTGCTCTTCTGCTCAATTTTATATTCTGACAAACAAGATCCTCGGCCAAATGGAAGCATCCTAATGTGCCCTGCAAGCAGTGTTGCCAAGTCTGCTTAATATTACTGACTTTGCATGCTGGGCTTGTTTTTCTGTAAAGTCGCTTAAATATGCCCAGGCGGTGGCGTAACCGTCTGGGCACCCGACTGGTAATCCAGTCGCAGTGTGCCGCGGGTTCGACTCCCGAGCCCGACACGGCCTTTACTGCATGTCTTCCCCCATCTCTCTCCCGTTTCCTGTCAGCCTACTGTCTGTCCCTTCAAAAACCAATAAAAGGCGTAAGCCGCAAAAAAATATCTTAAAAAAAAATGTTTTACTTATTGAAGTGTTGTTGCTTATTTGAGATTGCTGTCTAATGCTGATTTGATAGATTTGATTTGTGTATTTACAATGTTTCAAAACATTTCACATTTTAAAATATTTTTCCCAAGATGATTTTGAAAATAGCTGATCTACAAGCTCACAACACGTCACATCGCACTGTGACCGCTTGTTGTTTCTCATGCAAAATATGGCAACGCCGGCTGCAAGGGAACACCTTTTGGTTGTGCACTCAGAAAACAAGGGGCTGTCATTCTCTGTACACTACACCTGCCAATATGTTCAGCATTTCACACACCAACGCTTCACACGACACGGGACGTGGAATTCTGTCTTTTAAAACATTATATGGGGACAAACCAAAGAGCACTTGCATAGAGAGAGAGAGAGGGAAGAGAGGAGACGATAAACTAGAAATAGCAGTAGTGCATGTAGTGTGCCAGCTCTCCCTGCACTGCTGGAGGAGAAAAAAAGAGAGGGTGAAAATGGAGAAAGCCTCAGAGTTAAAACACAAAATACGGGGAAGAAAAGGTCTCTGAGATTTATCCCACCCAGCCAAATCCATTACGTTTTAATAAAAGCCCATCGGAGGGGTTGTAAACTCCATTGACTCTGTATACCTCCACGCAACCCACTCCCCAGACCTTTTTTCTATTTATGGTCAAACCAAATACATTCAACCGGCCTCTAGATAATCTTTAGTGTCCGACTAGCATTAAATGATAATGGTATATATTAAATATTCATGGTTATGGTGTTTCCAGCCTCAGCTCTGTCCAAAATAAATATGGATGCCTCCTGAAGAATTAAGGCAGCGATTCTCAACCTTTTTCATTTCAAGGACACCCAGTTTGGTATGCATTAGCCCACCGACCGCAATTTTATAAAAGAAAAATGCTCCTGGACCCGGGTCTACAGTAAAATCCTCTCTGTTAATTTAACTCAAGAGTGTACAAATGGAACCCGGACGATTTGATTCTGACAGTCCTGTAGGTTATTCCAGACCCGTAAAGGGTCCATTTGGTCTATCAATCATTTAGCTGCGGGACCCCCCTGGATGGATGGAACCCCCTCAAGGATCTCTGTGTAGCACCGGACCCCAGGTTGACAACCAGTGAGTTAAGAGACCCTCAACAGATATCTAGCTATTATAAATAAAGCTATATCGGCTGTATGTAGCGCGTGTAAGTACTGCAGAAGGTCAAGGCCACGGCTGGTGTCCTCAGTCATGTGTCATGTTGTATAACGCCGGAGAGAAAGAGGCTGCTCTTGCAGACAATTTGTTAGCTTTAGCTATCTGACGGCCCACACCCTGTCCTCAATCACCACCATATCTGTTTAAACTGGGTTTTATCACAGAGATTCCTGACAGGCCGGACAGCCAGGGGAGTGATGGACTGCGCGATCGTAACGTGTCTGCCGTGGTGCGCGTTCCTTCGTTTTTTTTCTTTCTTCCTTCCTTTTTTTTTTTTTTGCTCCGTCCTGACCTAGTTAGTTACGTTATCGGTCCCTCTTATTGTGTGACACACTTTAAATTCACTCTCCTCAAGGTTATTTTCTTTACTTCTCTTTTTTTAAAATAGACTTTTTTTTAAATGATACATTTCACCCCCTTTTTCCCCTTTCTGAACGGCTGCCCAAAATAACAAGCGGTGCTCGTGTTGTGCTTGCAAATGAGACCACTTGAAGTCAATTATTGAATTTGTGAATGATTATTTTTGTTTTTTATTTTGTATTTCATCATCATCATCTTCACCTTTATTTATACTCGGTAGTACAATTGAGGACAAGCCCTCATTTTCAATGTAGCCGAGGTTACAATCAATACATCCAAAACACAAACAATACACTAAATCAGGGTAAATTACAAAGGAACTTGCAGAGCAACCAGTCAAACAAACAAAACAAAATAGATTTCATTATAATTTAATTATGTTGTTTAATTGATTGCATCATAGAACAGTTTGTAATTATAGCAGGTCATCTGAAATGAACCACAACAACCACAACAAACAAGAACCAAATTTATAATATATATTATTTATAACAGGGTTCTCACAAAATATTATTGACATAAAATCCTCCATGCCCACTGCAGCGCGAGAGAGAGAGAGGGAGAGAGAGAGAGGGAGAGAGAGGGAGAGGGGGAGAGGAGGAGGGAGAGGGAGAGGGAGAGAGAGAGGGAGAGAGAGGGAGAGGGAGAGGGGGAGGGAGAGGGAGAGAGAGGGAGAGGGGGAGAGGGGGAGGGAGAGGGAGAGAGAGAGAGAGAGGGGTCTGGAAGCAAAAGGTCAATAGGGATAATTTTTTTGCAGTCGGTCATCTGCATTGAGACTGGTGTCTGCGGGGGGAGGGGGGGGTGTTTTGATTCAGGGCACGCTCGCCGCTCAGCAGTCAGTAGCGTTTACCACCATTGACCAGCCGTCGCCGTTTGATCAGCACTTAATGACACTTAACGCAATCGCTTCAAGACAGCCCTGCTTATTAAGAGCGGAACAGATGTTTTGCCAAAGTGATCTTGCAGTTTTAATTAGCCATTGATACTAAATGCATTAGTGCTTAAGAAGTGGATGCAGTCTGAAATATAGCCACCTGCCCCCGGGAGGGGCAAACGCGTGAGTCTGAAATATAGCCACCTGCCCCGCCGGGAGGGAGGAGCCACGCAGAAGATATGAGGCACAAGTGCAATTGAAGGGTGACAACGAGGGTGGGGGGTGGGGGGGGGGGGGGGGGGGGGGAAACGTCAGTGGAGACTGTCGAGGGAACAAGAATGGTGGGGTGCCATTACAAACTGACTTGACCATATACTTGTTCCGTCATCCTGGGCTGTGCTGCAGTTAAGAAGATTAATCGCGGAATATACTATTGTACTGTATTCTGAAGGGGTCTGCATGCTGTGGTTAGTTGGAGAGAAGCTCTCTGGTTGGCAACGATCACCTTCTCCTTTCCTTAAGGACACAATAGCATACCGTAATTTGTCAGTCAAACGTGTGTATCCGTGAGCCTGTTCCAATACTTGTGGCGTACAGATGACTGCGCTGGCAAGCCTAAAAGACAAGTATCATTAACTTCCCGAATGGAAAGCTACATCTGAGAGGAATAGAAAGAAGAAAAACATGTTCACAAGACCACACACAATGTTTAATACATTAAAAACTATCAATTTACTGCAATGGGAATTATTGAACACTTTCTGTATGCTAGACACCACACAGTAAAATCTCCAGTGTTAATTTACCCATTTGTAACTCCAAGAGTGTACAAATGTAACAAAAGGGCCCGCGAGGATCCATTTGGTTGTATTTGTACACTCAGAGAGGGTTAAGTTGACACTGAGGATTTTATTGTGCAGAACCCAATTCTAATCAACAAACTCTGAAGGGATTTTCCAATAGATTTCTGTTGAAGCCATAATACACTCCAGCTCCCCTGAAAGCAATTCTCCACGCCATACCCAATTCCATTTTCTGACTGATCCTGTCTCACATGCCACTATATCATGAACGTGTGTGTGCACAAAGATTCACACAAACGGTATGCTTGTGAACGGACTCACAAAAATGTAAGCACGCACATGCAGTGGCCATGGTTCAGGAGTAGAGTGGCCGCTTGGCAAATGGATGGTTCCTGTTTCGATCCCCCGGCTCCCCCTGTGTTAGTGTCGAGGTGTCCTTGAGCAAGACACTGAACCCCTGAACTGCTCCCGATGAGCGGGTTGGTGCCTTGTGTGGTTTTTCTCCGAATGTAATGCACAGTATAAAGCAATTTGGTTAAAGGGCGCTAAATGTACTGTTTACCTTTTACCACGCACACACACCTGCACATCCATGCACGCACGCACGCACGCATGCACGCGCGCACGCACGCACGCACGCACGCACGCGCGCACGCACGCACGCACGCACGCACGCACGCACGCACGCACGCACGCACGCATACACACACATGCACGCACACGCACTTGCACATCCATGCACGTACACACACACACACACAGAAACACACATGCGCATGCACACACACGCATGGCCGCATGCACGCATGTGCACACACACACACACACACACACACACACACACACACACACACACACACACACACATATACTCATATACTGTCATATACTGTACATGCACACAAAGAGATACTGTATGTGTGTGTGCATTTGTGTGTGCACATGTGCATGTCTGCTGGACACCAGTGATTCTGTGTTGTCTGTCTGTCTGTCTGTCTGTCTGTCTGTCTGTCTGTCTGTCTGTCTGTCTGTCTGTCTGTCTGTCTGTCTGTCTGTCTGTCATACAGTCACAGAGTATCAGAGACCCGTCAGATCTGTGACAGGAAGGGGGAGGGGGAGCAGGATTTGTCTGTGGGGTCGATGATGGGACATCAACCGCCACGGTGCCTTGGCGTGATCCTGTCACCTCAGTCCCAAGCTGTCCCAAAATAAGGCAGAGGGACCCAGCTGTGCCGTGACGGCTGGCATTCTGGCAAGGTCTCTGTCACGGCGTCCGATCCCCCTTCGCTCATCCTGCTCACGTGTTGCGATGTGATGCACAGTGGCCATGTAGATCTGCTCTTTTTCTTAATTCATGTGCCTGTAATGACATATATATGAAACGCCCCAAATAGGGACATGCACAATAGGGTTATTGTATGGCCATCACAAATGTAGAAAGAAAGAAAGAAAGAAAGAAAGAAAGAAAGAAAGAGAGGACCACTTAACTTGTCATCCAGTGCCATTATTACATTGTATAATGCATGTAATCAGCAGCTTGATGACAGTAACGTAGTGACAGTAAATATTCCAAGACGATGCGATGGGGGTAATATATAAGCGATAATGTTTAGGGAGGCAATCATTATTGGAAAAATAATTACCCGATGGGTTTGCAGTGATGACCGCTGTACATTATCTCACTTGCTACAAGGATACTTATGAACAAAATCAATTGTTTCACACCACCCAATTTAATATTCAACTAAGCCATCTAATATATCAACCACATTCACCCTGGGATCCCTACTTTGGCCTTTGGGCATGTCATAACAAAAGAAAATGTTAAATCATTTTCAAATATACAGTAGCAGATCATGCAATCTCATAACGCATCGCATCACGACAAGTTGTATAGGCTTGTAGATTGGTTATTTTCACTATACGTTGTATGACTACATAGAAGCTTAAGCGGTTAACTTAATCGATGAAACCCAATTAGGCTTCTCTATACTGGGTCTGCCACCAGAATTAGCCAAAAGTCTGTTAAATCGACGCATATAGGATTTTACAGTGTAAGAGCCTGAATTATTGTTTTCAATGGTGTGTTTGTGTGATGTTTTCCTGTGCGATTTTCCAAGTGCTGCAGTCTAAATTGTGTGACCAATACCGATACCAACAGTTAGTTTAGTTAGTGACCAACTGTCAATGTCGGGTGGATAAAAGGTAATGTCTGTATACAGTATACATGTAATGTAATCTGAAACTTAATTAATTGAATCTTTAATCTTAATTACGTCACCATCAAAAGCCAGTTATAACCCGACATTGAAACATATCTTAATTACGTCACCATCAACATCAGTATATATACCTACCACGCATACCATACGTACATACGTCCAGCTGACCACAATACTTGCGCGCTCTGCTTGCGCAAGTAAATATAGCTGCAAGCGGCTATACGACGGGGTCAGCTATACGCAATATGCACAATGATGAGCTATCTAAGACTTAGATAGCTCATTGTGCTTATTGCGTATAGCTGACCCCGTCTTATAGGCGGCCGTGCACCACAAGGGGTGCACGCACCACAAGGGGTGCGGCCGTGCACCACAAAGGGTGCACGCACATAGAGTATATATACAGTATAATAGAGACTGAACTGGCGCGAAGCTCCGCCCCCTCCGCTATTCATGTCAGTGGAAGTTGCTCAGTGGCGTTTTGAAGCACCCGGAAGACTGCCGGAAGTCCCTCCCCGGACCTCAACTTTGAGGTCCTGGGTGACGTAGGGCAACTCAACGTTAAAGCCCAGCTGCACGGGGTTTCCCGGTCATGAATCCACGGGTCCGCCTGTAGTCCCTCCTCCTACCACTAGGACCCAGAGCTTCAACGTTGAATAGCCTCACTGGCCCCTTGTGCACGCACCACAAGGGGTGCGGCTGTGCACCACAAGGGGTTTTGATTGATTGATTGAAGAATGTATTAACAGTTTGCAGAATTACAGTACATTTCAAGCACAAACTCAATACAAAGGCTGTTAACTGTGAGTGGACGACCCAATTAAGCATTACACTTGTTTCCAATAGGGTCCACCATGTTCAAATCATCAAAACATTTAGAGACGTACAAATAGACACTTCTATAGACAGAACAGGAATTCATCATAAGGGAGGTAAAAAGGGAAAAGAAATATATACAGTGAGGGGAAAAAAGGGGGGGGCGGGGGGGGGGGATTCAGATTTTACGGAGGCCAGTTTCGAATTGCAGCCATCCGTAGGTGCCCTTTGAGAGCGGTTTTGAAGGAGTCAAGGGATTCGCATGTCTTAATGACAGTTGGTAGGGCGTTCCACATTTTGGTGGCATAGGAGCGAAAAGAATTTAGTCCCTTGTTTGTGCCGAATCTGGGTTGTACATGGTTCGTTGCACTCCCCCTGGTGTTGTGGGTGTGGACTTCGTTAACATTAAGGAAGTATCTAGACAGGTACATGGGTATCTTGGTGGTGTATCGAATCTTGTGGACCAGACCCATTGCAAGATGCTGTACTCTGTCGTCGACCCTAAGCCATTCCAGCCTGTCGAAGTGGGCAGGGGTGAGGTGGGTTCGGGGGGCTAGATCAAGTAGGAGCCTGACCAGTTTGTTTTGGGAAGTCTGGAGCCTGGTTTTAAGGGCCTTTGAGGTGCTGTGGTACCAGGAGGTGCATGCATAGTCAAAGAAACCTTGTACAAGGGCTCCTGTTAAGGTCTTCAAGGTGTTTTTGTTGACTAGTGAGGAGATCCTGTAGAGGAATCTTGTTCTATGGTTGACTTTTTTGATTACGTTGGTGGCCATTTTATCACCGGAAAGATTAGCCTCCAGGATGGAACCTAGGTAGGTAATTTCATCTTTGCGTGTGATAACATTGTCACCCACTCTAACCAAGAAGCCATTTGCCTTGCTGAGATTACTAATAGAGCCAAAGAGAATGGATTCAGTTTTTCCCAGGTGTAAAGATAGTTTGTTATCAGCGAGCCAGGTGCAGATTCTACCGAGTTCAGAGCTGAGGGCATTTTCAACCTGCAGTTTGTCCCTGTCCGAGACCAGCAGTGCTGAGTCATCTGCGAACAGGAACAAGTTGCAGTCACAAGCTGAAGTCATGTCGTTTACATATATTAGGAACAGTAGAGGCCCTAGTATGCTTCCTTGTGGAACGCCACAGCTCACTGGGAGGGGGGGGGACAGTGTTCCGTTCACTTCCACCATCTGTTCTCTCCCCTCCAGGTAGGATTGCATCCAGCTCACTGATGTGCTATCGAAACCAATTGCTTTTAGCTTGTTAACCAGTATGGAGTGGTTCACGGTGTCAAAAGCCTTTTGGAGGTCCAGCATGACCATGCCGCAGTATTTGCCAGCGTCCACCTCTTGTTTGATGTGGTCGCTCAAATAGAGAAGGCATGTGTCAGTGGAGTGGGATGTTCTGAAGCCAGATTGGAACTCGTACAATAATTTATTAGTGGCAAGATACTTTTCAACCTGTTCATAGACTATTTTTTCCATCACTTTCGAGATGGAACTAAGAATAGAAATAGGGCGGTAGTTGCCGGGGTCTAATTTACTCCCTTTCTTGTGCAAGGGGGTTACTTTGGCCAGTTTGAAGTCTTGGGGGACCTGTCCCTGTTTGATGGAGAGGTTTACTATGTGGGTGATGATTGGAGCTATAGAGATGGCTGAGTCTCTGAGAAATTTGGAGGGAATGTTGTCATGGCCTGTGGCCTTGTGGGGTTGGAGGGCACTCAGTTTCTTAATTACCTCATCAGTTGTTACCATAACTAGTTTAAAATCGTCTTTACAAACACCTAGGTTTCTGTAGAAGGTTGTAATGTGCTCTACACCAAAGAGCCCAGAGTGGGAGGGCAGTTTGTTAACCAGAGTTGTTGCTATGTTTGTAAAGAAGATATTCAAGTAGTTGGCCACATCAAGGTTGTCAGTGATGAGAGTGTTGTCCGATTTGATGTTTATGTTCGAAAATCTGGTTTTTAGTTTCTGACCATAGCTTAGTTGATTGTTTAGTAGCTTCCAGAGCTCATGAGGATTGTTTTTGTTTTCCTGAGCTTTATCATTAATGAAGTTACTTTTAGCTGATTTGGTCATGGCAGTTACACTGTTTCGTAGCTTGATTCGTTGTGTATTTAGGTTGTTCAAACGAGTTTGGCGAACACTGTCGAAGCGCTTGGCTAGCTTTGACTTGCATTTTAGAAATTCAGAGCATTTTTTGTCTCTGGCTTTCATTGCAGCCAGTATGTCCGAATTCATCCATGGTTCCGAGCGGGTTTTGCCCCTGGTGGTTCTCAAAGGAGCCATGTTGTTCAGTACTGATGTAAATTTGGTTTTGAAGCCAAGCCAAGCTTCTTCGACAAGTGTGCTTTTAAGCACCACAGTCTTATAGGCGGCCGTGCACCACAAGGGGTGCACGCTCCACCGTTTGGGAACCACTGATCTAAGTAATACACAGAGGCATGAATACAGAGAGGCGTGATGTCATCTGAAGGAAGGTTTTTTATCTCCACAACAGGAGACAATCTAGAATAATTAAACATATAGGCTTTCTACATTAAACAACTCTGTTCTTGGGTTTGTGATGTGTCCCCGACATGGCATGATACCTGCTGAAAGCTGCACTCAGGTTCCGTGTCCCGGACTAGTGTCGTTCACTCGTTCTTTTTTTCTTTGTTATGCTGATTGTCTGTCTGTCAACGCTGTAGTCCCGGCCGTCCAGACTCCACTAGCATGAATGGAAATGCAATTTCAAGGGGAGTGGTTACCAAGGCCACAAAATTTGGGGGCGTTTTTGACGGTCTTTTGATGAATGACTGCCTCACGGCCCTCCACCATATTGCCGAATTTCGTGGAAAACAACAGCACAGAACTGCCAGAACTGCATGGTGGAAGGAACCCAGCATATGTCAAACAGGACTGCTACAGTTGCAAATTATGTTCTCGCATTTGTGACTAAATAAGGCTATGGGTATTTGATAAACAAATTATGGCCCAGGCTTTTATTTTTATTTTTTATGTTTTTTTTTTGTGGCTTTCGCCTTTATTTTATATTTTTTATGGAGGGACAGACAGTAGGCCGACAGAAAATGGGGAGAGAGATGGGGGTAAGACATGCAGTAAAGGCCGTCGGGATCGGGAGTCGAACCCGCGACACACTGCCAGACTGGATTACCAGCCAAGGTGCCTGGACCGTTGAGCCACGGCCCAGGCCATGGCCCAGGCTTTTGTTATATTAGATGGCTTGTTGCCCGAGGTTATCCACCTTGTGTCCGGCCACATCAGCGATGAATGCCTATATTTACAGGATCCATTTTCATTCCAAATTACTTTACTTATACTTACTTTAGTTTTCAGTGAAGATCATGCTATTTTCCTGCAATCGTCTGTAAGCATCCGCAAAAAAAAAAAAAAAGAAGAACAAAATGCAATTCCAGTTTTCAGTGAAGATCATGCTATTTTCTTGCAATCGTCTATAAGCATCCGCAAAAAAAATAACAAAATGCAATTCCAAGATAATTTGCCTTTGCTGACCGGGTCTAGTCCTGATGGGGAAAAACCTCATCAGTTTCAAAGTGAAACGTTCAAGACAGTCTTCAAGACGACTTCTAAATTTCCTTAATGCATGTAATAAGATAAATAGACTTCGTCCAGTTAATTGCCCTCACTTGTAAAACCGTCCCGGAGAGATTTGTTAACCCCCAAAGGACATCAAAGGCACGCATGGACAAACCCATCTCTGTGTCCCCTCCAACATCTTCCCTCTATATAATAAAAAATAACACTACAGTAGTCAGACTTAATTGACTTGGCCCCATCTAA